>NC_090938.1:193038029-193341059 GCF_040938575.1 Ambystoma mexicanum | reverse complement strand
TATAAATGGTCGACAGGACAAATGGTCGAATTTTTGTTTTTTTCACATTTTTTTTGGGGGGTCCCCCTCCAACCCCTTTTTTTCCCCTAAACGAAAACCTAAAAAAAAAAAAAAAAATTTATCAGGTGGTTCTGATAGGTGGTGCTGGGACTATTGCCTGTCATTTTTGACAGGATCGGTAGGTGAAGGCCACCAATCACCGTGTTCTATGGTACTTGTTTGCGGAAACTATTGGGTAGGATTGATGAGGAAAGATCCTCTTCAGGATGCAGAGGTGGAAGGTGTATCATTTGGAGATCGCATTGATGTGACGGGAGAGGGTCAGGTCTGAGCTAAACGTGCATCCTAGGTTTTTCACCAAGTGATGCATTGGGCATGGGGGTGTCTAGACAAATGGTCGACCATTTGTCTAGACACCCCCATGCCCACTGCATCACTTGGTGAAAAACCTAGGATGCACGTGTAGCTCAGACCTGACCCTCTCCCGTCACATCAATGCGATCTCCAAATGATACACCTTCCACCTCTGCATCCTGAAGAGGATCTTTCCTCATCACTCCTACCCCATAGAGTTTCCGCAATCAAGTACCTTAGAACACGGTGATTGGTGGCCTTCACCTACCGATCCTGTCAAAAATGACAGGCAATAGTCCCAGCACCACCTATCAGAACCACCTCAGTAGCATAGGTCCTAGAGTACTTGCCACATACCCTTGCACCACTACTGATATGAACCTTAAACTCTGTGCCAGACTCTGCAAATTGCATGAACCCTCTATAAGATCCCTTCCCCCAATCAACATGAGGAGCAATTACCTTTCTGGCGTGAAGCCTTTGAATTTCAACGAACATACCTTTGGGTCTACCTCTCGAGTCAAGGCCACCCAGCATAAGACACCAAAACCTAAGTTAACTGACCAGTACACACTCATTCCTGTCCAGGGCACAGTCAAAACAGAGGCATTCTCCCTTAAAAGAGCACTCTTGAACGTGCGATCACTTGTTGCCCATGCCACGGACATTGCTAACCCAATCTTGGAAAGCAATTTAGACTTCCTCGCCATTACTGAGTCCTGGCTATATAATGCCGCAGGACCTTGGCTCATGCTAGCCATCCCTGATGGCTATACTATATCTAGACAAGGTAGAGATAGAGCCCGAGGCAAAGGTAATGCCATTATATCTAGAGTAAGTCTTTCACTTAGACTAGTCCCCCCACAAACTCTGCAATCTTGTGACATTCTTACGGCTAAACTCCCCCTATCCAATTCCCAGTCACTCACTATCCATCTAATCTATAGACCACCCGGTCCCCTTGGGACATTCGAGGAGGATATTGAGAATATACTAGCCACCAACATCAAAACTACTACCCAATTACTACTACTAGGTGACTTTAATCTAGGTTTCAACGACCCTGCAGACAAACCTGCACATGAAATAGCCAATATTATTACAACATTACGACTATCACAAAAAACAAACCCACCCATATCAAAGCGAGAACATTAGTTCGGGTAGCAGATTACAATTGTAATGCAACCATCACCTCCATCCTGCCGCTAGTGTGGACAGATCATTCCCTTGTGTCTTTCACACTAGCAACTACCAGTTCACCACCCATGGCCCATCAAACTGTCCCACCTTGCCCAACTAGAAACAAAAAGAGCATCATTGTGGACAAAATGATCTGGGCCATTCTCCCCATAATAAACTCACTGCCTGACAACTTAGACCCAGATACTCTGGTCCATGAATACAATAAAATTATGCTCACCACACCAGATAACATTGTACCACTGAAACTAAGACCAAGTAAACCCAAAGCCCACTTAAATAAGTGGTTCACTCCACAACTAAAGGACCTACGCCACCTAAAAAGAAAATGTGAATCCACTTGGAGAATTTGCCCATCCAACAAAAACAAAATCAGATTAGCTACTATCTCCACGCAATATAAACATTAAATCTGCCTGGCCAAACAAAATTCCTATAACGAACGGATCAACATCTCTAACTCAAGCATGAGGGAACTATTTACTATTCTAAAAGAACTAGAGTCCCCGACTCCCATATCGGACATCTGCATTAAAAATTAACCCTGGTGTTCTGATATTCAAAACACTCTAGCCAATAAAATAAAGACCCTCCAAAATAAAATAAACCTTAAAAAAAGATTCCGTAAATATACAGCACACCCCTTGTCCTAGCAACACTCCTAAGGCCCAGATCACTAGATTCTGCTTCACCAAAACTTCCATCCTAGAGGTAGAGAAAGTTATTTTACCTCTCAAACCCTCTAACTGTAAAGGTGACCTCTACCTAGCTCAAGTCATAAAAGATGCCGCTGGAGACCTGTCCCCATTCATTTAAAAAATGATTAATGCCTCCTTCACTTCTGGTACCATCCCCTCCAACCTAAAACAATCATGGTACTCCCTCTCCTAAAGAAGAAAACCTTAGACTCACTTATTCCTACCAATTACTGACCCATCACAGCAGTACCGTTCCTTCTTAAAATACTGGATAAGTTTGCATATACACAGATACAGAAATTTCTTCAACTACACAAGCTCTTGGGAGTAAGACAATCTGGCTTTCGCCCACTACATGGGACGGAAACTGCCCTGGTCGATCTAAAAACACAGACTGACGAGGAGAGATAAAGGTAAGACAGCCCTCCTACTTTTAGATCCCTCAGCTGCATTTGATCTTGTGGATCATAAGGTCTTGTGCAATCACTTGGACTCAGCAGCTCACTTCGCCACAGAAGCTATCAAATGGATTGAATCTTTACTAAGCGAGAGAACCATGTGGGTCTTCTCCCCATCAGCAGCAGCAGACCCCATCCCCATTACGTGTGGTGTACCTCAGGACTCATGTATCTCGCCCACCTTGTATAACGGGCAACAAATCTTTGTTCGACCTTCTGGGTATCACCTACACTAACTATGGAGATGATACAAAGATTCCCCTCCCTCTTTCTGGGGATTATGGCAAGGATTTGGCGCTGGTGAACAGGGTCTATCATCATCCAGGGATGGATGGCCACACACAGACTGCCTGAATGAAGATAGAGCTGATAATCCCGAGTACTCACACTAACCTTAACAAATTGGACCAAGAATATTCTTTTACCATAGACGGAAAAGAAGAAGTAGCTAATTAGTCATTAAAGTAACTAAGGAAGTAAAAACCCTTGGCTTCTATCTTGATTTGACCATGTCCTTTCACAAACAAGTGAAATCACTGGCTTCCACTACGGCCTACACCTGCATGCTCATTAGGGCAGGTAAACCATTCCTCTCAAATGATAGCTGCATGATCCTGGCAAGAGCATTAGTACTATCGAGATTAGATTTTTGTAACGCTCTATACAGTAGTGCCAATAAAGCCATCCTTTATAAATTACAAACTCTTCAAAACAATGCGTTAAGATCTGCACTAGGTATCAATAAACAATAACATATCTGCTACTAGAAGGCAATATAAATGGCTCTCCACCCTTAATAGAATCTTGCTAAAAACTGTCTCCCTGACCCATAAAGCTCTAAACAATGCTGCCCCAAGCTACCTCAGACAGGCTAAACAGAAGAACAACCATTAGGCCATCAAGAGCTGGCAATGGCAATTGTCTCGTGGTGCCGAGATTCAGACTTACCAATATCGGCAGTAATAGCTTCCCTGTGAAGGCTGCTACTCTATAATTCCCTGCCACCCGAGCTCGGAGTAGACCAACCATATTTACACCCGACCACTAAGTTGTTCTACTTCCACTTACATGACCTGATCTTTCCTTTATTACACTGCCCTCTGGGACCACCTGAATTGTATATAACTTATACAAGTCTATATTTTACTTTGTATTCATACTTTTAACTATTTTGTATATTTTGTTGTGATTGTATCACCATGACCTATTTGTAACATTGTAAGCCTTGCACTTCCCTGTTGTTGCGCCCCGTTACCTTCGGGTTAGGTGTGCATTAGAAATAAACACACATACTCTTGTGCCTAGACTACTCCAACTCCCTCTAACTGGGTGCACCTACATAAACTGAGAAAGCTCCAACAGATTTAAAACACTGCAGCAAGGCTCCTCCTCGCACTCACCCCCAGAGGACAACATTTCTCCCCCCCCCCCCCCCCCCCCGCACCCCAAGACCTCCACTCAGGACGCTCCGCTGGCTGCCCCATCAGCCAACAGGCCTCCATCAAAGCCATGTGCATTACCCATTGCACAATTCACAAGAAAGGCCCGGGATTCCTCCAAAACAAGTTCACGCTGCCACCCCACCAGAATCTTCAGATCAGACTCTGCACACCTGGTAGTCCTTCCTTTCAAGTTCTCCAGATAAGGAGGTGCCCGTTTCTCTGTCTTTGCACCCACTTTCTGGAACTCTCCCTGAAGCAGATCACAAAGGGGAGGATCACAGACTTTCACTAAACAAATGGCTGTCCCTCCATTCCCCCCCCCAACCCAGATTTCCTGATTTCCCCCCCCCCCCCCAACACCTCACTCCCTGCCTCTCAAGTTTAATCCTGCAGTTCTCTCCCCCCCTCCCCCCCGCTACCCTTCTGTCAGATATAGCCTCTACTTTCAACCGCTTTGCTCGGCCACCAACCTTCCTTGTGGGGCGCAAACACATGGAGGATGCAGTCAGTCACTCCAGCAATGTGCACCAGGAACGAATCCCAACAGTGGGATATGTATTGCACTCAAATGGGCTTGGAGGGTGGGCAATGCATCGCACTTAAGATGCACCATGGAAATATCGTGCTGATCATCCAGTAGGAGGATAATCAAGCACATTGGACCCCTCGCTCGTGGTTGCCACAGCATACAACTCTAAAGCACAAGAGGGTGGGCCAGGGTGCCGCATGTAATGTTATGGGGCATTTCAGCCAGGATTACAATTGGCCAGCACCTGCTGAAAGGGGGAGGCCAGCCGCCCGCCAGAAGGCACAGCTGGCCTGGATTTAAGGCTGATGGTCTCTGCCAGTGAATTCACATCTAAGCCCCCCTCCCCAGGACCTCCCCAGCCCCCTGCACAAAGCGAGGACCATAGGAGGAGCATTGGACCATGAGCGTCCAAAGATGGCCGCTGTCGTCCCATTGAAATTCAACAGAAGCCTCAGGCCTTCTCTGAACCAGGATTATGATAGGCCAGCACCTGCTGAAATGCAGTAGGCAGCCCGCAGCCTGAAAGTACAGCCAGCCTGTTTTAAAAGGCTGGATTTAAAGGCAGACAGTAGTCTCTGCCGTGCCTGCAAGACGCATTTAGAATTCCGCCGGCATAGACACCTTAACAGAGATGCCCGAACCATCACACATTCAAGGTAAGCCTGCCTTCTGGCCACAAAATTTAAAATTTACTGCAAATGACAGAACCGCTCTTTGCTGCAGGTTGTACGCACTCACTCCTTACCATTGCCTGCCTCCATCAGCGTGCCCTTCCTCTCGACCCCTTGCGGCTTGCCACGGCATAGACCGCATATGCAGCACAGCATTAATGTTGGGAAAAAGTGCACGTTGCTGCTGCACTTGGAAGCACCACTCATGCTTCTGTGTAACTATGCGATGCTCGAATAGTCTGCTGCCTGTGATCCGCCTTGCACCTGCGATTCAGAGAGCTCCATCCAAGCTTCGCTTAGCAAACACCTCTGACCTAATGCCTCAAGAATATCCCTTTACAAAACTTAAGATATCCAAGCGTGACCCCCCCCCGCACACACACACACGGAAATACAGATCACAACACAGCACCACACCAGAGGCCATCAAAAAGGTAGGCGCCACACACCCAAGCCACCATCCAGGCCAGAAACAGTAAGTTCCGACTAAGATTGATCAGTCAGGGTGCCCCCCTGCCTCCCCAACCCACCCCTCCCCAGCCCCCCCTCTGATCCACTCAGTACTATACTAAGGAAACGCAAGTTAAGAGAACGTACTGACGCCATTCCCAAAATGAACCCTAAAGTCAACAGCCCCTACGTGTCTGCAGGCCTACCAGTGTCCAACTGTCAGTCAATCTCACCAAATCCAACCAACCTTAGACATCCATTCTGAAACCACTGCCCAGCCAGTTTACGTATTTCAGGCGACCACCACCCTGGCAGTTCACTGAGCACTCTATACCCACCTCCTTATTGCCCAACATCACCAGCCTAGCAGCCCAGCCACTATTACAACCTCTCATAAAAGGAGCCCTAATAAATGTGGGGTCTATTCCGGCACACACCCTAGACAAACAACCTCATTACCTCACAAAACCTTGACTTGTTAGCCATTTCTGAAATCTGGTTACACCCAGCCTCTGGTCCGGTCTTGTCCAGAGCTATGTCCTACAGGTTCTCCATCCTTAGAAGCGGCCGACTCCTTCCAAATAAAACCCATCACCATGGAGGGTAACTGATGCACCATCAGGCAAATTATCCGCCACAAAGTCCCTAACTATCCACGTTATCCATAGACAGGCCCCCCCACATCCTTCGAGCAGGATCTCCCCCACACCATGAGGGATAATATTAAGCCTACCACCAGAACTATTTTATTAGAGGATTTAAACGTGGGCCTTAATGATCCTATGGATCACAATGCCACTTCTGTGGTCAACGCACTCTGTGCCCTTGGCTTTAGATCTTGCATAGCAGCTACCACTCACAACAAAGGTTGCACCATGCATTGGATTGCTGACCTTAACTGTCAGGTCACCATCTCCTCCAATTCCCCATAGTAAGACCACCATATTAAGACTTTCACATTCCCCATCCACCAATCAGCCCACACATGCCCTGCCACCCCTTCCGGCCACCTGGTCCTGTAGCTCACATAAGTCAAAAGAAAATAGCATGCCTCTACTCTCAAAAGTTCAACCTGAACACCTTCATTCTAATGACCTAAGTGTTCTTGCCGACATCTACATGAGTACACGGACACTGCTGTTGATACTGTACCACCAGTAGCTCCCCGCAAGCTAAACCCGCAGGACACATCAACTCCTGGTTTACCCCCGACATCCAGGAGCTGCGTACCAAGAAACAGCAACCTCAAGCCACCTGGAAAAAGTCTGACTCCCTCAAAACACTGTTCAATAATATTTCTGAATATAAGTAGGCTTTCCTAGCAGCTAAATCTGCAGCCTGCAATACCAAAATGACCAACGTCAACTCCAACACCCAAGAGATATAAAGAATACTTTGGGAACTGGAAACAGTGTCCTCTTCCCCCAGCTACTATTTCCAAAGGTGAGACTTGGTGTACTAACATCGAAAATGCTATGTTGGATAATTTAAATACCCTACTTCAGAAAATCGCCCTAAAACAAGCATCAATCAAAACGTCTGCTAGTCCACGCCTCTTGCCACCTACCACTACCAGCCACAACACCCCGGCATTCTACTTCAGAGCGGTCACAGAACTAGAAACTTCCAATAACCTCAAGTGTCTTAAACCATCTAGGTGCCAAGGCAATATCCGCCCAGCTACCATCATCAAGGACTGTTCAGAAGCCCTAGTCCCTTTTATCACAAGTTTCATCAACACCTTTTGCCTTGAGCCTTGTCCCGTCGAGCTTAAAAGAAGCCCGGTTCTCCCTGAACTTAAAAAAAATCTCTGGACCCAGCAGGATCCAACAACTATCCCCCAATAACGACAGTCCCTTTTCTTTTACAAATCCTCAACAGAGCAGCTTAAAACCAAATTGAGCACTTCCCGGGAACTAATCACATCCTAGGAACGGGTCAATCCGGGGTCCGAGTCCCCGGTATTAGTTTACAGCAGATGGCTGAGTATTCCCGTTCTAGTCTATGGTTTATGGTTTTAGTTTTGAGCGGCCACCGCATCATTGTCCCTTACAAGAACTGAACTTGCCAGAGACATCACCTCATCTGAGAACGTAATGCATACCCGTTAGAACATAAGTGCTAGAACCAACAGGGTTTGGCGTCCCAGCAAACCATTTACTGACTCAAAGGGTAAACAGTCATCACGTCGCTACTGGCCTTTCATTACCGAAGAAGTAAGGCATCAAGACTATCACGAAAAGGGCACCTTGCCTTCGCACTAGAATGAACTAGGGATGGCAGTCCCTCTAGGACCCGGTCAGAGGATTAGTATTTTGCATTCATTTAGCACTTCGATCACGTGTGAAATGTTGCACTGCTCCTTGTACATAGACGGAGCCCAGATAGTACACGTTCATACAGCTAAGCCATTTCTCCTCTCGAACCACCGCACCTTTGCAATTTAGCGGAAGGCACGGTCTCACGCCATACACCCTGCACTTGCATATAACACTTTCAAACATCACCTCTCCCATAAGAATTAAGGTACTTTTAACGAGCAAAACTCAAACTGTAGCTTCCGACATATTTATCTCCCCCCCACCCTCCCGTGGTCCATGGTATACCTCGCTGTGCCCATACACACTCCATTCAGACATGGCTAAGTAAAAGGGTCTTGGTCACCCTCGCATAACTTTAAAGGATGAAATACACACACATAAATTGATCTCCCAAATTCTTGGACTCCGGTCCCTCAAAGGGCTTTCAATCAAAAGCACGTTGTGACCATTTTTATGGTGAAAGGTGCTATAACAAATAAGATAAATGAATTGTAATCCTTCCTATTAGAGTGGTTGCGTTTTGTGGTGAACATGCCTTCGCACTATAGTACAGCTTGTGCTCATTACTGTAGCTGTTTTTTCCAAAACCTACTTTTGTGTAGCGTGTGTTTGGGTAAGAACCAGTATCACCCAGGCACTGGCAGAGTAAAATAGTTGTCGGTTTGGTTTACTTGAGTCCTTAACCAATAAATGGGAAGTCGTGTCACTTTTTGTGATGGCTTAATTAAAAAACGAAAAGCTGCTGCGTATTTCAACCAGACAAGGGTCTTTTTCAAGGCTGTGGCGAATATACAATTTGTGCAATAGTGATCACTGTTGGTTGTACGCAAGAACCCGATTGGTGTGACTCAAGCATGATATGTTAGGGGGGTGGTGGGGTCACAGTGTTCAGGGCGCGAGGTTGGGTTGTACTGTGACATTTACAGTAGTACGCTTATGTGGTAAAAGTAATATACACATGGTTAACATGTTTGCATTGCAGATTGTGTGAAAAATCAGTTTGTTGGTGCCACAATTGTTAGGCAAGATGATTAAGAAGACATTATGAGGTACATAGGCAAAATGGTGAGAGCAGTACATGTCAAATGTAGGGTAGCAGCAAGGAGAGAAAAAGGAAAAAGTTGAGAATAGTCAGGTGAGTTGTTGAGGGTGTGGATACCAGACCAGTGGACATGGCGATTGAACACAAATGAGATTCCTTACTGTGTGTGAAATGAGGAGTATGACATATTAGAGCTCTGGATAAGGGCTCTTATTGATTAACACCCGTGGGGTAAAGATACAGGGGAGCAATTTACCGAAAGAGCAGTCTCTTAAGAACTTTTGACAGCAGCAGGACATGCTGTATAGATCACTGCATGGATCATTAGTCATGATCCGTGCAGTGATCTATACATTCCAGAGCTCTACCCACTCTGTACTTTCGTGTAGCAGTTTCTTTGATGTTCACTCTGGTCAGCCTTACTGTTTGAATATGTTTATATTCCATTATACCCAATGTAGAGTTTCATGGTATGCACAAACGGTTTACAATAGGATAGTTATTTTTCAGGATGAAGTACTTGGACAATCTTTTACTTGCTGCATCTGTACCATACCCTGTCTCCACGTGCTCCTACGAATTGGGCAGTCCGTTATGTTTAGCATTAAGACTTTGGAGTAACTTGGTGGAAACCCCTGCACACTCACAGTACAGGTTGGTCCCTGTCCTCCCCACAAGATGTATTCATTGCTATGCAGAAGACAGTGTCAATCTGGAACCTGACACCTCTCAACATTGGATATAAATTTGCCATCAAAGCCTAAAACATTTTACTTTTTCCTTCTTTGCCCTTGTTGGAGGAAGTAAAAGCGAAAGGCCATTTTCCTTCAACATTTTCTTATAGTTAAAAGGTCTGAACCACTCTATTGTCACTCAAAGACATCGCAAGAACCAGTCCTTTCTGATTAAGTAGGTTATTCTCAGCATGTTTTCCCATTTGAGGAACTACTATGATCTAGTCTCTCCCATATCCAAACATAAATGGGCTAACACACCCGATAAAATAAGCCAGTTAAGAAATACCAGTGCAATATATATAGCTCAAAAGACGCCAATCGCATCAGTCAAGCATCTGCTTAACATAACTGGGAGAATGCCTTAATCACCACTGATTTATCCCATCTAAGGAGTGGCAACATTTGTCTGGCATCAACAGTGAGCATCCAAAACATTTTGCGGAACCTACCCAATTAGTCAGGATGATACTGATAATAAGACTATTCCAATCCCTTAACTACTGAAAATCAGCAAAGATACAGTCCATGCAACAGCCCATTTAAATCAGACCTGGACGAGGCAGTAATTTGATCATTATTTTTTTAGGAAGCGCTTACATAGGACATATTTACATACAATAATATTACCCAATCGAAATTAGTACTCATTTATCGATCTCGGAAGGAAGAAAGAAAGCCAGAGTTAGCCTTGTCAGGATTTGAACCTGCAGATCAAACATATCACAACAAGCGTTTAACCCCCTGAGCCATCTTACCGGCTGATAAAGACCAAATTGAAGAACAAAGATTAAAGTGAAAAAGGCAAAACGGATAAGCGCAGGCCAACTTCATGAATGGAAGACAGACCAACACCTAAAACGCAGACGAGATTTCACATTTGGAAGCCAATCCAGTAGAAAACAGAAAAAAGGAACCCTAAGAAAACCCACAATCACAAAATTTTTAAAAAAATGATTAAAACTATGAATCTCAATTATCTAATACAGTATACAATGAATGGACATTTTTCTGAATATGGCCAGCAAAATAAATTGCCCAAACATCATTCACAGGGGTGATCCAGACGCAAAAAGGGATAACACAATGACTAAGTGTAGATTGGTAATTTGCTGGCACACATCCCCAGTTGCACATTGTAAGAGAAGGACATTCTGCTTAAATGAATCAGAATGCATGTGGCTCAGGGTGCACCATCACCATGGCTGCATATCCAGCATCCCATTGAATAGTTTGTCTTTCCTCGACGTAGCTTAAACTGTCTCTTGCCACGTTGCTAGAACTTGCTTTTAAATGCTGTGTCACCAACAATGGGTATTTGCCGAACCACCAATATATAAACCCTAAAAGATGGGTACATGAGCTTCAGTGGGAGCAGTAAGGTTTACAAGTTAAAAGCAAATGAAATAAAAAATACTACGTCACAAAAACATTGAGATAGAATAACAACGAAATAAACAAAATAAGCAATCTTTGTTTACTTCCATGCAACACTTACCTTGTTTCTTCACTTGTTCCAGAAGCAGGTCTTTCATGGCCGCCTCCTCAGCAAGGTCCAATGGAACTTCCCCTTCACTGTTGACAGGAGCCACATTGGCTCCATGGCTTATCAAATATCTGCAACGGCAAGCACCCAAAATGCAAAGTTAGCAAATGGGTAGTTTTATGATTCACCTACTCTCGTCACTTCTCACCAGAGGGGAACCCCTTTCCATGAGGCTAGCGTGGTGAGGCTGCTACCCAATAGTCCCCCTATGGGTGGTAACGTGCAGGAGGACCTCATGGGGACAAAAATATTGATCTGCAAAAAGGCAACTAAATCCCAACCCAACAAGGTAACAATAACACCAAATCGCTTTGGGATTAAGGACAATCCGCTGGGGTACAGCCCTGTGAATGTTGCAACTTCAACATTCCTTAGCCCTCCCTAATGTCCAGAGACACTACATTGAAAACAAGCCTATATATTTTAACATAGGGCCTAAAACCAAAAGTATTAGGACGAGGAAATACACAGGAGACAAAAGATCATTGACTGATAAAACTGGTACGAGGTTGCCCAACGAGGCATGAGGATTAGGTCTAACAAAGAAGGACTTTTATAATGCGCACGAGAGGAACTGGATACCTAGTATAAAAATGGACATATGACTTCAAGCCCAGCCGTGGAGCCGAAAGCAGCCATGATGAGAAGCACAGTGGTGGCAGTTAGAGCGGTATACAGTCCTGTTGGGGAAAGCAGTTGGTGCCCGAAGTCTCCAGTGTGGGAGATTCAGCTGCCGACTGACAGCTGTGGAACAGCAGAGAGCAGCAAGAGGATGGCAACAAAACTCTGCCCGCAGAGTGAAGGCAAACCGAACCCTGAAGCCAGGAAGACACTGAAGCCACAAGTGCAGAGGAGAAAAGGCCATTGAGCCAGAAGTGTACCGCAATCCCAGAAAGTCCTGGCAATGAACCAAAACTCTGGGGAGTTACACATAAGGGAATCAGGGTTTGACAGAAGCCAAGGTGATGTTTCCCCAACCCAGTATCAGCAAGGACGTTAATGGGCATAACAAGAATGGTCTGGGATCCCAATGGAGCAGGGGTAAGCATCAGAGGAAACTTCCTTGGTGCAGTGGTCACGAGGAAACCACTGGCCAGCATAGAAGGGTCTAGATCCCCCAACAGTGAGAAATAACTATCAAGAATTACCAGGGGTCATCATTCGCCTGGTATCAGACAAAGAACAGTGATAAAGATGCCACGGGAAGGGGGTCATTCCCCCCTGGCCATATTGTAAACGGAACCAAGTAACGCCAGGAGATGGGAATCATTCTCCTGGTGCAGTCCCAGAAGGTGTGTTGAAGACTCCACTCGAAGGGAGTCATTCCCCCCGGGCCTTGTGGTGAACTATGCAAAGTAACAACCGGAGAAAGGAGGTATTCTCGTGGCACTGTGCTGAGAGTTGGACTGAATACACTAGGGGAAGAGACTCATTCCCCCTGGTTCTATTGGGAACTGCATATGTTGATACCAGGAGAAAAGTCCATCTCCTGACATTGCATAAAGACTGGGTGAAGACTGTAAGCAAGTGAAAAAGTCCTTCTCACCGGCATTTTCTGTTGAAAGAACATTCTTTGGACACTGTTCAAGAAGCAGGAGAAAGGAACCATTCTCCCGAATAAAGAACTCTGTTAGTTTATCCTTTAGTTATAGTGTGAGGGTTAGAATACGATTTGACACAGGGTGGTGGCTCTTTGATTTGACAGATATTCTGACAATTCCTTTAGTTTGAGGTAGGGAGCCCCCTGTTAGAGAATGGGAACAATGAGGTTTGCCATTTGAGAAATCATGAATACCATGACACCTTTGTGTCAGCTTCCTTCTTTTACACCCTTACAGTAGGCATGAACAATGTAGTTTTGAGGTATGAAATTGAAGTAGCTCAGCTGTAGCTGCTCTATTACTATTAGCACATACGATTTTATTTCAATAAGCTTTATGAGGACAGATTTGTCATAAAAGCATGAAATGCATAACATTATGACAATTTAATAAACAAAAGACCATGACCTCTATAATTGTAAGTGCTAAGGTGATATAAGATAGTACAATACATGATAAATAACTTGCAAACATCTAAAATCTGAATGTGGTTAAAATACTTAAAGGTTTCATACTTCTAGTCCAACATGGTTAATTGTGTCACAGCAAAAATGGCATCCTGTTTTACAGCCTTGCATAGAATTTCTGCTGTATGGCCAAATAACTGAAGTTCCAGGCTTCCAAATAACAGTTACCATGTCTAACAGCAACATACAGAACCCAAGACTGGTGTAGAATAGTTCTAGTTTAAGGTAGGTTAATCAAATCAAGGTCTTCATGCTGAATATTTTCTTTAACCAGCAAAAAACAAATAGGAAGATGCTACCCTGAGGTTTACTGAGTGGTACAGGGCTAGCCTATAATTATCGCAGTTTTGGAATTACTGCCAATTATTTCAGGATTTTGCCAGAGAGGCAATACTCCCAGCGAGTTTGTCGTGCCTCTGACATGGAGTACCCAAGATAGGATTTGACCCCCTATTAAACTTAAAACCTCAATTAATGCATCTTTTTATTTTCCTAATTCAGGGGTTTCCCAAAGATGGGACTTTAAAACCTAGTCAATCATCCAGTTTAGCTCCATCTATACCATACAACTATATATTGATTTCGATTCCGTCACTTTGTTGCCAAGATCCAAACTCCAAAGTATGTTCAGCATAATGCTTTAAAGTACTATGGTACTTTGCCACCTGGGGTGACCAGTCGCCATTGTGACAAACTAATGTTGAAATCATCAAAAAAAAAAGGTTACACACCAAATTGTTCACATTTGCCCCAAAGGATGATCTTGGATTCGATGTTCTTATCTGTAGTGCAGGTCATCGCATTCATTTTACAGATGTTCAATTCCAGCCTACTCTGGCACAGAAATCTATTTCGACGATCATACCCATTATTTACCTGTGGGATGCTCAAATAACCTGGACCAAGCATTGTCTTATTGCAAGACATGTCCTCATCACCAGAACTTCCTTATTCCTTTTGTCAAGCAAGTGTAAAAGTATGTAGAAATAACATTAAGTGCTGTGGCTGAGAACTTTTTAGCACCTTGTAAAAGAGTCCGAAGGACAGAGTATAAGTCAGCATCTGAGGCAAATAACATTCTCTTTCAACAGGTACATGCTCATTCCAAACTGTGGCATGCTTCTACAACAGATCCCATGTCAATCATTCCCCCCCCTCCAACCCCTCCTCCCCGACTTTGGCACAGGGTTTTGATAACTTTTTGTCTGTACGAATGAGGATGTACATACCCCAGATTTTGTTGGAAAAGACTACGCATTTTAAGTACAACTTGTAGTCTGTGACAGTTTGAATTCCTTTGATGCTCAACTTGCAACTGTCTTTCTTGAGCTTTGCACGTTGCACCCCATCCGGAAATGGGGATTTGGAGGGTAGATCAACCGTTTTCCTAGATTCTCTAAACATCCGCCATTGCAGCCTCTGCAAGATTTCTGATGTCACCGGAATTAAGATATCCAACTCTGACAAACAAGAACTCCAAAAGTGAAGAACATGATGTGGTTCAAGCAGAACTAACCATGGAAAGGTAAGCATACCTGTCTCTGTTATGTTACTAAAATGGACAATGTGCCCTGGTGCCAATGAAATAGCACTCATGGCGGTCTCAAATCAAGTGGACCTGATGTTCAATATTTAGCAGACCTCTGCAGCCACCCCCTCCATCTTTTCGTACAGCAACTTCTAGTGCTCAAGTATAGATTGACCTTTATTTCATAAACATCGTCTCAGAGCGGTTGGCCACAGCAGGGAATGTTATTGCTGAATACATTTTAGAGATGGTCCCTTGAAACAAGTATCGCCCTTTACTATCAGTATTTTTATCCTCAACTCTTGCCTTCCTTAGAGTCAGTTTTCTTACTTTTCTCCATGATACCTGTCCTCTATTTGAATAGAGTTCAACTCTTCCCAAGTTTAAGGCCAGCAGACGGTCGCCTTTGCATAGTTTGCTTATTATTGCATTCTCATTCATGATGCCGCCATGCCCGGGAGCAGTCATTGTTGACTGCAGCAAGGATCGCTGCTATCCTAAGCACTAGATCCACATATGCGGTTCATGATAGCATGGCATCTACTATCCCTATCCAAGATTGAAGAGACCACTTCTCTCAGTCTTGAGGACCTGGACAAGGACTGATATTTTCTCAGAGACCTCTTGGACTAGTTTGGATACTTGCTACAATCCATGTTTGCACCACTCATACACTAGTCATACGTCCCTACCTAGTGCTTTTCGTAATGTGCTCAGATGGTACAACAAACATTACTCTCCATAATGTCAACTTTAGCCACCTACTTCAGAGCCCAGTGTATCTGATCCAGCTGCCGGAGAGATTTTACATCTCCCAGTCGACCTCAGACCAAGGTGTAGCAAAGGCACAGGAGCAGTTTCAGTTGAACTTTACATCAGTTTTCCCGCTAGATGAAGCTGGTAAATGTAGCACAAGGGTGTGCTCGGAGTTTGGTCTAAGAACACCAAAAATTGGGAAGATAAAGGAGGACAAGCCTCATGAGGTTTAGTATAAATTCGAATTAAGGACAATGAAAAAGCATTTTAAGCCTCCTCTTGGAACTTTCTCAGACATGGACTTCGGTCCCTGAGGGCATTCCTACCACAAATCACTTTGAGGCCATACAAATAGAAAAGGCGCTACATAAATGACTACTATAATACAATAACAAAAAGCAAGTGGCTAAAACATCCCCTTCTGAAGCAGTCCTATTTTCCCCTACCCCTTGCCTGGATGGGTAAAGGACTGGTGTACAGCACTCGCAGCTCTCCTCCCCTATTATCCCACCCTACCCTACGATCAGCTCAGAGATGGTACTGCCTTCCTTCACCTGAAGGTTCTCTAAAAACATTGCCCTACTTTTGTTAACGTTTTCATGTAGATATGGCAGTTCTCTTACTCAAGATTGATTATGGGCTAGCTTTTACCAAGGACCACCCAGGTATCCTCATGAACCAACTATAACCAATCTAGACCACAGACTCTCAGATGAGCATTGGTTATTATAAAGAAAGATACCTCCTCTTATTCACGCCAACAGGACATCTGTGCTGAAGAGCTAATCCAAGAACAACTTACTGAAACACTATGCTGGTCACCCAAAACACAGCAGTACCATTCATCTGGGGGGGGGGGGGGGGACTGTGATCATTCACCCTTGCAAGGACTGCAACCATGCACATGAGAAACCTGGTCTATGACTGGAACAAATATTTACAGTTATCTTTAGGGGGGACATCTTGATGGTATGCAGTACTCACTCAGCTATGTTCAGATATCCACAGGAGGCCACAGCATGCAGGGGAGTCCAGCCCTCGTTATCCTGCTGATTGACATCCGCTCCGTTCTCCACCAGGAACCTGACCACATCCAAGTTCTCATCAATGCAGGCCTGAAAAAGAGGATGAGAGACAGCATTCAGTAAATAGGACATGTCTGTTCCAAACATTGGTCAAAGTTAAAGCAAACTGGTCAGTGTTTATTCAACTAGTCTATTCAATATCCAAGACCCCCAACTCCTGAACATGTTGAAGCAGAGGGGATGGAAAGAGGCCACAGCAGCTTAAGGACAGTAGTTCTGCAGTGTCAGTGGTCAAACTATTTAGACATTGCAAAAACATACAAGACAAAGGCATACTAATAAAAGCAAGAGCAAAGGAGCTGAAACCGAAGATGGTGCTGAAACTATAGTAAGGGAGTTGTCAAGTGATTATAGTACAAGAGGTTCAGCAGACACTTCGCAGCAAACACTCCTTAATACACAAGGTAAAGCTTATGTTTGAACTGGCAACACAGACCTTTTTACCCTACAGAATCCCTTAACAGCTATGTTCAGGCAGTAAACGTAGCCCAATTCTTTATTTCCCCATCATAGAGGAGAACAAATGAAGTTCTTCGGAACTTAAAATAGAACATTTATGAGTAAACCGGGTAATGAACTGCTGCATCAAGTTCAGAGCCCAAGCAAGCACCATCACTTTACCTGTAACAGAAACATAAGAGACACTGCATTGAGCCTCATCCACCAGACAGACGGGAAACAGGACACAAACCCAGCAACAAGGGGGTACAATAATCAAGAAGATGGGGATGGAGTAGACCGGAGCTGGAACCCCAACCCCAGGCAATAGGCGGTGGGTGAAATGGGAGACAGTAACCGGAACCCAGACAAAGGGGTGACTTTACATGGAGGGGGAGGTGGAAGAGGGAAGAGGAAACGGGGAGGAGGGACTGGGACGGGAAACATGGAGGGGGATTTGGGATAGGAACCTGGGCGACAGGGGGGTTGGGTACAGGAACCCAGGCAATGGGGAGTTGATAGGAACTCGGGTGACCTTACAAGAACCCAGATGACCAGCAAATGGTAGGAATACAGGCAGATGCAGGGGGAGGTGGGGGGGACAGGAACCCTGGTGACTGGTCAGGGGAGAAATTGGGAAAAATGGGGAAGTGAGGAGAAAGTGTTTGAGTGTAGTGAGGGGAAGAGTTGAGCACAATTGTGTTGGCATTTGGGCATGCTGTGCTAGTGTGATCACTGCTACTGTGAAAACATGAGATGTGTGCAAGGAGAAACTTGATAATCAATAGCCCAAATGATGAGCACTGCTGGCATAAGAATATGGGAGATGGGAAGCATTTCCTCAAGTTAATGGAGTGGGCCGTGCAAACACATTTTCAAGATAAGGGGCACTACACCAATCAAACAGCATATCAAGTGACGACACAAAGCTCTAACTTTGTGCAAGGCCTACACCAAACACCTGAATGTGTGCAAGTAGGAAGGAACGTCAACCATTCCATGTGTCAAATCCCCTTCAGCAATAAAGTCTTTAAATTTCCATTGCTCTCAATCTAGCGCGATCCCATGAGCGCACATCCTAATTTCAGCTAGGTGATGCTACGATTCGATTTGCAGTGTCCGCTATGACTAAACACTCACACAGCTTGGTGTTTTATAGAGGGGAGAAGGGAGGCAAAGCAGAAGTGTAATGACAGGGAATGGAACCCGATTTTTATTACTCCCTGGGTTCTCTGAACTGCGGCTACCACTGAGAAATATTTAAACTTTATAAACTGGGACAGGTGAAAATGTTACTATGGAATGTGTGCCATCTTGAACCAAGTGAGGTAAGTATATACAGTGAAAAGATCTGTTTCAAAATATTGTGGAGGTCAAATGCAGGATTTGTGCTTTCCAAGATGGTTCTGGGTCGTTCGGCATTGAATTATGGGACTAAAGATGCCATAAGAGAATTGACTAGTATCGGATAGGACAGAAGGTACAAGAGAGGGGATTCAGGGGAGGGATAATGCGCCAAACCAGTAATCTAGTTTTTAGATCTGCTTGGAGTACCAGAGTATCTAGACAAAAAGGAGTGCTATGAGAATTTGCACCGACATCCAATATGTTTCACGCTACAAGATGAATAGTATTGTATTTTAAAACCAGTTCTAAGCAGACAATTACCAAGAGCACCTACGTGTAGATCAATGCCTGAAAAGGTAAGTCGCAGAACTTTATGCTGGCAACGGAAGAAGGCTCCGCTATCAAGACCTATGCTTACAAGCGGGCAGGGGAGAAAGCTATGACTAGAGGGGTGTCCATGTAAACCCAGAGTTTCTGCAGGTAGACCTTTTTGCCTTTATTTAGCGGCTAATTATCTCCCGCTTCATTGAAAGTGTGGTTATGGAAAGGTGTGAGGAAGGCCTCCAAAACAGCTACAAAAAGGCAGATTGCCCAGCAGTAGCTCCCTACTACTGGTGATGCCATATACCCAAGAGTTGATTTTAGCGCATGCTCATTGAATCTTAATTTAGAAGCCTGTGGAATAATTTGTTTCCATCTATCACAAACAAAATCCATTATGTTCCTGAAAGTGCTGGAGATGTGTGGTTATTTCCACAAATATTTATTGAGAGGTACAGGTTGAATAGGTTTTTCATAGTGGATGATTGTAAAAGGGCATTGCGCTTGACAAGGAGAACCGAACACCTTAATTCTTACAATAGGGCTCAAGATTTGCAATCACCGCTAGCTAGTGACCAAGCGAGTATGAAAAGGTCTGCTGCATTTATGTGTAGAACTGAGGTGGTAAACGACTTCAGGATAACTAGTAACTTGCAACTTGAAAAGGTCTTCCCTACTTAAATAGGTTGCTTCTATTGTTCACAAAAAATTGTGTAGTGAAAACCTGTGCACTAATTAATGTATTTTATATTGTAGAGAGGACCACCAACCTAGCAGTGCCATCCCAGATTCCTCCAGCCTCAATCCATCTACAGCACCCACTTTAATAATTTTCCATTGGCACCATTCCATTTCGGGGCATCCACCACCTCCTCGACCCACCACCAGCAGCCAGCATTTTAAATCACAAATTGCTAATAGATACACCAGTACATTGTTGTAATACAACACAGTCCTCACTGAACAAAGATTGGCAATCCAATAAAGTAGCGTGACTGTTAATAGCACTACTGAGGTCGCACATAGTGCCCTGGTAATGGGAAGGCTGAGGTTTTGGATTTTGAAGGCATGATGCAGCATTTCCTTTCATGCAAGTAGCAAAGTTGTTCGATAGCAAAATGTTTAGGACAAAATACCCTCTGCGGCAAAAAAGGCATCTCAAAACTGTACACAATGGAAATGTACCCTTGGTTAATGTAGGACTTGATTTGTCACCCACTTTCTTTTTTGCTGTTAATGTTCGTGAGTTTGGGTTATTTTTCAAGAGGGGTAAAAGGACCACTCAAACCGTGAACTACATTCGAATGCACAACTCATTCACAGAAGGTAAACATACCAAAACGTGAAAGGGTCAAAGAGAGACTATCAATTGTTCATGAAAGAGAGAAAACAGTATTTGGCAACCCATTTAAGAGGCGGATATCACCAGTACTGCCGAGTAGGGTTCTGCAACACTTGTTACGGCAGCACACTAGAACAACGATTTTGTCAAATAAAAACAGACCAGAACTACAAAAATTGCTCCAAATGTATTTTCATGCATTTGTCGTCTGAGTTGGGGAGCAGGGGCAGCCAAAATAAACTCCACAGTTTCGGGGACCAATTTACAAACGTAGGTGCTTCTACACCAGTATGACTTTTCAAGCGGATATAATCGGTTCATATATTCCTACAGAATCCGCCTGAAATTGGGACCATGCCAAAGCAGGTGTACTCCATAAGAATCTGTTGTATATGCTACCTGCAATGCGCACTTTGCAGGCGACAATTACACTTTTTCACTTACGTAGTGGGAAAGTGAAGAGTAAAAGCCATTTTACCCGTTTTACTCACTTTCCATCAGCTAGTGTAAAGGAGGAAAACTGCAGCAGGATATTTTATGTACAAAAGTAAACACGGAAGCTGCCCCCGCCTGGCAATTAAGGTGGTCATAAATATGGCTACATATACAGGTCTATATTGCAACACTGATTATACATTGTATACCAGTAACCACCAGAGGCCAAGGATAGAGAAAGCAGAACTCTGATCCAAAAACAAAAATCATAAACCATGTTCTGGGATCCCGCTCTTTTGGAGAGAATGTGAAGGAAAAAATGTTTCATCTACAGGAACTCAAATGTTGTAGCACGGTTCTCCAAATGACTCACGCTTAATCACGCTCCTTGCATTTTTAAACAGATTGGCCGCTTTGGCAGCATTTTACAGCACTATTTCACATCACATCCTCCGTGTCGGTCTCTAATCCTGGGATAAGCTTTTCGATCATACTTGGTACCATGTGCAAAGGCTGACTCATGCTAAGCAAAAACACGACATTTGATGTGGCATGCGGTGGGGATACGCCAATGTGGGCTAGCCAGTGGGCAGCTGACACTGCATGCGCCAGGGTTTAATCTGTGAAAACAGACACAGGAGGCTGATGGAGAACAAAGCGTTCCCAAAATAACCCGGCAACTGTCATCGCTGGTAGGTGCCATCAGAGGCCGGCCTGACCTTGCCGCTGGGTTAGGTTCCACTCAAAAAGGGGCTTTTTGCAGACACCAAAGCGGGAATGCCATCCTTTAAAAAGAGGATACGGTGGCTGAGTGCACTGTGTGGATTAGGGGGTGTAATAACGATGGGGTGCTCACCAGGAAATGAAGCTCTGAATCAAACACAAAATGGTAGCTATTTTACCTCTACAATGTCCTGAAGGAATCCCTACAAAATATCCCCCCCCAAAAATATCACCTTACATATGGCCGTTTGTCTCGCCACAGGCAATATTTTTTGGAGGGGAGGGGGGTCATTTGTAGGTGCCAGGGGTGTCCCTCGCAGGGTCCATGGGTCAATATGGCCGCAAAAATATGGCGATATTTTTCTGTCGCGATATTTTTCCAGGGATATAAACACATGGAACCGTTCTGACTGAGACAACACACCAATTCAATTCCATCAATACATAACATTCTTATACATGATCCAGCTCTACAGTGAATATATTTTGCTGGAATAATTAATAGTAGTACAATTGTATTAGAGTAAAACGTTAGAGAAAATTTTCTAACACAAAAGCTTTGCATCTAGTAAACCAGCTGCAAAATTAGCATCATTTCAGCAGTCTGAAATGCAGTGGGCACATCACTGCCACAGTAAAGTTCCCCACTTGGCTACAAATCGCAATCAAAATATAGTTAATGATTACATGCCTCACAAGCTACATTTGTGCCAATTCTGTGTAAACACCTGCAACCAAATAGTATGCGCTCATTCAGCGTAGCGCTCGCAAATTCTTAAAAATACCACTAGACCTGCAGGGCAACTTCCGTGGTTTATGCATTTACCAAAGAGTAGTGCGCTCGCCATATGGTGAGAAGTGATAACACATTTACATGGTCTTTCTGTAAAGTGGTGCATGTCACCATAGCCACGCCTCATTTGGTGCCAAGCTGACACGTCAAGGCCAGCCACACAGCGCCAACAAGGTTGTGTACTGGGTTCAAAATTGAGGAGGAGCTGGGAGCCCTTTAGCTCTTATGTGTAGCCTAGAAGAGTGTTAGCTGGATAACAGCTACCAGAAGCTACTTTTGGATCACCATGGCATCTGATGCTGGACAACTACCACCTATATGAATTTAACTATGCATTTGGTACAATCTATAAACAAACATTTGGACACATATATAAGCCATTTCAAGCATAAGGGGTCTTCAATAATGGACCAAAGGATAGGTTTGCATCTTATATAGAAGTTGAATTTTCGGAGGGCCATCTACTACCTCCTCTCCCCAGCAGCAGCTCCTTACCACTGGATCACCAGGAGCTGCTTTTGTCTCCTGCTTATCCCATCTTAATTTCAATCCCTCGAGTACCATGCAAATGATATCCCCTTCCATAAAAGGGTCCTTGCCAACGTGAGTAGGGTAATAGATTGAGACCAACCACTTGCTAAACGCCATACAGTTCATGTTTACACGAGTCACTGTCATCAAGCTTATTTAACTAGTTTCCAATCTAAAGTTTATAATGAGAGCGCTTGCTCACTCACAAGTTCTCTTTGTGCTTTTGGTGTGCCAGCACAACGACTAAAAAAAGCACAAGGTTTCCAGGGTAGTTTATAGTTTGACAGTTATCTGAACGACTTACTAACAATTAAACTTGAGTGCTTTCAGAAAATTAAGGTGGTGCTGGTTCTCTCAAACCTCCCAATGCCATTTTCTCCTTGATCCACTTTCAGCTATGTCCAATATTCTGTGTTGCAATCTATGAAACGGTACCCAGGCCCTTTGAAGTGGTGTCCAAAACCCAGGGGATCTCATGCTGGTCTTCCAGTCGAAGTGTCTTCCTGCAAGTTGATAACACATCTTGCTTGGTGCAGGACCAACCAAGCAGCAAGCACATGGATTTCTTGCTACCAGTTACCACGAAATTCAGCAACAGAAACGGGTCTGAATTAGATGGAAAGCCAACGTTTGAACAGATGAAGTAATCCCATGTACTTTGGGCTTGTAAAGTCTAGAGTGTGGCTTTACCTTAAGAGTCAATTGGGTATTTAAGGCAAGGGGACCCAAAAGGTAACCCTTAGTCTCCCAGACAGTACCCTCGCTCTGGTAGTTATGCGATAGGCTGCTGGTAGCATTTTATTCCTGTGTTCATTTGTTGAGCGCACCAAGCCCTGGGGCATCGGGCCACTAGCCTTATAAGCTACATATTTGCATTTATATTACGATGTAGAATATAGCTTACTTACAAGTTAGTTATGTACAAAGGCATAGATAGGTACAATGGTATAGTTAGAACAGGACTAGTTGATACAAGTTACGTGCATATTTACAGCTATTGAGATATAGGAAGTTGAACTGCTTTTGTGGATTAGGGCTTGGTGGCGGGGTGGTGGGGGGAGAATGTGTGGTGGTTGCATTAGTGATGTTGACCTTTTTGGAATTTTTTTTGCTATGAAGCATTGAGATTTTATCTTTTAGCCCTTTCTGAATATTAGTGCACCGTGCAACATCTTTGTTACAAGTGTCTGGAGGTGGGGGCAGGGGATTCTAGCTCTGAGGAAGTTAAACATGTCCTCGGTACTAGATTTGACTTTAGTGATGCAGTCATCATAATTGTCTTTTTTGGCCTACACTATAGCTTCTTTAAAATTGAGGGAGGCTAGTGTGAAATTATACTTGTTGGCTGTAGATGGTATACTTTTCCAGAGAGCTTCTGCTGTTCTGGAGGTGCTAGTGTGTCTCGCGCCTAAACACTTGTGTATAGGTGCGTTATAAATATCAGATATGGCATGGAGTACAGTGCGATTGTAGAGTTCAACTAAAGCATTGGGGTCTGCAAGTTGTTGCAGTATTAATGATTGGCTGAAGTAAAGGCAGTAGTTTCTCAGCAGTTAGATTGCTTTTGTTTCTAGTGCTCATGGGTGGAGTAAGATTCTGTGGGTTTGGCCGTTTATCCGTTATGTTATTTTGCATTTGTATAGCGCCTTATGTACCATTGGTATGATCTCAAGGCGCTGGTAGGTTGCACGCCCTCGGGAACCGCACTCGAGTCAGTTGAGTCGTAAAGTGCGTGGGCGCACCAGGTATGCGTGTAGCTGGTGTGGTTGTTGCACGATAGCTACTTCTTAATGGTGGGTGTGGAGCAGAGGAGATCAATTGAATGTGTTCAGTCTGGAGGGTGGACATTCAGACAGTTCTGGCTGTGTTAGGCCCGAGAAGACGCCTAAGCTAGCAGGTGTGTGCTAGCTGTCTGTTTTATAAGGATGATAGGTAAGATGCTTACAAATGACCAATAATAGTATCTGGAAGAGGAATAATCACAACACACTCCCTATTAGTGGAGGAATCGAGACCTCATTTCACTTTTTGGACCACACAACTGTAGAAAAAAAGCAATGAAGATACCATGACTAGATAAGGATCGCAGGGGTGCTAAAATAAATGTGTTATTTTCATTAAAGATGCTTTATGTATTTCTAATTCGCCAGAAGCCCGCAGGCATCAGTGCGCGACAGACAAAGGGACGAACAACTAGAACTGGACGAATTCGATGGCAACTGGGAAGACGGGAGAGATTTACTTAAAAAGGATATTGTGGTCGCGAGAGGAAGAGAGTTCCAGAATTTAGCTGCTTTGACCTGGAAAGATTTACCCAGTCCCTTCTCTCTTTGGAACATAGGACAGACAATCTGCCCTTTAGTTGAGGAACGCAGTACTCTGGCCGGACAATACTGTGGGACCAGTGTCTTCAAGTAGGGGGGGGGGGGGAGGAGGGGAGTATCCGTACACAAATTTGTGAATGATGGCAGAAACCTTAAAGTTGATGGGTTCCTGAATGAGTAGCCAATGAATCTCCCGTCTGTGGGGGGTAACCTGCTCCCCGCCTGGGACGATCGCTAACAACGCACACAGTGCTGTTCTGCAGCACTTGACACTTTGTAAGATTGTTGGAAGAAGCTCCTATCAACAAGGCATTGCAATTATGTCTTGCAAGGACAGTAGCTTGGGCGATAGTTGCAGTATTGTTTTTGGAGATGAATGGCTGTATATATTTTTTAGAATGTGTAACAGTGATTCCAGCTCTTTGTCAAAAGGTCGACATGTGCATCCGAATTTAAAGAGGACTCTAAACAGATGGCCATGGTTTTCACCCTGCTGAGGACAGGATTGCTACTGATACCAAGTTCAAAGCTGAAATATGCCAGGCATAAATTAGCTTGTGCTGCCTTCGGACCAAAGATCAATTATTCAGTCTTATTGCAATTTAAACAGAGCCAGTTGGATGGCATACAGCCGTCAATTTGGTAGTAGATGGTAGACAAAGCAGCAGAGTCCACCAAGTAATCTCCTGTAGCCTCTATGACCAGCTGGAAATCATCTGCACAGTTAGTAAAGAACACCTAGATTATGTAAGTGAGTACAGATCCCAGATATACAGGTTGAATCGGAAATAGACAGAGCCCCTGCAGAACTCTGCACCCAATAGGTTTAGTGTAAAGGTTTGCCTGGCCCCACTGGATGAGAGATTTGCGATCTGACAAAGGAGAGTAGCCACTCAACAGCACTTTCCGAGCATTGTCCCGAGTGGTGTAATGCTTGTTTCAACGTGCCATGGTCCACCGGATCGAAGGCCGCGGACAGGTCCAGTAGTGTCAGGATACCTACTCTATGTTCTTCAGAGATACCGAGCATGTGTGCTTTAAGGTCCACAAGTGTGGTATAGTAGGATCTAAAGCCTTGTCTAGGATGGAGAATACCATTGACTTCAATAAAGATTTCGAGCTGTCTACAGGCAGCTTTATCTAGAACCTTCAGCAAAATAATGCAGTTGGTGAGGTCCAAGGATATTGGGGTCCTTGGGGGTCAAGGAAAGGTTTCTTTGGCAGCGGGGTAACACCAACAGTTTTTATGGATGAAGGCACATTCCCATCGCAAAAGGAGGCGTTGGCCAGCCTCATGAGAAAAGGGGCAAAAAAGCACCCCATGCTCCAAGATTATTTTGTGTGCAATAGTGTTCCCTGGGCAGGCTGTGGGCATCATAGAAGAGAGGTCTTCAATATCGCAAATGTTAATTTCAGTGAGGGGGTATACAGTGGATATTCCAACATCTCATGATCGATATATGATGAACTATTAGCTGTGTTATTCTCGTCCTGCATTTTTGCCTCTATCTTTTCCCTTGCTTTAGCAATTTTGTCCTCAAAGGCTGTCTGCACTGAGACTGTTGTGAAACGTGGGTAGAAATGGTCTGTGAAGAGCGTCGGGTTTCGTAAGAAGTCCGTGTTTCTAACAGTTTCCTAGTACTATTACCTGCTAGGGATATTTCATGATTCTAGAAATGCTTTTTGCAGTCACTTTGTTTTTGTAGATTTTGTCCACCTGTTTCCAGGCTTCTTTATTTTCCTTGGTTGGCTGTTTTAACCATATCGATTCTAGTTTCTGTTGTTGCCTCTTGAGTGCAGTGAGCTCCCGGTTTAACCACTTTTGGTGACCCGGATTATCTACCACTAAACTAGTTTTGAAAGGTGCATCTTTATCCAAGAGGATGGTCAGCCTTTTATGATACAAAAGAGCGAGACATTCAGCTGAATCAGAATCAAGGGTCCGACATAAGGTTGAGACATGGTGCTAGATTCTTGACATCTATTTTCCTAAGATTTCTGATCAATACCTAGGGGCAGTAGAGAGTTCTCCAATTGAAGCAAGCTCGTTACAAAAACTAATTAAATCTAAACAAAGAATATGTAAAGCAAACCGCGGATTCCCCAACGAAGTCTAGATATGATCGACTTGAGGGGTTTCTGTGTAGGAAAATCTAGATTGACACCCACACTGCCATCCATTGCAAATTTCCTCAATCGATCTGGCACTTACATTTTACCAATTTATACGCAGAGACTAGAACCTTTGCAGTTGACTGTTGTAGTGGTGTTGCAGGCACTGTAGATGGTTACATTCCCATTAGCCCGACTATGGACAATGTACATGCTGCCCCTGGCGAGCCAAAAAGCTGAAAATCTCCTGGGTCAGATAACTGTGGATGTTTATAAGTCCGAAACCAGGATCTGGGTACCATATCTCACTAAACTTTTCAACACAGCCCCATCTTCAAATTCTGTTCCTCGGATATTGACGTTTGCTGGATGCTGGGGTAAGGTTTTTGCCAAAGTCCAACTGATGCATTTGGAGCCCTGCATAGAAGACACATCAAATCCATCATCTTCAGGCTGGGTTTCAGGCAGGTGTTAGTACCATCGACCAGTGCTTGAGGCCAAGGCTGCAGTGTGACACGTGCATGCACTGTACTCAGTAGTCATACACTTCAAGACATTCGCTAGGGTTTTGCTTTGGAATACCTTAGTTGAGATGGCCTCCATGAAACTAGCTGAGGGGTATTCAAAACCTTTATACCTGTAATGAGGCTGTAATAAGGTGGAGTGTTGATGGCAGAGCTCTGAATGTCCCAATGCAGATGGGGGAACGCTAGGGGTGCGTGCTCACACCCAAACTCTTCTGCCTTTATGTTTATAACATGTTTGAGAAAATTACTGAGTAAGCAATGTTATGTTCTGTGCTCTTGCTTGCAGATGCTATACTTTTATCGTTTAACTCCAAGCTCTAAAACTCAGCTGCCTGCCTTTGAGAAAATGTGCTACGAGTATGGTCTTGTCAAGCGGCCCTGTGTCAAATGTGTCAAGAATATCAGCCTACCCAATAGTTACCCCCAATTTATCTATGTCCCTAGAGATTTGGTTCACAGAGAATAGACTGTACATCAAGACCCATACTTTATTGGGCAAGGGTTTGGTCATCTCCGAGGTTGGCCATGTACATACAGCAGAGCCATAGAGGATCTGCTCTCTGAAGAGGGTGGTCCCTCAACAGTGGTTGACTCACTAAAGGCTCCTTATATGCTCTGGGGTTTTGCAAACAGTGGAATAAAACTACACACTACTGACAAGTTGCTCATCAAGAATGCCCTCTGCTCAAAGAAGGCTTATAGTATTCAGACCAACTTGGAAAACTCTGTATATCCTAGGAGGTACTGTGAGCTTAAGCCAAAGCCAGGACATGAAGATACCTGGATGTGGTGTCTCCCAAGTGTACTAGATGTTTGTAATGGAAAATACACTTGGGAATTCTGCCAGTGGCAAAATCATGCAATAAACTGAATAATGAGATTTCTGATCAATGCATTTACTGTGGTAATAGGGCTGAGAATGTGATGCATTTTTTGCTTATATGCCCCTACTACTTGGATATTAGGAAAATATATCTGAGATCACTGTTTTGGGCAAGAGCCATGCGAACAACTCAAACAATCACTAGCACTGTGTTTTAATTCAGAGGATGAACTGGCAGTTCATGCTCTAGCTAATTATCTTACATGGTCTGGTGGAGAATGCCGTGTAAGAATCGGATGGCCGGGGACCCTTGTTTATGCACTCAAATGCCAACAATAGGATTGTAAATATCAGCTAAATATAAGAAATGATGGAGGAAACCACTTGTTGGTGTCTTTTTATTCAAAATTTGGATTTCTATGTTACTTGATCTGTTTTTGTAGGATATATGGACTGTTATGAGATTGCTGTGATCACTGCCGTTATGACTGTAGACCGAAAAAATTAAGATAACAACTGAACTAGAATTATACCCAAGAACCAACCCACACCACGAGTGGGACCTGGGAGTCTCTGTTCCGACTACCACTTGGAGAGCCTGGTGACCTATCCTGATTGCCACTTGGAGAGTTTGAGGGAATTACTAGCAATGCCAAAGCCAGGAAGGTACCCCTACAGACGCGGAGCAGAGATAAAGAAAATGTGCCAAATAGTCCTTTACTCCAAATACTTCAAAGCACATATAAAATGTCAGAGCAGCAAAATCACGGAGTGGGGATTCAAGTTAATGGACCTAGAAGAATGGGCAAGAGAGCCGTGGGCAGGGATAAAGCCTATGCATGAGTCTTCAACATCCATTGAAATGGTTTCCATAGACTCCCAGCCGTGTGAAGGTGGGACATGGGGAGTAACTTCATGCTGGGAAAAAGTGAAAAGTCATTAATGATTAGGAGCATGAAACCTTGGCGCATCTCCAGATGTATTCTCCGTTGGTGATTGGGAAGACATGAGGGAGAGCTGAAAGTAACCCTATTTCTCAAAACTCCCGCTTTCATTAAGGCCTCAACCTCACTACCATCATTACCGTCTGCCCATAAGGTTTATAAAACTGGAACCGAGCACAGGCCCCCAGATTAGTGTCATACTGGCCCTTTTCACGCATTAAAATCTTGTAAATATGGCATCTTTTATCTTTCTTTGCGTACCTTTTACGCACCAGTGGAGAGCAGAGTTCAAAGCAAAACGCAAGTGACTTGATGGAAAGCAGAACAGCTTTTGATTTTTATCTGCATGGATGAAGTTGCAGGCAAATTCGGACATTTTTAGCAGAGCTGCTGTGCACATAGCCTGTCAGAAACAGCTCACAGTGAATATTGTTTTTCTGTTCAACTACTGCTGTTTTTTGTGTCTGTAGATGCTAATGGCAATTATGCATTTCCTAATGCATGCATATTTATGTTCCTAGAATTTTAGGATCATAGAAGTTAGAAGATGGAAATCCTAATACAAATGGGAAGCAACCTTTAACAAATGTTTTTTATTGAATGCTTGCTTGCATTGCAAAAATGTATTGTTCGGAGTTCCTGTGTTGTATAAACGTATAATCAATGAAAATGGCAATTGTGTTAATTTATATGGTGCTATCGCCAAAGCCCTGTACATGGAACCTATTTACAAACTATCACCAAACCGAAGCAGATCTCTATCGACCTAAAAGGAGGCTGAAAGGCAGAGTTGGCTTTGCAGGGATTTGAACTGTGACCTGCAGATCATTCGGAGATCCCAGCAGCAAGCACTGAACACACCATATCATCCCACAGCACATGATGCCGCTATCTGGTGTGTTCATAGATAATGTGTGGGAGAACGTTTTCCTGATTCTGGAAGCAGCGTTAGCCTTATTTGAAGTAGTCACTATCGACGCTATATTTCTGAGGAGCTCGCATTACAGAGGCAATTAACTGGTCTTGTCCAATGTGGGTGGTGCTCCCACTGCTAGTAAGCTATTCCTAATCTAAGTGAGGGGAGCTTGAATGGTTTAGCCCCTGCTGGGCAAGTTCTTTGGGAGGGGAATTTGAACTGCTGAGGCCTATGCCGTTCCCATACTAAGCAAATCCAGCCTGCATTTGGGGCGCTTCATTTACTTGTTCAGTGTGGGGGTGCTTGCACAGCTCCACCCCATGCAGTTCCATGTCTACGCGAGTAGAACCTCTACTTCTATGACCAATGACTTATCTGTGCAAATCGTTTGGAGTTGAGACTCACGACGCTCCTGTTGCATGGCGGAAAGATGAATCTACTGCAGCCCATGGCACACCCTTTCTATACTAGGAAGGGTGTGTGCACTCCTGAAGAATCTATGCGGGCAGAGCTTCTACGGCAGAGAACCATTGCTTAGACGTTTGTTGTGGGCATCTTCTAACCTTGCTTTGCATTGCCCTGCCCTGCACAGGTTCACGCCATCTGTTCTACATGAAAGTTTGCATTGCTTTTGTCCCGATTTGCCTTTTACGTTTGTGTGCGCGCAGCCTGGACAGCTCCTCCTCAAGCTGGCCTGTCCTGTGTGAAGCAATAAGCAGCGTAAACTGCTGCTGTACACCCATTCTTTGCATGCAGATGAAGCTCAGAGTGGTCATGCTCACCTCTTCCATTTGAGAGAGTTCTTGTGCTACTGGTACTGTGCTTAATCTGTTAATTGTGACAATCCTGCTCTTCTGCTATAATGTGGGCCACATGATAATGATCATTTTCATACAGTTTAAACCTTTTGCAAGCGTCGGCTGGATGTTACTTATGTTTTCTCCTTCACAAGATAGTAAAACATTTTTACTCTGTTGAAATCACATTTACTCTGAAAGTTTAAAAATGGGGAGTAAAAAAGTCTCAAAATCTTTTCTGCAGCACTGACCGAGATGGAGTTTTAACACAAACAACAAATAACAGATTGTACATATGACCTGTCCTTTCAAAGAACGGCAAACTCAATTTCACTGAAAGTACATACAACACCTTACATCAAAAACGGCTTTGGAGTCAACCTGCTACCATTTTGAAAACCTATACTTCTGTACGAAGACTCAATGAGTGCAATTAAAGCATCAGACGGCACTTCTACTCGAAGCAGAGGGAAATAATAAAGGGTGCTAAATCATTTTGGCTTTTGGATGTTTTAGTTTTATTCTTGAGTGTTGGTGGTAATCTTTGTATTTTGTAAATAAAGAGAAATGTATGCATTCAATGAGAAGAATGATCAAACATAAGAAATGTGTATTTGGATTTTATTACTTTAAACAAAAAATATCCTGAAACTAGGCTCAATAATATAGTATTTAAGGCATACAAGTACTGCTACTGTACTCAAAGGCTACAGTCTTCCCTCCTTCATACGCATAACTATATGAAGCAAACCCCTCCTAATTTCGCACCAAAAAAGGTACAAGGGACTAAACCTGGATAGCCTTCGCCCTCCGAGAGTGGCATCATGGTCTGTGCTTTGAAGGACTAATTCAGCTTTATAGACCATGCTAGGCAACTGGGCACTGATGACATATAAAAGTAGGAGCAAGGCAAGGGCGCGTCACAAGGTTTCGACACTGCCAGTATGACCTGGGAGTGGCGGGCGGGGGCACCGAGTAAATCCATTATGGTCCGCGTTTCGGGCTTTAAAGAAGGAGGAAAGAAAAAAAGCAGGCCATCTGCCTGGAGTGGTCACTGGATCTGATTAGCACCCCCCACCCGTGCTGAAAGAGGAGTGGGCCTTGGTAAACCCAGCTGGCCGCAACTTCCAGGTATGGCACTGCAAAAGCAATAAGGTGGCAGTCTGCAGGGGGTAAGTGGGGCGTTTGGAGGCAATGCAAAGGCCAGGACACATCTCCCAAATGCAATCAAGTGACGATTGCGACAGACCAGGGTTTAAGTTAAGGTAGGCAAAGTTTGGTGTGTTTGGGTCGCATCTGTCAGGTGAGACCCAGGTTATGAGGGAGCAGAGCATACAGCGCAGCACTATGATGCTCCCGTGATGAGGGAGTGCCTCGCTGAGAGCCCTGCCTGCGACGGACACCAGTGGAATCATTTGGCTCCCCGCACATTGGCCAATTTGTGGGTTATCAGATTTCTGAGACAAACTGCTATTACAGGCCAAAGAGTGGCTGATTGGGGAGCGCCACGTCCCTGATCATAATCTGTTTAAGAGTTATGCAATAGGAAGACAACCACAGTCCCCAGAGTGCGCTGTGCATTGGAACCAATATTAAAATATCCAAAAGCTGCTTCTAATTCACAAGTAAACCTCCCATCCCCTACAACATAACACCTAAACCATGGATCATCTACATGCAAAGGTGAAAGACGATAAACATTCCTACAAGAGAGGACAGGAGCATGCATAACCGGCAATCATGTCTATTCTCTGGATCAGATGCTGGAGCACCCCCATGGACTCCCTTCTGTGGCTGAGCCGTGACAACCACAAAAGAGGTCCCCTAATATAGCAATGCGCAGGTGGTAAACCATTCACAAAAGTATGTCAGAAGAGTGGACACCTCCGGCACTAGACCCATATGGGCAAACGCTAAACTTCAAAAGACTCAACCAGCCACTGAACTTTAATGCTACTTCTAGAAAGAGCATGCCTTAATCTCTGCTGCTTTTACAGGGCAGGCGGGTTACCTGGCCGCCGAGGCTAGCCCATGCAGAATCGCAGAAAAACCTGCTAGCAATGCTCAGACACTTTTCTACAAACTTTAATACCCAAATTCAAATGTGGTTGCCAAAAAATTGCTTTCCTTGACAAAAAGCATCTAAACTGCTGAAACAAAAAACCTTTAGACATGCTTAACAAGGCAGCGTTTTTCCTCCTTCATTTCCTACCTACATAATTAAAAGGTTGGAAATTAAGCCTTTCTTATTATGCAATGTCTGTATTGCTTGTGAAAGACTTATGTCTACATACCTCCACAAGCAGGCCAAAAAATGTGCAATAGTTATTGGAGTGATGCTCTTTCTCCTATTGGTGAGTAAGGAATGGTGCGCTGGGCGCAGGTGCCGGATTAGCATTCATGCACAAGGTAACTTAAACCTTGCTGAGATGAATTGGTCACCTGTTTCAAAGTACTGCACATGCCGGCTCTGAATCTCATCCAATAAAGGGGGCATGGATTGAAACTTCCCCGTCCCCCACCAAACTCTAAACATTCACATTGTGTCAACGCCGAAAGTATCTATTGTCTCCAAACATTAAAATGCTATCCACCTCTCAAGTCTCAGTGCCCCATCTCAAAATTACAAAATGCAAAGTGTTCAGTCTGCAGAAAGGTGGTGGTGAACCAGGTCATGGGGAGCCGAGCTCACCCTGAGCAACAGCAAAATAAGTCACGAGCCACAACCACATTAGACCCCACCCCGTGCCCTGCAAGAAGAGTACTTCTGAGTGCCCATCCTGCAGAAACATTGTCAGCAGGAACTACACATGAAAGATACGAGGCCAAATAAGCCTTCAATTTGGTGCAAAATCTATTTTAAAATGCAAGCACAAACAACTTCCATCATGTATTATTTACAAGTCTGTCCGTCGCATTGTTTCTCCATTGATATGGGGTTCATTACAAGTCATCAGTACAATGGGGAATCTTTATCATCAAGTACGCTCTTAACCAATAAAGTAAATGTTTTCTTTCTTACAAAAAAGAAACGTAAAAAGTTAATTAGAAAGAGGATTACTCCACCTCTTATCCTTGTCGCGAGACTGCTTATCAGAGGTTCACATCAACCTCTTGCCTTCATTATACAACAAAGAGGGGCCAGCGATCAGCCTATTTGCTACGCAAATGTGTCTCACAAGCTCTTCCCAACCCCCTGGCTTCAGCGGGCTACTGTTTTAGAGGCACTCGCTTCCCCTTCGCTTTGTGATTCAAGTATTACCCAGAAATGCCCAATTCGCTTCTTGGCAAGTTCAAGACTTTCATAAGGAAGACTTCTTGCAAGTACATCTCCTGCTAGACGGTCTGGCAATGAAGCAGCAGGGTTCGACATTGCTGGGAGATATTTAGCTACTGTTTCTAGCCTAGGTGAGCTTGGTTAGCTTGATACCAGGAGCTAACTTTGGCTCCTCATAACAGGTGTCTTACGATCATGTATATGTGACATTAACTTCAGTATTTGAGAAATGTTAATAAAGACTAATTAGAACACATCTAATACACATTGAAAAACAATGGATCATACAGTATGGGTAAAACAGTTAAAGTAGCATCTCCTGGTAGCCCCTGGTTCTCCTGCCTACAGGGTGATGTCAGACACCCAGGAACTGGTTTTAGTTCCTGCTAACCAAATCTAAATTGTCTGGCAGTGGTCTGCTTCCCCGGCCAATAAGCTCCTGTGAGTGTTCTCTTTAGTCTCCATTTGCTGGGATTCCAGGTTCCCATCTCCTGGTCCTTACCAGTTCTGGAGCTTTTCTGCTTTATCTTACCATTTTATGGTATTTTGTGTATCACATGGTGGTAGGTAACTGGTTATAACCAGCAATGGCAAAGCGAAAGACTGATTGTGTGTATGCATGGGCATTTGCCAGGCATGCGACGATGGTACTAACTGGAAATAAGATGGCAATAACTGGAAAATGGTGCAATTAACAGGGCATTTGAAATGGAACGCTTATATAAGAGCAAAAACAGGCTGTGCCAAGGCATGTATCCAACAGACAGTCAAAGTAACAGGTATACATCAAGTGGCTGAAGGCCTACTGCTGAAGACATTTTTATTACATAAGTAGCATATTTACAGCTGCAATTAAGCATTAACTAATCACACTGGTTAAAAATAACACTGGCAGGACAAACATCGATATTGCTGCTTGAAAGAGCTAGCTCAAAGATCCAGGAGGTTGTGGTTTAGAGAGGTAGTAGATGGCAACAGCCATAGGGATTAGCAAGATCATGGGTAGAAAATGGATGGGTAAATAACCAAACAACCCCTCCCCACGAGCTGTGTCACCCTCACATTTCCTCTCACTTCATCAAGCTGTACTCTAGTCGAGCTTCAGCTCATAGGTGGGGTGTAAATTCCACCTAATAGCCAAAACTAAAAAGGTCTTGCAGCCATGTTCGTTTCTTTGCCAGTGTCAAAAACCGCTTGTGGCAAACACGGACGATATGAAAGAGAAGTACCAGGGTATTGCCTCCTTCATTTTTGCCATACAAAAAGGTAATTCTTCGATGATCCATTCCAAATCATTACAAAGAATATTGCAACTCTATACAGAACTGAAACACCCATCGTCCCGGTTTACTCAGGTACAGCAAAGCCCCCCCCCAGTAAAACCTCAGGAAGAGTCCATACTATAAACAGGTAAATCCCTGCAGCCCTTTCAAGAGGTACACAATATCTACTGCAAAGAAATAAACCCCTTTTTTAATCAACACAGTCTAAGGGTGGCCATCATCCTGCTCAATACAATTCTCATCCATTTTATAGAGTTGTACCATTCCCTGCCTCAAACAGAACTGGTAACTAGTCGAACAAGTCAAGATATCTCATGTTAAGCAAAGCAACTGACTCACTATTCAGTCTGTTATAGACCCCCTTTATATCGATATGCATGAGGCCAACATACGAAAACCCTTTTTATAATACAAGTACTTGTATGATTCCAGTTTAAGGTGCTCGATAGGCAAAACAAAATCTATCACCAATTTAATAGGCTCTTAGAAATGGTTGCTGCAAGTCGCAACTATTATTCAGTGAGGCACAAGAACTGGCATGCAAGTCGTCTAAGGGACATGGTTCACAATGAACCAGGCCGGTTAAGCTGGATCCAAAACCAGGTTTCACAAGGACATAGCTTTTCAACAAAGCCAGTTTTCACAATTTGTGGAATGCAAGCTTACAAAGCGTATACCCATTTCTATTCACCCTTTACAGATGTTTATCTAGTGAAGGAGTTCAGTGTATATCTCAATACCAAACCAGGCTTCAAATAAGCCAACATTGCGGTACCCTTAGTGAAGATACAGGCACAAGTAAATAGAAGATGAAATGTTGCTTTGCCCCACATTTTTCACCAGCTGATCCTCCGCCTCCTTGCCACTTGTGGCTTGAGGCGGTTCCCCGCGCATTGCAAGTTCCGAACCTGGGACCGCGCGTGAGCTCCTGCCTCTTGTGCATTGTGTCCACCCAACCACCCCATCTAATCACCCATCAGCATTCACATGTTGCACCTCTCGCTGCCCACCAGTCACCTCACATCCCACCTCCTCAATCTTTCTACCATCCAACCTCACTTCATGTCTTGCCTAGAGCTCATGCAAACCCTCCTGAGCCATGAGCACCTGGAGACTGGCCTCAGGTGTAGCAGTGTGCGGTATAAATCAATGTAACATGTGCCCTAAAATCCTGTTTGTAGGTCATGTGCCCCCCCCAGTCCCTCTCCCAAAAAAGCAGCATCCACACCTGTGGAAGTGCATGCATGCAACTAACTTACCCAGGCTGGCAATCTAGCACTCTCAGTAAGTGTATCCACACAGAGCTTGATTGTTGAACTCTGCTTACATGTCACCTTTAACCAACCGGCCATACGCTTTCCATCCCCAACCAACACTCAAGGCACTGAAGAATCCAGGGCATTCACCCCTTCTCCACAAGGAGGAGCCACCCCCTTTGGGACTAGGGAGGCAAGTCTGCTACAATTTACACCCCCTAAGGGACAGAGGAATTTGTATTTCCACCAAGGGTGACGCAGCCCCTTGGAGGACAAGGAATTCCCCAGAAAGGGTTTTAATTTATCCTCCCTCACCTGAAAAGTCAACTGTTCTTTATAGCTTTATGGGGATTTAGGCAATTGTGGTCATGGACCTTTATAAAAGGCTGGTGTGGTTTCTGACCCTTTTCCAAGACTTCTATGTGAACAGCAGAATCAATGGCTCGTCGAATCACATTTCTGCCTGAAACAAAAGTTGATAAGAGCAGCACAGAAAAAAGGGAGGAAATCCAGCAGTCATTCACAAGAGGAGACGTGCACCTGGAAACCAGCTACACGAACCAGAACGAATAAGGTGCCAGACGCCGAAAAGCTGAGGAGCCCAGCAAGCACTGCCCTCTCCAAGGCAGTCAGAGCAAGAGACACTCGACCGAAGGAGAAGCAAAGTCTCAATCCTGTCCGAAGTGGTTGACCGGCACCAACATGTCTCGGCACAGATGACCCATCAAAGCCTGGCAGGAAGCAGCTGAACCCACGTAGAGAACTGAAGAACCTGCACTGTGCCCGCTGAGAATATGGCAACTACCAAAGAATTTTAATACTCAAGGGTATGCGGTTGCCCTTTGGAGCAGGGAAGAGAGTGGAGAGGCTTGGCAATATCCCAAGAAAGGGTGAGGTGTGAAAAACTATACCCTACTGTGGTCGGGTTAGGGGGACAGCACACTAGGGCGGGGTAGAAGAAACAGAATCCCAGGACAAAGTAACAAGATCGATCCCAAATCGGCACAGTCCGGGAGAAGCCCTTTGCCAAGGCGGGTGAGGGGAACAATACACCAACACTGGGAGAGATGCATGCAATCCCTAGGCATGGTGAAATAATTATTTTTTAGGGGCTGAGGGACCACAGCAAGACTTCAAGACTGTTCTTTCAGCAAAAGAGGCATTTGTGTGTCCAGCACTTTGAACTGTACAACCAGGAACACCGCGTGGGAGAAGCCAGAGACCCATTTGGGTGAGAGTCATAATCAGCCGCCACGACAAGGGTTCAGAGAGCTTTTCTGGTTGAATTTATGTTAATCCTTTGTCAGTGGTAGTTGCAGAACTTGGGTTATATTAGGATTTGGACAGGTGACAATTGTATTGAGGCATCCTGACAAACAGCCTTTATTGGTTTCTTTGATGGGGCCAAGACCTAGGAGTAGGGACATTATAGACTTTCTCATTTGTTTAAAGCAGAAGTTGTAACATGACCTCTTGTCAGTCTCCCGAGACAGGCTTACCACAGCACACAGTGTAAATTAACATTCTGTAAAGGCTAACAGAATGCGAGGAGGCAGCCCGTTTGGTTTCTAGACCCTGCCAAAGTTGTCCCATCAAAGATTTACTGAATACTACATCCACTACTAGTGTTCCTCAAAACGGTCACTGAGCCCAACACCATGATGAATAGGTAGAAACAAGCGATCGATTATCGGACCAGAATCTCAGGGCTACGCACACAACACCTCAACAGACCCCGATAGGAAGTGGATGGGGCGGGATGGTACATCTGGGCCTTTGCCGGGCCAAACCACGCCGGTGCTCTCAATGGGGTTACTGCTCAATTTACTAAAAATGTCAATATACCCAAAAACAGAATTTAGGGAACATGTGCATGACTAGTCTTTTATGTCTCCTGCATATGAGGGCTTTTAAAATTACATTCAACAAAGAGGCCCAATATTAACACGCGCTCTTACATAAGGACTTGCATTTAAATTTTAAATGAAACACTTGCTAGCTACAAGTTATGTTTTCATAAGAAAAATAAAAATACATTTTAAAAACATATACCCAATAAGATCCCTGCTGCGAATTAGAAATTTACTTCCTTTTTTTAAAAAAAAAATCCCTTTACTCCAGACTTCACACAATGGACAATACAATACCAAACTCGTCTGGATCACTGCCCTGATCTTAACCACTCAGATACACCACAGTTTAGGATTCACAGATCACAGGAGAAGATAACTCGTGCTACAAGGTCATGTACCGGAAATTGCTATACAGACACTGCACTCAATACAACCTGTCCTTAATAACCCATTTAGATCCAGAGTTTAGTACTTGCAGAAATAAAATTAACTAAAACAAAGAGCTCTAGTGCTCTCCCCGCCCCCTTCCACGTTTTACCGCACCAACTCGGAGCTTAATAAATCCGGTGCTCAGACTGATGGTGGCTACTTTATAAAGGCTGCAAAGCCTTACAATGACCTTACTGCCCTTTGTCCACTCATGCCATATTGTTTGTTCATCGTTTTATGAACATGCAGAGATCCAATTATCAGTTTTGGCATTCCTTTATTCCCCATCTCTTTGCCATCCCATCTCTGCCCTGAAAGACGCTTGCAGGGCAGGGTCCATCTTCATAAATCAGATTTTACTGTTTCAATTGCAGCTTGTTCCAAGCAGCCGAGGTGATCAATATTCTCATGCCTGGGTGAACCGTCAGGCAGAGTCATTGTTAAACACTGAACATCTTCTTAACTCCTAAAGGACCTACACATGAAAAGGAGACCACAAGTAAGCAAAGGGTGCAGTGGCAAACTCTTACTGTCAAGCCAGACTCTCCAACAAGCTGCCCTCCTACAAATAAGTCTAACTGGGGGGGCAGGAGTGTGGTGCTTTCAAACACACGCATGTTCCATGTTTACCTCTATTGAAGGGACAATGAGTGATGTACACACTACATGTCATCTGAACTGGTTACTTGACATTTCCAACTGTGCAAAACTGATTTCTCCTCAATTTAACATTACAAAAATAAAGCTTTGACCAATTTGTAATGAGTGAGCCCAAAAAAAAAATCCTTTTAACGTCAACATGTTAATTGTTTAAAATCCATATTCAGTGGGTAACAAGTTAAATTGGAAAATAATTAACTATAAAGCCACAATTTTTTTATAAAGCACTCATTCACAGTAGGAAAAGGGAAAAGTTCTCGCACACTGCATTAACTTTGCCCCTCAGACCACACTGTGGCAAAAGCCATTATCGGAAAACTGGTTGCTACAGCTGTCCATTGACAATGTCTACTAAAATATTATTCCATGCCATGCAACAGCCATGTACATGTAAAAATAGTTATTCCATTGCTGAAGAGTACATAATAAAAGGTTGTGCAGTGTGCAAGGTATATTTATTCCAAATCAATGGCTGCCAATGTTGGCTACATAATCCTTAGTCTATTTTGTCACCACAGTTTCTAGAGAATGACCACTTAGTCTCGGTCTTAGCCTGACACGAGCGACCCAGTATAGTGATTTCCTAAAACCATTACAGGCTGGTGCCTTAGTTCAACTGAAATAAATAAACAAGTGCTGATTGTCTGGAACACTTAAGTCCCCTGAAACACCTACTGTTATTGTACAACAATCAACAACTTGAAATTAATATTAGTAAATCATAAAAAACTAATATCTGCAAATAAAATTTGTTTCAAGGATAAATATGGCATAGATCATTTGTAAATAATATGTTAGATACAATATGTACAGTACAAATAATGTATTTTCAACTAGGAAACCTCTGCTCTGTGTTTTGGGACAACCACAAACCCTTCTTTAGGAGCAAGAACTTGCACTCGTGCGTGAATCCCCACGATGATCTATAAACTTAAGACAATAGACTTAGCATAGAATATTCACAGTCACATACTAATCTCATCACCAAATCTATCATGGTACATCCCTTTGTCATTCACCTTGTGTAGGTCAGAATTATGTAATCCAAGCAGATTTCTATTCATAAATACTGGTGTATAATGGTTTTCCAACTGGTTAAGTGAATTAATAATCACTGGTGTTTAACGTGCCTTGGAATTACCAGGTTACTCACCATAGTGACCACCTTACTCCTAATCCATAGTCCCCTTTCCTCCATACTTGTGGGACATCTCTCCGTCCTGTGGGACAGGACCAGAGCACTTTGTAAAAAGCATCCACATTTTTTTCAAAAATGTGTCCCTCTTTCCTGCGCAGGGCCCGGCACTTGGCCTTAACACCGCCCACCTTGGCTCCACCCTGCGCATCGCCCATCAGTTCTTTTCTATCGCCAGGTCAAAGACCCATTAGCAATAACAGAGGAACCTAATTAGAGGGGACGGCGCGCGGGCGTATGGAGGAAAGGAGACTATGGACTAGGAGTAAGGCGGTCACTATGGTGAGTAACCTGGTAATTCCAAAGCACGTTAAACACCAGTGATTATTAATTCCCCCTTGCTTGTTTATGTAATACATTGACACCACATTGTCCGTTCTTATGCGGACCACCTTGTTGACAATGAGCGCTCCGAGCGCCCTGAACACTAGGAAGATCGCCAGAAGCTCCAAATGATTTATGTGCAGGAGCTGGTCCTGATGCGACCAGAGGTCCGAGACCTGAAGGAGATCCAACGTCGCACCCCACCCTAGAAGGGAGGGGTCCGTCGTGATCGTCACAGTGGGGACCGGGTCCTGAAACCCTGCACCTCCAGACAGATTGCTGAGAGATGACCACCAATCCAAGTCCACTCATGGAATCCGGAATCATAATCCACATGGAATCCGGATTCACTGCCTGATGCCATGAACTCCAAAGAGCCATCTGGGTCGGTCTCATTTTGAGACGAGCAAGAGGAAGAGCCAGTAGACCCGAGGCCATGGGGCCCAGAAGCCTCTGGAACCACCATGCCGACATGCTCTCCGACTGCGCAAACATCTGACACGTGGCTAACAGATCCGCCATTCGGTCCTCGGTCAGATACACTCTGCAGTCAATCGTGTTCCAACGAAAACCCAGGAAGATCAGGTCCTGTGAGACCGTCATGGAGGATTTCCGCCAGTTCACCGACAGCCCAAGATGGAACAGGAGCTGAAGGAGAGACTGGAGGTTGCCCGCTGCTGCCAGCGGACAAGGGCTGGGTAAGCCAGTCGTCCAAATAAGGATACACATGGATACCCTGGAGACGAAGATAGGCCGCAATCACCAACATCATCTTCGTGAAGACACAGCGCTGAGATGAGGCCAAAAGGAAGCACCCAAAACTGGAAGTGCTCCTCTCCCAAAGAGAAGCGGAGATATCTCCTGTGTGGATTCCAAATCAGGATATGCATATACACATCCTGAAGATCCACAACGTAGAGCCAATCGCCCATCTGCAAGGAGGAGCGTATCTGGCCAGGCGTGATCATCTTTAATTTCTCCTGGGGTAGGAAAAGATTGAACTGGGAAAGGTCTAGGATGTGCGCAGGCCAGCCTGGTTGGGTTTGGGCACCGTAAACAGTAAAGGTAAGCGGAAACCCGCTCGAGCGACTGACAAGTTCCATCTGTCTTCTGTGATGGTCTGCCACGCCTCCCAATGAGACAATGCGTCCTCCCACCGGGGTCTCGTGCGAGCGCAGAAAACCCTCATTATCGGTGGCGGTGCCACCTGAATCTGATGAGGAGGCTGAGGAGCAGGAGAAAAACTGTTATCTACGGCGGTTATTCCCCGCAAGAGTAGCCACTCTGCGAGATTTGCAGTCGAGGAAGCCCCTAAAACCAGAGGAGGGTCGACTTTGCTACAACCGTCTCAGGGATTTGAAAGGAGCTTTGACCAGAACAGACAATGATTTAGTCGTCTGAGTGCTATCCTTGGTCTTGGTAGAAGAAAGGAAGGTCCAACACCTTGTCTTGCAATTCCTTAGAAAATTAAGTGGCATGCAGCCATGCCTGCCGTGAGGTATCAACCCCAAGCATCAGGCCCGAGCCGTGGTGTCTCCGTGATGAGCCGCAGCCTCCAGGAGATCCTGGGCCAAGACCCTGGCATCGGAAAGGCCCCCTTTGAAGTCTTCCAACTTCTCGACCGGGATGTGCTCCTCAAACTCAGACCTTTCCACATCCGCATGTTAGCTCCCGCCAATATCAACTGAGCTGCAAGGCTGAGTTGGCAAAGATTTTCGTCCCTAGGGAGTCCAGTAGCTTGTCGTCCCAAGACCGGAGTAGCCGTCATGGAAGAGTATGCTGCAGGTCTGGATTGCAACGTAGCCGCATCCACCACTGTGGAGGAGGGAGGCGGACAAGACGACAAATGCAGCCTGTACCTCGCATCAATCTTTTTATTGACAAAAAGACCCAGTGTGGTTTTTCCCAGACTCGGACCTCGGTCAAAACGTCCTTCTGCAGGAACAGGCCGGTACGCTCCAAGGGAGACAGGGTGAACGCCCCAGAAAGCTTGCCCTCCTGCGGAGCGGGTGCCTCGGGCACCGGAACATATAAGAAACTCATCATGTCCAGTACCCGGTCATGAAAGGCTCTGATAGAGAGGGGGAAGGTCCTTGTTGTCCTGATCGCCTTGAGGGTCATCTGACAGGTCAGGATCCTGCTGAGCCATGTCAGGCACTGCCTTCTCCACTGGGGACAATGGAGGCAAAGGCGGAAGATCAGGGGGAGGCACCACGGGCAAGGGAGGTGCCGGCGGAACCACCGGAGGAACGGGTGGAGCAGGAGGTGCAGGTGGGCATATCTCCTTGAAAAGCCCTTTGAAATATTCCCTCATGGGGTCAGTGCGCATAAGCGCTTGAAATTTACCGAAAACTGCATCCTCAGGAGATTGTTTAGGGACCTGAGGAGGCCTTTCATGAGGTGGACAAATCCAGGGACGTAATGGGGAAGGGTGCCACACCGGCCCCTCCACTGACGTATCCACGTAAGGAGCCGCCCCCGTGGGCAACGAAACATTGTGCGGAAGAGGCATCCGGGTGTTCCAATCATAAACCGACCGGTAAGGATGCGCACAAGGGACCTCAGGTTCACCCAAGGGACCGAGCCCTACACCAGAGGCTGATGGCGTAGTTGTAGGGGTAGCCCCTAAAATGGCCGCTGTGGTCGTGTCGGGAACAGGCGCCATTTTGTCCTCATCTGAGGGGAACTGCAGCACGTGAGGAAGTGAGGAAGGGGTCCCCGTCGATGGATCAAGGGTCAATCTTAGCCTTAACATAAGGAACCTCGGCAGAGCCAGTATTATGAGGCCTGGAATGTTTTTGTGACATACCAATCGCCAACTGAGCCTTCGAAGGAAGGACCTCGGCACTGCCGGTAAAAGCAAAACTTTGCTTCTTTGCCCCCTCAACAGATCTGGTGTCGCCGCTAGAGTGGGAACGGTGAGAAACAGTCTTCACCGATAAGGCCTTGCCAGGCCTCTCAGAAATGTTGGTAACTTTAGCCTCCGAAAGAGGGACCTCGCACCCACGTCCGGTGACAGCCTCATCTGCGCGGGCCTCGAACATACATTCGGTAACAGCAAGCCCCACCAAGGCCTCGGGGCACACCCCGGTCTTATTTTTGAGGGAAGCAGACAGAGGCCTCAGAGCGAGCTCCGGTACCCCACGACTCAATAGAACTGGGTCTACAAACAGCCCCCACAGGAGGGCTGACGGAGCGTACTCTGGTATCCACAGGCCCCTTACGGAGACCCTCAGAGAAAACTCTGGTACAATTATTAGGCCCAACGGGCACCTCAGGTCGAACCCCGGTGGCAGAGCGATCAATGCCCGTTCCTGGCCCGAGAGGAACTCGGAAAGGTATCCCCCGGACGGGGAGCTCTGAAAAGTAAAGAACTTACCAGGCGTTTTGTCTTCTCGTCGATGAACACCTGAAAATGCAAAGGAGGAATTGGTCGGAACACCTCCTCCCACCGCTCCAACCGACGTTGAAGTGCCCCGACCGAAAGGGAGTCACAGTAAAAACAGGAGTCCTAACGGTGTTCCGGACCTAAACACTCTAAACAAAGAGGATGGGGATCTGCTCTCGCGAAGCGACGGTGACACGAACAATCTGGAAAGTCTAACTTGAAAGACAGACAGACTAGTAAACGAACGCTAGCGAGAGCCAGAGAGGGAAAAAAAGGGAAGAAAATCTTCCGAGGATGCAAGTGCATCCGGCCCCAATCGAGCGGAGAAAAGGATTGTTGGGCGCTGCGCGGGGCGGAGCCAAGGTGGGCGAGGTTACAGCCGCGTGCCGGGCCCCACGCAGGAAAGAGGGACAAATATTTGGAAAAAATGTGGATGCTTTTTACAAAGTGCTCCGGTCCCGTCCCACAGGACGAAGAGATGTCCCACAAGTATGGAGGAAAGGGGACGGGACGTAGGAGTATTATGAGTAGATGTTAGTTATAGCTAAAATAAAGTACTCTTACCTTCAAACTAGAATGTCTGTGGCTCAAGGAATTGTAGAGTCGGCTCTTGTGTGCTTTTCTATATGCATTGTATGAAATCAACTTGTTGAAATTCATACATAAGTCTTTAGTCCAAGTCCTACCTTTAGCTGTTTTTAAGAATGCTTGCTACATGTATTGATCATAAATATGACATATTTAGGATAGACCAAAATGACTGCGGGTCCTACCTTCACTACTTAGTTGGATATATGTCCATGGTAATGTGCAAGTCAGGCAGTGCTCTGCAGCATTGCAGGCATCACCAGTGTCTTGAGACCTTATATGGGATAAAGACAATTCAAATCCCAGGTCTTATTAGTCAGAATTCCATCTGTTGTGCAAGTAAAAAAATAATGGCAACTACCAGTATCCTAAGGCTTACTTCGTTTGCTAAAGGTTTGTTCGTATGTAACAATCCATCAATAAGGGTCTGCTTCAGTCTGTATTCTGAAGCGCTGCAAAAATATCCAAATGTTTCAAAACGTATGGCCCCTAAGGAGTCGATGGTTATACAATAGGTGTGCAGGAAACCAAAGTGTTCCACAGAGAGTGGACTCTTTATTTTCATTGTTGCACGACACAGTGCCAGAGTTGTTTTTCTCCCCTGCACTCTCTTACCAATGTAAGAATTAGTCATTTGTTTTTGAACACCAGTGTGCACCTGACCATTGGATTTTTACACTGCCTTATTTCAAACGGGTCATACTGAAGTCTAGCAAGAATGCATTCAGTTTTTACAATGAAATCCCAGGCTTTGAAACGTTACGCTATCCTGGCAATTCTATTTCATTTATTAAGGTGATTTCCATAGCACAAATCTAGATACAAAGCAACTGAGCAGTGTACTAGAAGGGGAGTGGAAAATAGTTGGGGGTGGTGGAGGAAATAGTCTTGAAAGTCAAATCTATGGTCTTCATTTGTCAGTGAAGTGTTCCTAGAAGAGCAGGGTCTTCAGGTTTTTTCCTGAATTGTAGGCAGGGGGAGGCGGGGGGGGGGACTAGCATGATATTAGCAGTAAGGTTATTCCAGAGTGTGGGAGCACAGCAGGAGAATGCTGCTCGTATTCTTACACTTCTTGGATTTCAGTCTTGAGATAATTTGGGTCCTGCCATTTCATTGACCTATTGAGATTGCGACTTGGATATTACAGCTTTGTAGGTGATAGGCAGTCTTGAAAGTGATGGATGCTGGGAGAAGTAACCAGTGTATTTCCCCGAGAGTGGGAGAAATGGGAGTGAATTTCTGAAATCCTGCAATGAGGATTGAAGATGGCTTTCAGAAGTCCACTAGTGTAGAGTAGTGGTTACTCTGGCACCCATTTAGGAGGGTATTGACACCAACCTGGAGGGAAAGCACAAGGGCAATGACGACAAATCTGAAGCATACTGCAGGGATGAAGTGTTTGATTTGGCACAGGAGAGAGCAGGTACCTTGCTGCCTGACTTCATGCCAATATGTGCTTTGAAGGTGTGTGCTTTGAAGGAGAACTCACACTAGATGGTGAAGACTAGGTACTTTGCCCTAATGCAATTTGGGGGTGGGTGGTGGATTGGTTTTCAACTTGGTGCCTTTGATGGCATCCAGGATGTGGTTGACCTATGTTTTTGTAGGGGGAGTCACAGAAAGGCACTTGCATACAGGCTTGGATGATGGAGGCAGCGTTTCAATTGGTGAATGTCATTGAGGCAGTTGACCGTCCGGTATAGCTGCGAGTCATGGTTGACGTCGGTCATTCTTGACCAAATTCAATATCTATTAGATTCCTGCAGAGGTTGAATATGAAATGTGAGACGATTGAGCTTGGTAGTACTCTGCTGAACACTGAGTTTTTGGGATTTGAGGGCTCAACTGGATGAGCTGGTATCTGTTGGTTAAGCAGGAGTCAAACCATTGAATGACTGTGGCATAGACTAACATGCAGGGTTAACAGTGTTGAGAAGCTCTTTGTGCTCGCCGACCTAATGTGGCAGAGAATCCACAAGCAGTGCCGAGATGGCCGGAATGATGTCAATGTTGGTGCTACATCTTGGTCAGATACTGCACTGGTATTACTGAAGTAGGATGTTTTGGACGATTTTTTCATGTAGTTACAACATGACCGTCTTCGATTACCTTTCTAATGCAGGGTACATGGGTGATAGGGCTGTAGGTCATTGGGTCAAGTGTGGGCTTATTTAGTGGTGGAAGCATCTAACCAGTTTTCAGTGGGGCAGGACAGATTCCTTACACACACAAACATGGTGTTGATAGTGGAGGGGGAGGAAGAGACTTTCCAGTGTAGCTCTCCAGTATGGAGGCTGGGATAAGGTGTTACTCATTACTCAAGGGCACCTTCTTCGAGGATGTTTAGGAGTTATTACACGGTTAGTGCCATGAATTCCAACCATCTTAGGATACGGAAAGGGGGTATTGCACAGGCATCTATGGTGGTTAGGGTGTCATTAGATCATGTGGATAGCACTGTGGCTCTCCATCGATTTCGGTACAGCGGGGGCAAGTGGAATGCTCAACGGGGTTGAAGAGGGCTTTGCTCTTCTTGGAAGCATCCACTATAGCTGCTATGTAGTAATGAGATTTGGGTTAGATGAGGGCCGTGCAGGGTATTAAGAGGTTGCGAGATCTTGTAGTGGAGTTTGACAGAGCTTGTTCTTGTGTGCGGATAGTCCATTTCCTGTTCTTGTGTACACTATGGTGTGGATGACTTGGTATTGTTGGGTTTTAGTTTCAATTATGCATGGGTGTTGGCAGAGACATTTGAACTGGTTGAGAACGATGAAGATGTTGTGAATATGGAAGCCAGGTCAGTCATGTTTTTTTTTCTCTTTTTTTTTTAATATAAAATCTTGCATGGGAAATGTTGGAAATTAGTTTCAAGGAGCCTTTGTTTCAGTTGGCCTTAATGTGTGGGTTTTCAATGCTAGCACCTGATAGTTATGGCTGCCTGATCCAGTTGAGTAGTATAGGTGGGTGGCAGATGTCGGGGGGATGAGGTGAATACCAGGTCAAGATTGCTGCCTTTAGTAGAAGGGGAACCAGTGATGGGTTTTGTGATGTGAAGGGTAACCCATAAATGCGCAAGGAGAGTTTCCTTGGTTTTCTTGTTGGCTTACATTCCCTGCAAATTGAGTTCTCTCCTGGGAAGGCGTTGATTGAATGATTTACCAATAATTCTGCGTTAAGGTTGCTCATTTCATCTAGGAAGGCTTTGTTACTCTATGATGGAAGGCAGATCAGGTGGACAGCGACAGTTGCGTGGGGGAGAGCAGAATGTGCCATGTCAGAATCTCCATGGATGGGAGGAGCAGAGGATCCCGAGGCCTGCATGCCCATTAAGTCTTGCAGCTGACCACTGCACCCTCAGTACGAGGCACCCTCAGTCGTCCCACTCCTATTCAGGATCAATATAGAACATTGCAAGTTTGGGACCTCAAACTTGCAATGTTCTTCATTGATGGTAAACAAAAGTACAAACTGCAGCAGTGGAACTTGTATCAGCAGCATGAGGAGGAGTTGTGTGTGCTTGGGAGGTATATGAAATATTACGGGCAGCAGGTGAGAAATGATCGTAGCATTGGCAGGGGACAATCAAGTAGGTCTCAGTATTGCTTTTTCGTATGCGGATCGGAAACTGCTGCATTGTGGAAATGGCACGCAGGGGCAAGTGTGAGTGAAAGGCTCATAGTAACAAAGTGGTGTACGTTGCAGGATAAGATTGGTTTGTACTTTTCTAAAATGTTCACCAAGGAGCCAGCAACTGGATTCTACAAAAGAAAGGGGAATGGGTGTAGAGTAGGGCAAAAGGGTCCAGATAAAACGAACATGGGTTCAAACAGATGAAGCACTTGTGCGGAATCAACCAAATGCCACGATACTGGAATCTATTCCCAGATAAACACATGAGAGATACTTTCTTCAAATTAAGAATGAACATTTTGCCAACCCGCAAATATCTCGTTTACACTCATCAACTCCCAGTTGAAGAACAATTCTGCAGATTCTGTAACTGTCGTAAACAGAAGGAATCCTTGTTCCATCTCATCATAGAATGTCCCGCAATGAGAGAGAAACGAGAAAGATAGGTGAATATGCTACCTCCAGAGGCAATAGAAATGGACTGCAATGATTGGTGGGCACATATCCTTGGAAACGATAAACTGCTCACCTTTAGAGTCATTCAATTTTGGAACTCAATGTCGTCCAACAAATCCCTAAGAGGATAAGAGACTCTGGAATACCTGTATTGAACTGGAAAGATTGAGTCGACTAAAATGGAATTAAGAATTTTGATATTTAACACTTGTTTTTTCCTATGTAAATTATGGAATATTTTCACTGTTTACAAAAAATTTCTATAAAGTTTGTGAGCAAACTAAATCATTTTAATAAAATTTTAAAAAATGAGGCACTATGGTGCTGAAATTGTTTGCACTATGGGTGGACTGAGCATACTGGCGAGCTATTTGCAGGGGTTTTATACTAAAATGTTTTCACTATAGTATACCGATTGATCACAGGACTGCATTCAAATGAATGAACTTCAGATTAAAGCTGTACCGAATAGAATATTTACTTTTCAGCCGAGTACCGAATAGTTGGTCCAAGTAGTAAGCCAGAGTCAAACAAACAGTTTTAAAAAGACAAAACAATAAGGGGGAAAGAGAGGACAAGTCACGGCGACCACTCCCGCCCTCCCCCCGCCCCAAAACAATGGTTGCAGGAGGGGCAGGGTCAGTGGCGGTGTAGCCCCCAGGTTTTGTATTTTAAAACTGCAGAATTGCGGGGGTCAATGGCACTTGCCCCCAACGGCCCCATATGCTGCTGCAGGGCGGGAGGGGCCACCTGGGCGGGCCACCAGCACAAGCCCTGGCAACCACCCCCCAGCAAAGTTGCAGGAGTTGGTGTCTTTTCCTGGCAGCCCCCACTGCTGAAATATATGGGGAGGGGCCACCAAGTCAAGGCCTGTCAACCCCCCAGCACAATTGCAGTGGACACCGGGTCTTACCCTGGTGGCCCCTGCATTATTCTTCTATTGGGGCAGGGCCGCCAGGGCAAGGCTTGATGATTCCTGCCCCAACACAATAATAGGGGGCGCTGGGTCTTGCCCCAGTGGTTTCTGAAAAAAAATAATATGTATATATATATATAATCTATATCTCAGGCAACCCCTAAAAGAGGTGGGGAAGGGGGTTAGGCTTCAGCGGACATCACACACACACACACATATAGCTAATCAAAGAAAGCGGGACAGACTTTTGGCTTTGAGCAAGTATTCTCCCAGTAGTCGAGCAAAACTGAATACCTGGATTTTGGCCGAAACCAAAATTCGGTACTCGCCTACTTCATATTTTGTCAGGTACATGAGATTCACGTGCACCGCTAGAACTGTTCCAGGCTCCACATTGTCACATTTCATAACAGGATTAGGAACTAGAAAAACGCACCAGAGACGAAAAAAACAGATACAGCCGATTGTGGTACATTCCGGAGACATTAAGATGCCATAAAATATATTTTCAGTAGATTTCTGCTGGTACAAAGCAAATAAAGCAGCTTCACATACTTGCTCCTGTAGCCTTTCTTCCCCCTCTGCCCCCAACACAAGGAGAAAGTTGTAAAGCAACAAAAGCAATATTGATTGCCTTTTTTAAGTCCATTGCTGTCAATATGTGCCCTGTTTAAAAACTATTGGTATCAACTCGGTAGGTACTTAATTGGGGGAAAAAAGGTCATTCAACAGCTGCCACAAAGTCTATGCCCCATATAATCGATGAGTGCATTCTTCATAGAGTCAAAAGTAGTTTCGTTTCAGCATATCGAAAGGATAAGTAGCAACAACGGACACAATCAGCATGCAAACCAGACCCGTTTCCATGTATTTCTAGGTAGAGGGTCCATCAATATCAGTACTTGCAGGCCCTACAATACACATCAGAAATATTAAAAGTTAGAACCAACAGCCTTATGGGCCTGCCCGAGATTTAAGAGGACGTCAATTTCACCGCCCCAGTGAGAAGTCCCTGTGTACACCTCTTTAAGCGTTATGTCACTGGTGTAATATGCATTCTTCAGCTGTGTGCTGGGATGTGTAGCCCTTTTCCAAGGTCTGACCTGAAATTCGTGGGCACTGCTCTCCTCTTAGCCAAAAAGCAAATCGCTTTTATGTGTAAGTATTCTAGTAGGCTTGGTTTGGAATAAGCAGCTTATCTGGTGCAAATATATTATAGGTCCTGCTTTACCAACCATGTTAGGACTGTCAACTGCACTAATGACTGGAAAATGTATGCATTTCTGTAGTCATGATTGTATAATTTAGCGCCTGTGTTTTACCGGCTAGGTTATAGGACAAGCAGCTGTAGCCGTGGTTTGGCTCCTATGAATGGTGCACTGAGTAGTCCGCAATGCACTGAACTATTCCCACATGCACTCTAGTAGGGTTAGTCACGCGTTTGGGGAAAAGAAAGGGAACATTACACCGATGATAAATATTCATGTGAACTGGTGCTGCAGACCAAGCTTGGTCTACCATTGCGGAAGACTGAAACCATAGCTCTTTCAGAATCATTAGGCTCGATTGACGCTAGGAAAATGTATAGAATTCTCTAAACCAGCGATTGTTTTGGTTGTCTTTCAGTATCAGTTAAGTTAATACCTTACCAAGGATTGCTGCCTTTTGCATGAAAATGGCAGTTACCCTTCAGATATCATTAAGCAATGAACAAAGCATCTTGCTTATTCTATAAACATCCATAAAAGCCCATATCGACACGCTGGCAGATGGAATTGCCGAGATGTATAGACCATTTTCCACCGCCTTGGGAAAAGTGGAGTCCTTCCATGCATAACAGCCAGCACACAGTGACATTACATGTGTACCAATCTCACTGGCCTTGGGTAAAGACATTATTATGAAATACACCCGTCACTTTCCATGGTGTAACTGCTTAGCTTTTAACACGAAAGGTCACCGCACAAGATAACATTTCAACAAGCGGCTTCAGGATGCAATGTCCAGCTAGGCCAATCAAATTTGCAAAACAGCATTCATTGGAAGAAAGATGCAAGTTTGTTTTTTTGTTTATTAAACGGGGGTGAAAACTAGCCTGCTTTCTGTAAAGCACATCAATTCGGCAGTGATGGTCAACAAGAGGATTACAATTTGGAGACCCATATGGGATAACAGTGCAATCCGCACATGGTCACTGTTCGCGTACTGAGTAACCCACATCAGAAACGAGTTTTTGAGAACTGCAGCCAATTTCGGTAAAACAGCAACCAGTGCATGCCTTACCTGCAAGAGTGAGTGAAAGACTATAGCCAAAGATCTCACACCTATCGTTCTATAAAAGACAGTATTGAAGGAACAGTTGATGACAATGATCTTGCTGTTCGTGGAGTATGATATTCAACAGAGACTGGAATACAGGATCAGTAAGCATAGAGGTTGCAATATTGCTGTTGAAAGATAACTCCATCTAGGCGCGGAGGTTAAAATGTTTGAGGTTATAGTAGTGCAAAGGCTAGGAATTGGGATCAGGAACTACGTTCGAGGTTAGGATTGTGGATCAGGATTACAGCAGGCAAAGTGCCCCACCTTCTGCCTCTTGATGGATTTTGCTTTAGGAACCCTGTAATGTCTTCCATTCTTCAACATACTTCCTGGAATGTACATTCTGAAGCTTGGCTAAGGTAGGCTCATTGGAACATTCTAATAGGATAAGGTTTTTGAAAATGACACAGACGGTGAACATTAAACATTGCAATCGACCCATGGCAGAAAAAAAGCCTGCACCACAGTGTTTAGTTTAGCCTGCAGCTTTTTAAGAACTTTCTTAAAAAGCTGCAGGCTAAACTACACAAACCCCTTCTTAAAAAGGTGCTGGCTAAACTACAAAAACCCCACCCTCCAACCATATTAAGTCATCACAATAACTTCATCAGTGCATAGCAAAGTTCCCTATGCACACCGCAAGTCTTTCCCTTTTGAATAAAAATATGGTCTTCAGCTTCCGAATGCCAAAAAACAAAGTTACAACTGAATTTATTTGTGGTGCAGGGGGAAGCTCCTGTCCGACGCTTCGATCAAGGATGTGGGCATTGGCTGATGGTTGATTTCAGCAAAAAAAAAGTGTAACAGGGAGCACCTTTAGTATACCTTGGCTTTTGTTTTGGGCCTATGGTAAATTTCTCCAATTCGCATTTCTTAAACTGGAGGTAGCAGTCCCACGTTCCTTGTTGGATGCAAAGATGACAAAATAACGTGTGAACCTGCCTTGATCCCTGTTCTACATTAAAGAGTAGCATCAGCTCACAAGCCAATCTACAATCCTCACAAGAGGTTGATCGCATTAGCCCAGATCCTGATCACTAGGCAAAACCACTCAATTAAGAATGTGTGGTCAACTGCACGAAAAGCAGCAAACCGGTCCCTCAAAACCGCAAAGTTTTCTGCCCAGGCCCTCCAGCAAAACAGGACAGAGCACAACTCCCAAACATTACAGGTATACAGGATCAGACTGATCTACAGTGCAATGCAAAGTGCAGGCACAACATGCTGGCATGGACTAGTCTTTTTGGTCAAAGTTAACCTGCTTTTTGACCAAAGTGGGTCAGTTTGATGAGTTACATCATTATAGAGGTTACCAACCCCCCTTTTGTACTATTGTGTCACAAAAAGAATGAGCTGCCATTTACATCGTCAGGCAAAGCTTCTTGGGCCACCCCTGTGCTTTTTAGACAGTCACATTCCACTGAAGATCAGCTTGCAAACCAGGAACCTTATGAAGCATGTTGAAGCTTTAGTTAAAAGTGTAATTAAAGGGGTTGTGCTGGTTCTTGATGCCCTCTCCTGGCAGTGTTGTTGATTTACAAATAGCAGGAGGTGCTTTGCTGCAGCTCGACCGCTCCTGGTCGAAGTAGGTTAGTGCACACTGGACTTTCACCTGCAACCGCAATAAAGCTGGTAATTGTGCATTACTGTTATTGTACCGTACAAGAGAGATGTTGCTTCGCCTCTTTTGCACCGGATACATTCATGCTGAAATATGGTACTTATCTTATTCGGCAGCAACACAGAAGGAGGATTATCGCATTGAAGGGGCTCGTATGACGGAGGACCGAGCCTGATTGGACAAGGGGCTGTTTCAGGCAGGACTACAAGAAAGCAGGGATTCATGGGATTTGGTAGTCCATTCAGAGACTTTTTTTTTTGTAAGAGCACAAACAACCCTTTTAGTTCAAGAAGAGGGATATGAACAAAATATTGATAAGTTTGTTAAATTTATTTAAAAAATTTAAAAAAAATGTTCGAATTTGAAATTGCTGATTGGCAGTAATAAAGAAAAAGCATAATGCTCGCCTCCTGTCTCGACATAGAATTAAACTTCTCATCTCATCAGGAAAGCCAGCAATTCAATGCATTTTATGCTGCGTAATCCTAGTAGTCACCTTCACATAATGAACACATGTAGTAATCCCTAATCTCAGGCCAAAACTGCCACCTGATCTTGGGTTGAGTTTTTTTGTTTTTAAATCATTATTGGCAACCATGCAACAATTGTATTTATCATCTTAAAAAGAAAACCGCGCTGCTTGCTTGTTCAATGCGATGAATAGCTATTGCAACATAAGAAAAAATGCTGCAGTTTGATCATAACCATTGCATCTTCTTTTCAGGAAAAAAAATACTTAGAATTGCCCAAAACATCGACTATCTACGAGATGAAATCAACACTAACTAGTGCGCTCCTTCGGACATAGGCGCCCAACATTATGTAATGTTTGCGGATTTCTTGGATAGTCCGCTGTTGGCAGCAAGACAGGAATAATAGTTTCCCATCGATGCTTGTCCCTTGTCTAGCCAGGCCATCGCCAGACACTGGTCCTGCTCTGCCCGTTGCAGACATGGCAGCCAGGTTACAGCAGGAGCTGCACTCCTCCGCCACTTATAAATAGTTCTAAGCTTTGGATGCGATCTGGTGAGAGCAGAAGCCCTTCGTGCAAATCTCCACCCACGTCAGGTTTATCAACCGCGCTGGGCCAAGTTTAGCTCTTGCCAGAAAAGGCAATGGGCCCGAGAAGAGTGGCAGCTGGCAGGGAGAGCATTCTGCATGTTTCACGCACTACCCGCCAGGAGCTCGGCTGGGCGTTTTCTAGATTGTATATTGGCATTTTACCGAACGGTAAATACGTGAAGGAGCCCTCACTGGGCATGGGTGGCACATGCTACCATCTATGAACAAGACCCAGCTACTCGTTAAACGTATGTACTAAAAGGATATGTCCTTAGGCATTTAAATGTGGGTCAATGTGCATGTATGCAATTCCTGATCAGTCATCCAGTCTGCCCTCACCTTATATTTCATGAACCCACTGAAACCTCGACTCAGCGACCGAAATTCTCTAGAGATGTACAACGTGTCCGCACTGTTTTACACTGCATAAGAGTACTTCCGGTGCTGTGATTGGTTACCTTAAATATGTGGGAGCGTGCGCTTGGGTAGGCTTCTGTGCCTGTGTTGCATGTTACACTTCATTCACTATTCTCCTTGAAGCGAGCATAAAGACAAGGGAGTTTAACATGGCAGCCCTGGACAACCTTTGGCATCTTCGGGTTTCAGTGCTTAACAGCCTCGTACCTTTGTGGGGCAACTGTAAACCTTGAAGGAAGGGACACAGAACGTGGTTGTGAAAATCCTTAGTTTTACCAGAACAGTACAGCTTAATGTCCCAGAATCACAAGCTACCTAGGTTCAAGAAGGAGCCTGGAAAGAGTAGATTGCGCCCAAACAGTTACAGACGGTAACTCAAGGAACACTGGATGCACATTGTAGATATGCAAAAAAAAGCCACGACTTGGGTAGACAGAACTTCATGATAGTTTTGTTTGCATGGATAGGGATGGAAAAAAAATATATACATATATATACATACACACACACACGGTAGATGGTGGAATGCGTTATTGGTCCATCGTCGTCCCCCCCACCCGCATGGAGGGTTTCAAACCAGGGGTTAGTTAATGTGTGCTTTGCTCACACATCAAGTGAGGACTAGCAGGTACTGCCTAGACCTCATAGGGCAGTAGTTGGATGCATTCTACCAACATGAAGGTAGAGTCTAGACAATTTCCCAGTAAGAAAAGAAAAAACTAAGTGCAAATCAAGGTCGCTTCACACCATAGATTCTCCAACTACTCAGCATCAGTCCGACGTCTCTGCCAGCTCCTTCCAGACCATGCTTTGTAAAGGAAAGTCAGGCAAGAAGGTTGCAAACCAAGCAGAGTCTTGACATTAAGGATGTCATCGTTCACAACCTATGGCAGCATTTAGAAAGAACAGATTGAGAATACAGAGATCCAGGATGGGTACTCAACACCCAAGCTTTCTTCCTTAGACCGCGAGAAAATCCCTGCCATTGTCACAAGCCTATCAATAAATTCGATGGCCTTTCAGAACCTCTAAGGTGAATCTGTATAGACCATGGATAGCATACTTAAGGGGCATAGAGATGTGCAGTTGCCTTGTAGATTTAGAATCATGGATGCAAACAGCACTGATATGCATCAGATGATAAAGGAGCACATCGACGGTTTATCAACGCCAAATAGCGGGGTATCAAAGAGGTGGGTGTGCCTTCTGAGGGGACCCATCAACTTTCACCACTACACAATGAATATGCGCTTGATTCTTTGTTAAATGATGGGCATCCGGGGTTTGACTGATGCAGTGCAGTGCCTGTGAGAAGGAAATACATTTTAAAATGGAGGCATATCGGGCTGCCTGGTCGCGTTTCTCCCTCCTTGCAGAGTCGCAGAAGTAACAGAACAGGTGGATTTGTAGAGAGCACGTTCGCCAGGGGGCGGCGTGGGTGGGGGGGGATTCATCTTGGCGCTATTGACAGATGACAGATGTTATCCAACCTAATTTTTTTATGAATATTTAACTGGTTAGAATATGTATAACACAATCATTAACTTAAAATAAACCTTTAACATTTCAGTTCCAAATACCATCTACAACAAACAAGATCCGCTCCTCTAATTGCCTAAATGTCAAGAAAGACAAAGTTAAAATCAGCAACCAACCAAAATTCCGTTAAGCCCCACCCTCCCTCACTGTTTCCCCCTCTCCCCCCGACCCCCACCCCTTATTGGATAACACAACATCAAGCATTTTCAGCACAGCAATAACCAATCTAGGCTGGTCACCAATTAACATCAACTTCGACCATTCCCCGTTGGGAGAGTTGATTTCATCCACAAAAGCTAATCTAGAAATAATGCTAGCGTCTCAAACAGAGCTTCACAGTTCATTGCTAGATGCTCCAGGGTTTCCATATGCCGCTTAATCTTACAATACCGGCAATTTGCATTTTCAACCCCAGTCATTTTCCTCTTAAACAAAATCTCTCGTGTGTAAGATGTTCAGACGGCACCTGAGAATTAGGTCACAGTATTTTGGCGAGGGGAACTCCCCCCCCCCCCCCCCCCCAGTGGGCAGTGATTCTCTGGACTTTAGACCATCACATCAATCCAAGGTGGTAATCCAATCTCTGAGAAACAGCTTCTTTCTCGCACTCATTGGATTACACAGTAGCAGATTTACAGACACATCTTAATAGTGCTTGTTTTATCGACCTCGGTAGGATGAAGGACTGAGTGAACCTACCAGAATTCAAGCATGTGGCCACAAGGTCAAACACAGGCCCCTATAGTGGCTACATTAGTCCACTGAGCCACAGACAGGCATATAGCAACCGAGCTGGTAGATTTTAGGTTTGCTACGCTGGTAAATTGATAAGTCTTGCATATTGTAATGCATGAATGGAAATGCAATCTAAAGACTGCTTAGAACAGAAATAGACCAACAAAAGCAGTGCGTGAGGTCTCCAAATACAGCTTTTAAAAAGATGACCTTCAAGCTTCAAATTGAATGACAACACAAGGCATAGCAGGGGCAGAAAATAAACACCTGTTTTATGCATTTGTTCATATTTAAACAGCTATAATAGCAGATGCACAGAGATTCAGAAAAGAAGAAGAACTGTCATAGGTTTAGATAAGAGATTTAAATTAATGGGGATTAACTATTCATCTTTATAACCTGGAGACATCCCTCACCTTTACTCAGATCTTAGCGGTTGAAAAGTACAGTTTAGGAAGAAGTGGCCATGAGAAAAGGTTCAACAGGAGAAAGTGGTGGCACCTGAGCGGCATGTGCAGGGGTGCCAAACCTACCAAAGAAATATTGCAAACTGATTAGTCACACTTTCATCCTAGTGACCAAGCTAAAATCAGCCTAAAATGAGCGGGCACTTAATATTTCAACATCGAGCTGTAAAGGACACACACCATGACCAAGGAGAATGCTACTTTGATTTTCCCTTTTTCCCTGAAAGTACTCTACATAAAGCGGATATTGGCAATCCTACCTGTTGGGGTTTGCTAAAAGATGAGGGCCTGGGCACAGTACCTTAGCGTTAGAGTTTTTAACAGCATTTATGATTGTAGAGCTGCGCTGGGAATGTGTTTGAAAGAGGTAGGTAAATACGATCATCCCTTCAAATGAACACTAGTAAAAAGGCACTTCATTTTTGTAGTTTGAGCAATTTGAGATAGGTCACACTTTCAGAGTAGATGACTCTTCATGTGGAGGGCTTGGTCCTCACAAAGGCAGATCCTGAAGGATTTATCAAATTAATCATCTGATTCCTAAACATCTTTCTTCCCGAGCTCTTTGATCATCCGCCTCCAACTTCCTTAGGGTTGGTCGCTTCTCCAAGCAGCGAGTTGGTGGCAGATCTTTCTTCTGCTGGGTCCTCCCTCTGGAACAGCCTCCGTGCCTCTCTGAAACTTGAGGAGAACCATCTCCAGTTCCCGAAGCACCTCAAGACCTTCCTCTTCGCTTCTGCTTTCTCTCCTCCTCTCCCCTGCTGATCACCTGGCTGAATCAAAAACTGCTCTGGTTACCTGGCTACCCTCTGATCTCGAGCCCAGGTTGCCCCCCTGCCAGTTGCACACCTGCACTGCCCCCATAGCAACCCTTGCACTCAGGGACTGTTTCTGTATCTCTACAGCCCTACTAGCACTTGATACCTGATGTCTGCACTTGCCCTTGCCACCAGCTGGCTGCATCGTCTCCATTTTATTTTCTGTTTTCTGTTATCTTATGTATTGCACTGCCCCCTTCCCTCACCCCCGGCTTTCCTGCACTTGTTCCTCTTCACTCCTTCCCCTGCACTTGCGCAGTCTCAATGTCACCTGGCCTAGTAGGATCAATGTCTCGGTCTTCCCTCTGTTTGACCTCCCTTGCCTCGTCGCGCCTTGAATCACTTGTGTATAGCCGCGTTATAAATGCCTCATCATATCATAGTTCTAGGTTTTACTGTGGATAACTTATGTTTATATAAAGGACCACCCTGTTTAATAACATTTTATTTACGATTATCATGTTTTAGAGTATTATTATAGTGCAGCAGTCGCCACACTATAGTTAAATTGAGTATTGAGTTCCATAGGAAATGCGAAAAATAAATTGCTAATAACTTGACTCGTATATGGCTGACATTTCGCAAACAAAATTGTTCTCACGCACGGAGAACCGGTATAGCAAAACCCTTGAAAATTTTAAGAGCGTTAAGGTGAGCAGATTTAATGCAACAAAACACAAATTCAGCACTCACATTTCAATCAAGTCAACCTTGGAGACCAAAAATGTGTCAAACAGTGACAGGGGGTAACGGGTAGGAGAGGGACAGAAAGGAAAACATGCCAGTGTGGAGGGACCATGGAAAGATCAGGGGGACACTTGGTCAGTGACTATGAAGATAGGGAAGAGTTGAGATTTTTTTAGCATCATCTGGAAATACCGGTGAAATCCTGCAGGCTCAAAGCTGCTGTATGTGTAGTTCATTGCCATTATCGGGACAATCCAAACGAAATGGGGAGAGTGAAAAGAAAAAAAAAAGAAATCACCTGCAGTGATCACATCTCCTAGGCAGGGGTTAATGGAACTCTGTACCCAAGGTCATGGCACGTGGGACCTAATGAAACCTATTGGTGCAACATGTACAGTGGCCATGGTCAAAGCCCATGGCTAGAGAGCCCCAAATAAACCTCAGAGTAATGAAGGAATGGGGTAGTGTCCAGCCATAGCACGTGCAAACCTACTGAAGGCTGGTGTGTTTTTAGACCTAGTCAACTGCGTGTCCATCTCCACTAAGCCTGCTGCCCACCATGCACACCCAAGCCTCTGACAGGAAACGCAGACAGTCACCTGCTGGACAATTGAATCAGGCTGTTGGTCACCTCCTCAGCATTGTGCTCCAGGAAGGCCAATTAGTCAGGTCACGTTTTGGCCCTTTGGCTTGTGAAGGCTGGTGTGTAAAGCATGCTGCTGCTGTAGTGCTTCTCTACACCTGGGTGGGGCACAAGAAAAAACCTGATTGGGAATTCAAGTATATCACGCAAAACCATGAGTGTTTAGGGGGAAATAGAGCGGGCTAGGGAAGGAAAAATAAGTTGAGGAGGGTGATGGGAGGATGCCAAAGTGAGGGGGCACTTGAGTGTGCCTGGGAGGGCAGGGAAGAATATTTGCCATTTTTTTAAGGGATAACCGTGGTTATTCGCAGGCACCTACAATAACCACGGATATGTGTAGTGCATCGTCAAGATTACCATGGTTATTTGAAAAAAGTTTGGATGAATACAAATGAAATGGGTTTTTACAGCTACAGTGAGGAGGGGGGTGGAAAGGGGCACGACCGAAGGTCATGGCTAGTACCCCGGTAGGGTTTTAAAATATAGAGTGGGCATAGCCGAAGGCATCGCTCACTGGCAAGGGCCAAAGGCGAGTTGGCTCGACAGACATGAAGGCCATACCGACCTAGTGGACCTAAAAGAAACATCCAGTGGGCACGGCCAAAGGTCGTGACTAGTGGCTGTAAAAACAGCTATGGTACAGAATTCGGAATCGAGGGGAGGTGGGAGATTTAACTCCTGCATGTAGCCTAGAGGAGCCTGGTTAGCTTGACAGCAACAGCTGCCAGGGGCTACTTTTGGCTTCCCAGACTCATTGATGCCAAACAAACACCATGTGAAATTTATTCTAAATAAACATTAGGACATATTTACACAAGGTTTAAAAGGGTGCGTCATAAATTAACAAAAGGTTTGCATCTTATGTGGAAGTTAGATTTGTGGAACGCTATGTCCTAGCTCATTCCCCAGAGGTCGCTCCCAGGGCATGCTGGATACCAAGGCGTTGATTTTTTTTTCTCTGGTTTATCCAATCTTAATTTCAATCTCATTTGAACACTTGAACTTCACTGAAAAAAGCTTAGTTGAAGTTAGATTTATTATTATTATTATGTATTGATTTATTAGGCGCTGTACATGGAACATGATGCATAAAACATGAACTATAAAACTGATGAAGCAGTTACAATATGAATCAAACAAACAAAACAGTGAGAAGACAATTAACTGAAGGGAAAAGGGAGGAAAAGAGGTGGGACAGGTTGGAGGAGGAGGGCAGGAAGAGGAAAGGGAGGGTAGAAGAGGTGAGGTACGAGATGGGAGGCGAGAAAGAAGGGGAAAAGAGTGGGGAAGGTGCAAGTAGAAGGGGTGGGGGATTCAAGGAGGAGAATGGAGAAGGAGAGATTTAAGGGAAGTGTGGAACGTAGTGAAGGTAGGGGAAGAACGGATAGCAAGAGGAAGGGAGTTCCAGTGTAGAGGTGCTAAGATTCGGAAGGAGCGAAAACGGGAAGAGGCACATGGGTGTGGGGGTGAAATGAGAAGGAAATGGTCAGCGGATCGAAGGGAACGGGAGGGGGAGTAGAAGGAGGAGGGAGGAGAGATAAAGGGGGGCAAGACCATGGAGAGATTTGAAGACAATGCAGAGAAAGCGAAATTTAAGTTGGGAGTGAAAAGGAAGCCAACCAAGGAAGGAAATAGAGGAAGAGATGGAATCATGGGAGGTAAGGAGACAGAGGGTGCGGACAGCAGAGTGGTAGATGGATTTAAGAGGGGCAAGGTGGGAAGAAGGAAGTCCAAAGAGTAAAGAGGAGCAGTAGAAGAGACGGGAGAAGATGAGGGAGGAGATTAAGAGTTCAATGAAGTGGAAAGTGAGATGATGGATTTTGCGGATGTTGAGAGGTGGAAGCGACAGGAACGAGAAGTGAGGGAGATGTGCTGGGAGAAGGAGAGAGAGGAGTCAAAGAGAACACCTAAGTTACGAGCCTGATGAGATAGGGAGGTTGGAGGGAGGAAAGTGAATGAAAGGGGGAGGAGAGGGAGGTGGAAGAGAGTTAGAGAGAAAGAATAGGGCTTCTGTCTTGTCGGTGTTGAGAGAGAGGAATCGGGAAGACATCCAGTCCTTGATGGCAGTAAGGCAGGAAGAGAATTGAAGGTGGAAATCCGTAGAGAAGGAGGAAAAGGAGAGGAAGAGTTGAGTGTCGTCGGCATAGAAGTGGTGGGAAATGCCAAACGAGGGGATGACAGGAGCAATGAGGGAGGTGTAAAGAGAGAAAAGGAAAGGGCCAAGGACAGAGCCTTGCGGTACACCATATTCAAGAGGATAGTTAGGGGAGGACCGGCCACCCCAGGAGACTAAAGGAGCAGGAAGAGAGGTAAGAGGATAACCAGTTGAGTATGGAGCCTTTGAAGCCAAAGGAGGAGAGATTATGAAGGAGGGGGGGGGGGGTGATCGACAGTGTCAAAGGCTGCAGAAAGATCAAGGAGAATAAGGATAGAGGATTGTTTAGCATGTCGAGCAGTAAGAAGGGAGTTCAGAATAGAGGTGAGAGCAGTTTCAGTGGAGTGTTTAAGGGGAGGAATTTGTGACAAAGGATGAAAGTTGAGAGTAGGCAAGGCGTTCGAGAAGCTTGGAGAGGAAAGGGAGAAGAGAGATAGGCCTGAAATTCAAGGTGAGACATGGGTCAGCAGAAGGTTTCTTTAGAATGGGGATGATCGTGGCATGTTTAAAGGCAGAGGGGAAGGTAGCTGAGGAGAGACAGTATTCAAGAAGGAGGTGAGATAGGGGACAAGAAGAGGGTAAATCTTGTGATAGGAGAAGTAAGAGGTTTGGTTAGATAACGAGGGAGTTTTGAGCCATAGTCTTTCAAGACGTCTGAGAAGGCGCCTCAGAGAGGAGGTGAGGAGTGAGCCAAGGTTGAGAGGGTTTCTGGGTTGGACGGAAGAAAGGGGGTGAAGTTGATCAAGGGAAGATGAAATAGCATAAGAAAGGGAGGAAAGGGCATCATTCGCCGATAAAAATGAGTAGTCATGGAGAGATGGGAGAAGAGAAGAGCAAGTGGCAGTAAAGACGGAGGGGTCAAAGTTGCGGAAGTCACGCCATGAGTAAATTGGAAGGGAGGGGTAGGGAGATGAGAAGTGAGGGAGAGGAGAAAGGGAAAAAGAGCAATGCATGGTCAGAGAGATAGATCGGAAGGGTAGAGGCAGGGGAAGCAGGGTAGGAGGAGTTAAAGATGAGGTCAAGAGCGGAGCCGGAGGAGTGTGTAGGAGAGGAGGCAGGAGTCAAGGATAGAGAAGAGGGGGGAGGAGAAGGATGATGAAGATTAAAATCGCCAAGTACTGACAGAGGAGAGGGGGAGGGAGAGAAGCGAGAGGAGGTGATCTAGGTCTTCATAGAAGGAAGAAAGTGGGCCAGGTGGTCGATAGATAATCAGGGGAGAGATAGGGTGGGGGAGGGGAGAAAGATTTGTAAAGGAATTCAAAGGAAGGGAAGGAAGGGAGGGAGAGATGGAGGAGGGGGAGGAGATAAACTTAGGGTGGAAGAGGAGGCCAACGCCTCCGCCACGGCCAGTCGAGCGAGGGGTATGAGAGAAGGAGGAGGAGAGGTGGTTAAGGAAGCTGGGACAGAAGTATTATGAGGGGGGGGGGGGAATCCAGGTTTCGGTAAGGCACAGAAAGTGGAGGTTGAGGCGAAAGAATAGGTCAAGAACTGCTGCAGTTTTGTTGCAGATGGATCTGGCGTTCCAGAGTGCCATGTTCATGTGATTGGAATGGTGGGCGAGAGGAGGGTAAAGAAGATTAGGGAGGTGAGAGCGGGAAGGTGTGCTGCAGGAGGAGTAGGAGGGGGATAGGGGAGATAACGGGGCATAAGGAGGGAAGAGGAGAGAAGGAGGGAAAGGAGAAGGTGGGCGAGGTGAAATGAGGGGGGTGGAAAGGGGGGGGCAAGAAGAAGATGCGGGGGACTGCATAACAGGGGCTAAGAAATTTGGCGAGTCAGGGTGGGCCATAGCAATAGGCACTTGTGATGGTGAGTGCAGAGACTGGTGTGGTAATGTCAAGATGGGACAGAAATAGAGGACTGGGAAGCAGTATCAGGGGCAGTGTAGAGGCCCCAGAGGAAGGATGGGGGTGATAAGGGGAATGGGCAGGTGGGGGGGGGTCTTGGACAGTTGGTCTTACTGCTGAGAGGGGAGGATCATAGGTGGCGGAGGCAGGAGTGGAATGCAGCACCAATAGTACGTCAGTTGGTGAGGTGGGTGAGAGGGCTGAAAGCTTAATGAAATGCACCCACACGTGAGGAGGGAGGTAGCGTAAGGAGGTAGTAGTAGGGGATGGAGAGGGTTAGTTCTGTGATGTTCTGTGGAAGGACCGGTGTCAGAGTGGGGAGGGGAGTAGGCTGTGGCCAGGGGCAGTAGCAGAGTACTACAAAGGAGAATCCGGAGCGTTCAGGGGAGGCACAGACTAGAGCGGGGTAGAGTTGTAGGCTGTGGGCAGGGGCAGAAACAGTGGTCATGAGCAGATACTCAGGGGGGCATCAGGCAGCGGAGGCTGGGCAGGGACTGAGAGCGATCAGCCAGTGGGGTCAACACAACAAAACCTTAACATTCAGCAGATATGGGAAATCATGACCAGCTTAACTCTGCAAGTTCCTGCTGCAAAGCCCATGAGCACATACATATTTTAAGAGAAGGGATTCATAATGACAAACAAAATGGCATTAGGGGAGACCTCAACGGGGAAACGCTGAGTTCATCTGGTCCAGACTTCCCACAATGCTGAATTAAGGGTTTTGTGTTAAATCTTAATTAACCCAAGACAGACATTTGCAAGGCTGCCTAGACAACTACATGTAGGGTTATAGCTCAGAACTAGAGGTGAACTTCCAGTGATGGCTACTAAGTGGCGTTGTTTAATGCAGTGAGCTTCTTAAAAGACATTTTTTTAAGTGCAAGTAGGCAATACAGCCACAGCAGAGAAAGTGAGGGACTCCAATCTGTGTGGGCTGATGCTCGGATGTCCGGGGGGGGGGGGGGGGGGGAAGAGAATTCCATGCAAGGGGAGCAAGAACGAGTGGAAGCAAGATGAAGCACATGAAGTGCGAGGAGCCACAAGAGTAGTCGAGGCAACAGCAGAGATTTCAAGAATGCTTGTAGAGGATATACAGTCTTCTCTGAGCATGGATACATTTGTGAACCAGGAGAAGAAATTGAAATCTGGCCCCGTTTTGCATCGTCAGCCATCCAATCCAGCCTGGTTACAGTATGAGGAATGTGTGGAGTGAGGGAGTTCAAAGAGTTCTGTAACAAAGTTAATGATCTTGTCGAGAGGACAGAAATCATAGTTGGGTAGACCAAAGAGGATGCTGACAGTAGTCCAGTTTAGAGAAGAAATAGTGGCCAAGAGATGCTTGGCTTTGTTGAAAGGAACTATGCCCGATATTACTAATATTTAGGAGGTTGAGGCTTTTCCAGTTTTGGAGAAGAAACTAGAGCAGGTGGTGAGAAGGGTCATAGATGATGCTGAGGTTACTAGCTTAAGAGTAGAGAAAGGGTCAGGTGGCAACTGGATAGGGAGCAGAAGAGATGAGAGCCCACTTGGCAGGGAAAAAGAGCATCTGTGTTTTTTAGAGTAACATCCGAGAGTGTGAAACCACCCAAGATTTAATGGCAGAGCGACAGCTGAAAAATATGATGGAGGGATCAGAGGCGAGTTCAGGAAAAGATGTGGGTGTCGTCCGCATGAGTTGGTACGAGAATTCAAAGGAGGAGATTAGTTACCGAAGAGCCGAGGTGTTGAGTGTAAAGAGGAGCAGGCCCAGGACAGAACCTTGAGGAACACCAACAATCAGAGGAGCGAGTTGGGAGGGGTTGATCTAGAAGACAATCCAGGTAAGACCCTGATCGCAAATCAGAGGGATTTACAGTTTCAAAGGAAGCAAACGGGTCAAGGAGAAATAAGATAGATGATAGGTTGGAGTGCTTAGCAGAGGCAATGAAGTTGGGCACATTAATGAGAGCCGTTTCCGTGGAGCGACAGGATTGGAAACCTGCTTGTAGGTGTTCTTCAAGGTTATGGATGTCTAAGAAATTGGTAAAACAGTTGAACAACCCTTTCGAGCATAGAGTAGTGCAGAAGGGGAGAGTGTGCAAAAGTTAATAGATTTGAGTCAGGCCCTTTGTATTTTACGAGGGGGAAGACCTTGGCCATTTTGAAAATAGAGGGAAAGCAAGCAGTGTCAAAGGACAGGTTGAAGAGTTCAGCGAGGTGAGGCCACTGAAGGGGCAAAAGGCTGGACTAGCTGAGGAGCAAAAGGGTCCGTTGGGATACAAGAGGGGTTTAGCCTTCATCAGAAGAGATGGCACTTTTTCAGTATTAGTGTTACTAAAGTGGGAGATCGAGGTAGAGCAGGCTAAGTGTAAAATGTCAGGGAGTGAGAGTTAGGGCAGGAGAGTTTCTAACTTTGGCAATGTTTACTTTGCTGCATTCAGCTAGGTCATCAGCTGTGAAAGTGGAGTTGATAGACCTAGGAGGATATTTAGGTTGCCCTGTACCTGGCGAGGATGGTTGGAGTGAAAGTCAATGAGGGTTAGGTAGAATTCCCATTTCACTCCATCAAGAGAGGGCTTGAGAGTTCACGGCAGAGATGTAGAGTTGTAGGTCCTCATGTGAGTGGGTATGCCTTTATTTGCGCAGCAGCAAACCCATGTCTGTGCAGAGAGTATGAATAGAACACCCATGGTTGAGGAGGCTGAGGCTTTCCAACAAAAATAACCAATGGGAAGTGAGGAAAATCAGTTGTATAGTAGGGATTGGAAGCTGCAGAAGAATTGTTGGTGGAAGAGGCATCGGGTGTGAAGGAGGAGATTGAGAACTGTTGGTCAGAGAGAACGCAAGGAATGTCAGAACGTTTACATTTACTTTTAGTAATAGTAAAGGAGATGGTGGAAACAATTGAGTGATCACATATGGATGCGAGACAGTAGTATTAGTAACAGAGGCAGAGAAATCAAAATCAAAGAGTAGGTTGGTTATAGATAGAGTAGATCGCATGGTCACTAAGAAAAGACTGAAGTTCAGATTTGAGAAGTGTAGAGGGAAGGTTAAAAGTTATCTAGGGTAATAGTGGTGTTTAGTGGAAAGAGGAAAAAGTTGCCCAAGGTCAACCAAGAATCGCCCAGTGGGACCAGAAGGGTGATAGATGGCGATGCAAACAGAGTGAAACAGAGCAATAGTAGAGATGATGAATTCAAAAGAGGTAGGAGAGGACGTGGCATTGGAGATTTGAGATGCATTGAGGCTTGAAGAGGGGAGATGTCAGACACCTTCACCTCTGCCAGTCAGTCGAGGAGATGAATGAAACATAGTTGAAGTCGTGTAGAACAGCCAGGGTGGCAGAGTCAGATGGAAAAATCCAGGTTTCGGTGATAACAAGGTATAGGAGAGGAGAGCTGGAGTGAAACTAGTCCATGATAAAGGAAGTTTTTTTGTATACAGACTGAGCTTTCCAGAGATCAGTTGATGCAGTAAGCAGAGTAGAGAAGTTGAGTAACTGAGGCAGAGTGGATAAGTGATAGAGGAGGTATGGTTAGCTCACCGGTTTGGTGGAAGTAGAAGGTATGGAATTGTGAGTTTTAGAATAAGGACAGAAAAGTTCTAGCGTGATTGGAGAATGCGTAGGGAGTGGCAAGGGGGAGCAGGAGTGAATTATAGGTGATTAGTGTAGTGTGCAGAGACAGCACGTTCATTAGGAAGCTTGGGGTACTCACAAGTGCAACAGGAGTGAAAGAAAAAGCAAGGGCTGTCATAAGCAAAGAGGCAAGGAGACTGCTCAACGGCTTGTCTTCAACCTTCACAGTTCCGTTCTTCACTGGGATGCCCCGGGCTGGACACCCCAAGGGAATTCTGAAAAATGGTACATGCTCTAATCACCTGTTTGCCTAGTCCATCAGTGGTTGGTATCTCGATTAACCCGGGTGGTGTTGGGATTAGGGGATTTCTTCCGGATTGGTTTTCCCCAGAGGTGTTAAATATTTTAGAACAGCAGAACGATTAGGATTTTATTATGATAGTTTTGGGTAATTGTAGCTAAAACAATTACTATCTAGAGGCAATTTGTAACAATGCACCTTGGGACAAGGGCCAGTTCTTCTATATTTGTGTTAGATTACAAATAGAACTATAAAACATCAAGCCTGTAGGCCCTGTGGCCAGGCTCTCAAATCCACCCTACAAGTTTATTTGCATGCTTTTTAAAGGATAAAAGACAGAACACGATTACAGCCTTGTTTCAGAAAGTATGTCATCGCTCACTAAGCCAACGAAAATGTCTAACAGATATACAGAATTGCGAAATGCTCAAAGAAATGTGTTTGTTTTGTATTCAGCATTTTATTTTCACAATGATCACAAAGATGTTTAATGGACCATCAAACGGTATTGCAAAACAGAAGAATGATGAATGGATGGTTTTAACTTAATCTTAACCTCTGGCATCGTTCTGGACTGCCCTCCAAACCATCATGTTTGGCCTGCCAGCCATTATAGAAAGGGGAAAGAGCATATGCAAATCAAGCTTGGTCCCGCCCTAACCTTCCAGCCATCACCTCTTGTTGCTCACTTAAACTCATACAGAAGCTTATGTGATACCCACACAACATTATGGGCTCACAAGCGTGCCTTACAATCGAATCTCCTGCTGCACCAGCTACCTAAATATTGTTGTGGGTATTCGCTCATCTCCCAGTTATGGTTGCCATTTTCCTCTGTCCGTGGGTAAACAAATTAAATGATCGGAGGACAGCTAAAATTCTGCAAGGGGAAAGTATATATAATGCAATGTAACAAAACATTGTGAATGTTGGAATAAACGAAATTAACACAGAGTCCAGCATGATGTACTTAATCGTGAAAGTATTCAAAACCCCTATATGTGTTCAATATAAATCTGAGGCCATTCTCACTGTTTGTACATATTTCTTTGATTGTATTCCTCTAATCGAATAAGCTCTTTATATAGCCATAACCTCAAATGGAGCTTGGTTTGCCACTGAGAAGTATGGGTTAAATTTCATTCTGGAATGGATCCATTACTGTATGACTTTTTGACTGATGGCAGCACTTTAAGGTTGGCTGGGACGGCCCTTATGAAATACTGGTGAGACTATACGTCCTTTGGTTACATGACAGGTCACACCATCAGGGGATCTGTTGGCCGAACAGCCTGAGAATAAGAAAATAGCAGGATTTAGGAATGCTTTCTTCTGCATTAAATTAAAACAATCCCAAGAAATGTTTCCACCATTATGAAACCCAAATGCCTTCCTTAATCTAATGAGAAACCAGGGCAGTGTGGTGTGATATGGTATTGTGCTTTGAGGTTGCCTGAATTTAATCATTAAAGAAAGGTAAACAATTTAACTGGCATGGAGAATGGATTCTCTGGTCACCCACAAAAGGGGATTCCTCCATGCAGAGCCCAAAGACTTAATGGACAGACGACTGCCATGTACCTGGCGCCCAAACGAAACTAGTCCCCATTAAGAGATCACTGCCTGAATGGCCCTTCCCACACTCAAACATAAAGGTCATGTTCTTCACTTGGAGGTTTAACCAAAGTGAGAGCTTGCACCCCCCCCCCTTGTATGATCTATAGATTAATATGAATACAGAAAAAAGCTATATAGTTACTAGACTGGAAAAGTACCTAATTCAGAGATTTCCGCTGACCTGCTAGAATAATTGAGGGGTCTGCAACCTTTGGCACTCAGTTGTTCTGGACTACAACTCCCATCAGCCCCAGCTAGCATATTTAATGGTTTGTGATAATGTGAATCATAGTCGAAAAACTCTGGAGAGTCTCGGGTTGCAGGCCTGGTGCTAGATTATAAAATCAATGCTTTGAGACAGAGAAAAAAAAAAGCTTTCCAGAGTCTGGCCATTTTCTGTTCTAGGGCATCTCTCACTAGATTGGGGCAGGAGTAGGGGTAAAAATGTCAGACTACTAGACAGCCGTTAAAAGTCACTTGCCAGAGGGCGCTAGAGAGCCGACCAAGATGCCGCTCTGTGAGCTCCTGCGTGGCTCTTTATGAATCCGGTTTCATCGCTGATGTTCCGGTGTGTATTCAGTGTCATCAATCACCCTTGAGCGGAGCTAGCTGCCAGCATTCATACCTCACTCGTTATTGCAGAGTTCTGAGCCCCCCGGGACTGTAATCCTACCCTACTGAGCGACTGTGCGAGTGACAGGAGGCCGGACCTCCAACACGCCAGTGTCGCCCAGATGACTCCCAACAAAGCAGCAAACGGGGTCCCCGGCGAATGAAGGCGCACTACAAAATCTTTCGGAAGCGGAGTCATGAGACAACCGCACCTGCCCCACCGGGAGCCCCGCCGACCACATTCTGAACATTAAGATGTGCTCACGCATCTCCCCGGCGGTGCCTCAGGGCTGGCTTCGCGGTGATCCGCCCACCTCAGGGAGCGCCCGGGAGGGGGGGGGGGGGGGGGCCAGTGGCTTGGAGTTGCCGGGTGAGGTCCCCACTGAGCGAGGATAGGAACGATGTGGTTCAGCCCGGCTCCGGAGCCACAGCCCCTGCATAAGACGCTCTACGCCACAGGCGTCTGCCCCAGGCCCATCCAAGGCCACCTGCAAACGCCCAGCTGCAGGATCGGCCCCCCCTGGCTGGGCTGCTGGAGAGGTCGTCGCTTCTGGCCTAAACCCATTGTCCTGCATCGGGTGCCGGTCGGAGCAGTATCAAAAGAGCTGCGCCACTCAAGACTTGCAGACCGCGGCGGTCCCACAAAACTATTGAAAGGGGAGAGCCCTTTCTCCCCCCCCCCCGGCATCCCGGATCAGCAGAGCCACAACTGGCGGCGACCGCAGAGGACATCACTCCCCAGACCAGCGCACCACGAATCAGGGAGAGAAGAATTTGAACCTGCTGCACACCGCAGCCCCTGGGACTCACATCCTGGAAAAAATCCTGCACAACGGACGAGGGGACAAGCAGGGAACTCGGAGGCAGACCCCACAGGTGTATAAGGTACTATGACCCAAGCGCGCTCAGCCATTGACTATTTTTGCTGGACTGGATCGGCGCTCCATGCGTCCCAACACCAGCCACCCCAACAGACGCCCTCCCCTGGCATCACTGCTTGGATAGAGCCTAACGTTGCATCCAACATAGCAATCAGTCCACCCCCCTGGCATGACTGCAATGGATGAACTGAGGGGATTATACTGGCAATGAGCGATCCGATGATAGTGGGCACGTCATCCTTCATGCCATTTTCCTAAATTACCACAAACTAGGAAACAATCAGTTTCTTGAAAGTACTGTAGAGATTAGCGAATACCCATTACCACCAGCATACATTGAAAAAACAACCTGGCATGACCCTCACCGGGCCATCTCTCACTTCCACCAGACCCACACATAATTAAGGGGCCCACAGATTCTGACCATATCTGCTCAATGCACAAAAAGCCTACCACTGTCCTCAATCCTCTTTGGTCAAGGAGGGAGTCCGGAAACCGACTCCTAAGCCGATCCGGACTGACTAGTACTACCAGCTCAACTCCTCTTCGATACTCAGAAACCATGTCTGAGGGGACCTCCAGAGATCCACCCAGCATGAAAGGTTAGAAGAGCCACCCCACTTTCATCGCAAGCCCATGGTCAACTTCTGACCCACTCATACGCATCATGGGGAAAGCAGATAAGTTACAACATAAGCTAAATTTCGAAACTGGAAACACATCTAGAACCCCCCCTCCAACCCAACAATGGATTGGAGCCTTCTATGCAAAATGTGCCTCAGGAAGAGAATCTTTCCCAACCACTAGACAGAGAAATTCTGCTTGAACTGAAAGCTGGGATTGGGAATCTCGATAGCAAAATAGACTGACTCTCCTCAAAAGTCGACCAAATACAACATCGGCTCGACAAGCACGCTGACCATCTAGACACAGTGGACCAGCGAGTGTCAGATCTAGAGGATTTTGAGGATAGTCAGGGTCAGAGAACAACCACTACAGTCGAAATTGGAAGACCACATTGAAAGACTATGCACAGATCTTTTTGGCTCAGATGGGCTCTCACGTCTGTCGTTGAGCACACAGTATCCCGTCAACTAGACCGGTCCCGGGTGCCCCTCCTCACCCAATCATTGCAAAGCTACTGAATTACAAAGCTCGGGACACGATGCAGAGACTCGCGAGGGGGAAAGGCGACATACAGTACAACGGAGACGCCTTTCACTTCTATCCGGGTTTCTCACCGGTTGTCCAAGCACAAAGGAGATCCTTTACAAATGTCAAACACAGACTACGTGATAACCAGATAACCTACTCGATGCGCTTTCCTGCCAGACTTTGAGTGCAACACAACGGCAGGGCACAGTTCTTCCAGCCACCTGAAGAAGCCAACTCATCTTTCGACCGGAAGAGCACGAAGAAATCCACAGTGAGTAAGCGCCAGGAACCGAAAATGCAACACGAACTCAGCAAAAACACCACTGGATACAATAAATATGTAATTAAACGAGAGCCACACAACTTGGGAGGCTCCTAACACCCCTTGTACAGCTCAGTTATAGCCCACCAGTTAGATGTTATTGGGGAGGGTAAAGATGACGAGCAGGTTGGGGGTTGCTTGCGAGTTGGGCAGGGAGAAGATTGGCAAGTTGGTGATGCCCAGTTGAGACAAGTTTGACACATGCACCGGTCGAGGTCGAGACCCCCCCCCACGCCCAGTACCACTCAAGATCACCATGTCCATGCTCACCTCCGCGACAGCTGACCTTTAACCAACACACAAGGATGAAAGACCGCTATGTACCCGTAATCAGAACAGCCATTAAAAAAAAAAAACTTAGCCACAATAACGAGTGAAATTCAATCTAGCCACATGGAACATTAAGTGCAGCAAACAAATCAAAATGAGGAAAATGACAATACCTGCGCCGGCACAGGATCGATGTGGCCTTTCTCCAAGAGACACCTACGCCCTGCCTCCGAAAACCTCTGGGCAAAGATTGGGTATGCCACGTGTATTTTGCCTCATTCTCCACCTACACTAGGGGAGTTGCCATATTAATTAATAAAACCACCAACTTCAAGATGATATTGACTCGGAAAGATACAGAAGGCAGATCACCAATGGTCCATGGGACTATTGATGGACAGGAAATCATTCTCATCAACTCCTATGGCCCAAACACAGACAGCTCTAATAACTTCGATTGGGTGTTAACACACCTTGCATCCAAAAGGAAAGCCATGGTCGCCTGGAGATGTGACTTGAACACACCGCTAAAACCTCAAAGGACAAATCGCACAACACGACGACCCCACCCTCCAAGGCAAGTCTACAAATAACTGAAATATGCAAAGCCTGCAATCTCAAAGACATCTGGAGACACAAACATTCGGAAACACGGGAGTACACCTATTACTCCTGGGTCCATAAATCCAGCTCGAGACTATCTTCTCATATCCTTACATGTCAGGTTACATTGGAGAGAATGCCAAATCCTGCCCAGGTCCCTGTCTGACCACTCCGCAGTCACACTTGAATGCATCACGTCCCGAGACAGCATCAATAGGCCTCACTGGAGGTTCAAACATGGAGCCCTCCTGGACCAGGTCTTTGCCAATGAGCTAAAAGCCAAAATAGTATCCTTTATCGAAGCAAATCAAGACTGTCCTCAGCGGGCACACTTTGGGTTACATTAAAGTGCTTCGTCAGAAGAGAATGCCTAGCAAAAGAGAACTGAATTCTCAAGATAAGGAGAGAACTAGCTTCAAGCGAAACCAGACTTAAAACACTAACAAAAACTTTTGTCCACGAACAACCCTCACACTTTAGCAGCACTCTGAGAAACTAGACACCTTTAGAGCAACAGCAGAGGGAGATTAAATTTCTAACTGGCCACCACAAGATCCGTCAGTATGGCGAGGGGCAGAAAACTGGGGCGCTCCTAGCAAGACTTGTTACAGCAGAAAGGAAACCCACAATGGTCGAATCAATCCTCGACCAAACAGACAACCCTGTCTACACTGAGGACGTGTTTGTTGAAACATTCCGCAAGTTCTATCAAAACCTATAGGACTCCCGCTACACTGCGGACTCCGATGAACTGATGCAATACCTGGACGCAGTCTAACTCTACTGGATGAGCGCCAAACTGCGCGAACCGCTGAACGAACCTATCACTATGGAAGAAATCCTTTAAGCATTTAAGGAACTACCAAGCACAAAGGCCCCCGGCCCGGATGGCTTAACGGGCACATTTTACAAATTCTTCTCGGACCTCCTGACTCTGCTTCTGCTGCAAGTATATGAGGCCATAGCCAAAGGCCAATAACCACCAACACTCTACATGGCCAACATTTTTCTCCTTCACAAGCCCAGCAAACCAAAATAAGAGTGCTTCATACAGACCTAGATCGCTGATCAACCTGGACAATAAAATTCTCGCAAAAATCCTCACCAAAGGGCTACGGCCACGGATGCACGCCATGGTACTGGCCTATCAAGCTGGCTTTGTCCCAGGCAGGAACACATCATTTGGTTTGAGAATGATGTTCGGCGTGATGGGAGTCCTCGATCCAGAATGCCAAGCGGTGGCGGTTCTGTTGAATGCTAAAAAGGCATTTGATTCGGTCGAATGGCTTTTTCTCTATGCAGTATTGGAGCACATTGGCATTGGCAAACTATTCATACAATTGATCGCTCTCCTGTACAAACCACCAATATCCAATATTACACTAGGTAACAAACTCTCAACCGAAATATACCTACGACGAGGAACGAGACAAGGCTGCCCTTTATCAGCATTGCTATTTGCCCTGGTCAATAACCATTAGCGTCAGAACTCAAGCTTTATCACTTACACAGAGGCCTTTCCCTGGGGCCACATAAAATGATTGTATCCTTATACGCTGACGACATTGCACTCTTTCTACATGATCCTAATGAAAACCTAAACCCGGTGATGCGAGCAGCGCTCAAATTTGGCAACTTCTCTGGACTGAAAATCAAAAACCCAAAATCAATAATCTTTCCCCTCATCGTTTCCACCAATGAATTCTCAGACGACTTTGGCTTCAAATGGCAACATTCAAAAGTCGATACCTGGGCATCCTCATGTCCAGATCTAGCAGTGACATTATGCAGGACAACTACGAAAGTGCAATAGACATAATCCAGAATATAGTGAACAGGTGGAAATCACTCCTGCTCACGCTTTGGGGCAGAGTATCCCTGGTTAAAATGGTGTTCCTGCTGAAATTGTTATACCTTTTCACAAACATCCCCCTAAACCTGACAGAGGTTCCTACACTGAATCAACAGCATGATCCTCAATCTAGATTGGGCAGGTAAGGTTGCAAGAGTAGCCCACACCACTCTGACTCTCCCTGTGACACAAGGTGGACCCGCTCTCCCCGATATAGAGCGTTATTAATGGGCTGCGCAGGCTCAATTTCTCAGTCATTGGTATGTCATACACTTTATTGGACCCCACGTTCAGATTGAGAGCGCCTTAGCGCCATTATCTTTGGCCAGCCACAAACACCGCGAATGCCGATGAACATTGTATTCACAACATTCACAATCTGGGAAAGAATGGCTAAGAGAAGCGGAATCCAAACCCGGTTCTCCCTCTCCTTCCTGTAAGTAGTATACCCGAAATTCCAATCACATCAGAAAAGGTCTTCCAACAATGGACTGAAAATCTACGTGTGAAAACTATAGAAAACCTCTTTCCGGAGGGCATGTTTTTGTCCGCACAGCAAGCTTGCGACATGGGAGGCAGTAACGCTCTAGATACGTTCATCTATTACAGACTGTCACACTCTTCAGGCCATTATTTCTACGTTCCCGCGTCAACCTCCCACTTGGCCACTGTTGCATGCTGTAATTCAAGCTCTCCTGGCCAAAAAAACCCTACCGAACTCAAACCCCAGAGGAAGATGGGAGAGATCACTGAATATCAAATTATCAGATGAAGACTGGAAATATATACTTGAACTCACCAAAAAAGTTGCTTATATCTGGCGTTGATCACAGGTTCATTTTAATTCCGTCCATCAGGTGCTACCCTGGCAAAACTCCATGCCCAGCGAGCCACGATATCCTCAGCATGCAACAGATGTGGATTTCATGAGGCAGACTTTGTGCACCTCACATGGTTGTGTCCCGTAATAGCAGAGTTCTGGAACTGTGCATTAGAGAAAACATCAGCAATAATTGGAATACAACTGAACCCTGAGCCAGCGCTGACTCTGCTGGGCCTGACCAGACAGTTGCCGGATTCTGTTTGGAGACTAAGGAATCTTCTGCTGGTCCTAGCATGCCGAAGGATCGCATGCTGCAGGGGAAGGAGACCACTACCTAATCTGCGTAACTGGCTGCGGGATGTCACATATTGCCAAGATGTTGAATCCAATTTTATTGAAACGCTACCCCTGCATGCCCGTCCTCCAACATCTGGGGCCTATACATAGTTTACCAGATATCAACTGATGAGCTGGCTCCACAGACTCTGTCTCCAACGCATAACCAACGGTCACCGCCACAGTGTGTCACCACACTTCCAGATGTCACGCAACGTAAACTTTTGTCTCGAACTGCATTGCCAGCCAGAGTGCATAACAGGGATTAAATTGGATATTTGGGGGGGCCAGGGCGGTTGTAGGAAGGACTTCGTTTACGACGGCCAGTGCATGGCCTCTGGTTATTGTTTAACATTGTGGCAATTCAATAAAGACATTTTTGTAAAAAATATTTTTTTTAAAATTGCGTGGAGCCTAAACTAAGCAAGCCACATTTTGTGCGCTACATGCTTTATCTAATTACTAATACGTTAGAACTTGGTGGTCTGCGTTGCCATCTGAACCTTTGCAACACAATAGGTCCTGCTCCAAAATGTCAATCTTAAAAGGAATTTGAGATTCTTGCCCAATATTATGAAACTGTGATACTCAGTTATATTCTGGAAAATATATGTGACATCCTTAGGGGAGAAAGGGGACATATAGATGAATGGCAAGGAGAGCGAGATCATGCAAGCCAAGAATGGACAACAAAATTAAAGTGTTAAGGAAGAGGATTACACACCCCCCAAATTATTCCTTTTATCCCTTTTTTTCTAGAGTTTACTTTATGTTGACAGTGTTCAATTGCTGTACAGAATATGTCACCAACAAGTGATTCAACGGGCTCGTGGCACTTCCACGAAAGCACTCCCCATTCTGGTGATCCCGGGCTGGACTGAACATATTGCGGAGCTATTGGATATTGCTGGATTCAAAAGGCCCTTCTAGATCTGGCCCATGCTCATCAAGAGTGAGTCACAAAGGCCTTTGCCCTCATACTATAACAAACATTAAAACATTGCTATTGTGCTTCTCAGCTGCAGTACAAATAGCATAGCTATGCACGTGCATCCCATTTATTAGCTACAGGATAACGTAAAGCAGGACCTTGGTAGCCCTTTTACACTCAACACCACCGGCAGAATCTTGTGGTCAATTGTCCTACAGCACTTTCCCTGGCAACAGTCTCCCTACAGGCCCATACCCACTGTCACTCTTCACCACTAAACCACAGACAGAGGAGGAGAGGAAGTGGAGTAGGAGAGGTAGGAGAATATAGGGAAGGGAGAAGTAATTAGGTCTACTGTATTTGTCATCAAGTTTGAACACAGAAGACTAGTTCTAATCTTCGATTCACCACCGGGTTAAACTTGTACAATCTTGGGCAAATCACTCACTCGCCCTGTACTTCCACTTTCTAAATGTTGAAGTGCTTAGAAATAGTTTACCACCAGTATAACATGCATTATTTACGCAATAAACCCTGACGCGGGCAGGCATTACCGGCCAGATAAGGATCCGGGTAACATGCCCGAGCAAAGCAAAAAAGCGAACATAGCAAACAAATCATTACAATAGTAATTTATAGTTATTAAGAGGTGCGTATAAAAAGAAAATTCAATGCCTTGCAGTTAAGCAAGGTGGTAAATAAAAGTTTGTTTCTGATTACATATAAAGTAAGATCTCTGTTGGAATCAGATATTCACTGCAAAGTAGTGCAATTAATTGAATTTAGAGTACAAAAAAAAGCCAGCGTGCAATAATCTGAATTGTTCCATTTCTATTGGGGAATATTTACATGCATGGTACCTCAGGCTTGGACTAAATGTATTCTACATTGTGGGTAGCGGCTAAACGTTTATGAAAATGGTTGTCAGCTCGTTTTCTTGTGCAAGACAATCCTCCTGGTTAACCCTGAAAAGTGACTCTCTACCTCAAGTGATTTTTACCCAGATCATATGATAAGGCATTTATAACGTGCCTATACACAAACGTTTCAAGACGCAACAAGGCAAGGGAGGTGGGGGGGGGGGAACAGAAGAGTACAACGTAATGTCAAACTATTCATTATAAAGGGCAATCTGAATCCTGGAAAATTGCAGAACCATCACTATCCTATGTATCTAGATCAAACCTTGAAATGCAATGCACAGTTTATTCAAGCATATAGTTCACTTGTCACACCACCATGGGGTCATGGATTATTTAAACACAAAATATAGAGATCATCAATCTGCAGTGTCAGCTCGAACTATCAAAACAATTTCATGGGCTTACATGTTTTAGAACCCCTATGAAAAACACAGGTATAACAACAACGAGACAAACATGTTGAACACCAATACTGAGGGGTGGATAATATAAATTGAAAATCAGTTCATTTGGGCCTGGCACAGGTTTTAACACCGTCTGCAACAGACTCATGTACTACCTTCATGTTTGCAGTGGCAACAGCTATCCACCGTTAAATCTTTTGGTGGCAGAGGTAGTAGACTGGATCCTTCTCCTTTAAACTTTAGCTCTCCAGCAGATTTCCTAGCCCTTATCCAGGACTTCCTCTTCGATCAATTGCCACAATGAAAACAGGCACCTCTTTCCACACTCTTTGTTGCCCTCTCTCTCCTTTACACCATTGCACAACACTTTAATCACTATAGTTGGTAAACCGTACCTCTGCGCACGTGCAGCCGGATCTTTACTAGGTCTTCAAAACAAACACTGCCTCTCGCTCTACATCACATGTGGGTCTGCACAAGCTCCAAATCTTTCTTCACAAACATCAGACTCCATACTCATGCCACTTTCTCTCCACACACACACACAACCATGATTTTGTCAGTTCAAGAGCCTTTCTTCCCATCATGAGCGCAAACGAAGAAACCCTGGTGACTGAATCAAACATGTATATCTGCATTGCCAAACTTTTCTCCACAGTATCAACTATACACAATTTTGAGTAATGCCGTCTAGTTCACATCCTTCATAAGATTAAATTCCACTACTTTCCCTACAGATAACCGAGACACTGTCCATCAGCGAAATACCAAGCATTGTGAAAAACATTTTTGTCTTAAATGAATTGGGTATCGTAGTCTACTATTAATTAGCTCTTCTGGCCACCCGACTCTCGTAAAGACATCCCACAAAAATTAAATGGCATTGGTCATGGTTATTTGGTCCACCGTTTCTGCCTCTGACCATTTGGAATAGTAGCGCAAAACAATACCACACCAATGTTCCTGTCAGCAAGCCTTCGCAAGCACCCAAATTCCATTCAGCCCTTTACTACATCTCTAACACATGCACAAATTAACGAATGGAACAACATGTGATGTTTCTAGACATCCATGCACACCACGCAATCATGGACTTTTGACAACTTCGTGATCTGGAGCCAGCCACCATGAGTTTTCTCGAAATGCTCACCTAGTGGCCATGGCACACAAATGCCCTTAGGTAGCATTCTTCACTAGGTAACTATCAGTTAGTTGGAGGAGCTACGACTCCTTGTTAAATAGATTGCTCTACAATACATCACTCTGTAGCCACTCAACGATAAGGTTGAACTAGGCCACCTAAAATTTCAGAATGTAAGCCAGCAGGTTCTGCAGTACTCAAAACGGTATCCACAATCAGCGCTCATCCATTCTTCTCTGGTAAACGCTGCTTTTAACAACGTCATGCATCGAATGGAATACCTCAAAAACATCTTTGCATATGCTCCTTAGTGCCATTTGACTTGTTGGAAGTTGGAAACGTGCACACCTGCACTGATGACGCTTCTCCCTGCCTTGTATTTGCTTCCTACTCAATCAATCACTGAACAGATAGTTCTCAGAGCCTGGCAAGAAACACTTAACTGCCCCTTGTATAAACTGTATTTTCCCTGCCCCCCCTGAGGGTGCAGGCTGCATGCTGGCTTACTACACTGGCAAGCCCAGTCTAACCAATCCCGAAACCCGAGGTATTGTTACAGAATTCCACAACTCAAAGCAAACTATTCTGACTGAGCCAAGGGCTGGACGCAGTTAAGGAGGGACTGGCACTTCCCAGATATGAGGCAAGGGGGCATGTCAGGGCGGAGGACAAAGCCTGCCCCAGTGGTGGGGCTTGGGACACCACAAGATAATTTCCAGATTGGCTGGAAAATCAGGGTAGCAGACAGCTAAAGGGAAGGGGAAGAAAAGAAATGGACAGGGAGCCATGGTTATAGCAAGACCCATAAACACCGATGAAGGGTAATCAGACTAAGTCAGAAGACAGGGAGGAACGGATGATTGGAGATTGTTACAGGTGTGGTATTGGTAGTTAGAAAGGGAGTATGTAGACAGAGTGCTCAAGCACCATGAAGCATCTCTTGTGCTAGACGAGATTACCAATAAAGATCTCAGACCAAATAACCGGACAGACTCAGAGAATTTGGCAAAGTACTACTTTTAGTCTCAATTTAATAAAGCAGGGTCAACTGGCAGACAGGACTGAGAGAATTGTCCTGGCATTGTCCTCATTTATTCTATCATTAGGTCCTATCCTCAATCCAAGCGTCGGATGAAGAGTCATTCAAGACTCGAAACAAGTGTTAGGCTACTTCGTGAATAAATTCCCTAGACTCATAATTTCATCTCCTCTCAATTACTTGTAACACATGCTTATATTGCACTTTTTGGCGCAGTGAGACTGAGAATTGCCTGTGTTTTAATTGTATCCACAACAGTGGGTTTGTACTTTGCAGTGCTCCCACACCTCTCAGACACCTGCAGCCTAGTGCTCTCTCATTACTGTCTCATACAAGCGCTGTGGTCTGACTTTTTCTGCCAAACGTGTCTTTAACATTATTTAGATGGTTGCCCCAAAGACCCCACTGATTGGTTGGCATTCCCACACAAGCCTGGATTTTTGGTTCGGCTAGCTACACCTAAGCAAAACAAAAACCAGGTGCTTAATCGTGTCAAATTACTCCTCACTTTCCCAATTACTCAAACTCATCAGTCCGGCCATGAGCCAAAGTTTCCCCATTTGTAGTGACCTCCGTTCGGGCACATTCAAGGGACTGGAAGCACAGCTTCATGAAAAGGCTCACGTGCGAGACTGCAAATTTTAACCTCGTATTTACTGCTAGTTGATTTAATTATGCAGGGCTCCTCTTGGCCTAGAGAGACTTGATCACTCCATGTTGTAGGAGTCTTATTCATTGTTAATTGTCCAATATTTTGGCTCTTGCAAAGGTTTTATTCTTTAACCTAAGAAATATATCTCATGTCCACTGCTTATCCATCTGCCTCCCTTTGTGCTTTGCAGCTATTCCTTGAAATGGCATCCTTGATCCCAGGACAATAGACTGATCTTCGTTTTGCGCAAACAGCTAATTTTCCAACCTCTCCCGACTCTGTAGCTCTGGTCTGTTTTTGAGGTAGCCGAATTGAATTGTTGCACAGGCTGTTGTCCATTTTCCTCATCATGGCCAACCTTGCCACGTTCTATTTTCCTGTAAGCAACCTTGTCTCACATCTACCTTTAACTACGCATTTACACCTATTGATGAGCCAGTTATTTCATTCGTCTTTGTACATACGATTACTTTATCGTTTCATACATGTTTCTCTTATCAGTTAGATTTTTACTCCAGTATTTTCATATCGTTTCAGTATGTACTCGTGTAGCTTCTTTATGAAATCACTGCCCACGTCAGATATCACTCAGCACTACATGATATCAAGTGGTGCATGCAAACATCTCTTCACACGACTTCCTTCCACTCCTTCAGTGAAAGGATACATTCAATATGCTTGTCTGAGTGCATATCATCTCTCGTACACTCGATGCGGTATAGGCATAACACATGAAATACCACGTAGGGCCATTCTCCTGCTCTTCTAGCATGACGGCGGTAGTGCAGGAGTTTGGGATAATGCGTCCACCTGCTCCTCAACAAGCGTAGAACAAGTTACTCTTACCAGGTAACGTTCTTTCGATGGGATGGTCCGACGACGTATTTCATATCTACGACAGGTTATCACCACAGCTGTGCTGCTTCGGAAAATTTTGGGCGTCTGCGTCGAAGTCGGTACGCTGTCCTCGAGAGCCTCCGTCAAGCCGACGTCACCGGATGTTACAAGTAGGATGCATGACGCCCGTAGCCTCAGTTGTAGTTTTTTTCCCCAGAACGTGCGATACCAATATTCTGCCAGTATGACCACAGAAAGCCTTGCGGAAACGTAAGCTGCAATCGCATAAGAAATTCTGTAGTGTGGCAGGTAGGGAGGGAGCGATATGGAATACGTCGTCGGACCATCCCATCGAAAGAACGTTACCAGGTAAGAGTAACTTGTTCTTCGAGGGGATTGGGTCCTCTGACGTATTCCATATCTATGACAGACTATCAAAGCAGTACCAACGTATGGAGGAGGGAAAAGAATTTACAGTATAGAAATTTAGAATGCCCAATCAAATTGCAGAGTAAAGGACCGCCTTGCCAAAGGCCAGATACTGCCCATGGATAGAATCTAGGGAGTAGTGTCTCATAAATGTATGGACCGAAGCCCAAGTGGATGCTTCACAGATGTTACGAATAGGAACACCCCTCTGCAGGGCCATAGATGCAGCCATACCCCTAGTAGAATAGGCCCGTAAGCCTACCGGAGGGTCCTTACCCGCCAAGCGGTAACATTCAGAAATTGCCAAGATAATCCATCCAGACAAAGTCTGCTTAGTAACAGCTTGTCCCAAACGTCTTCCAGCGTAACCAATAAAGAGATGATTGTCCACTCTGACCCGGGACATGCGTGAAATGTAGAAACTTAAAGCTCTCCTAGGATCCAACCTATGGAGCCTCTCCTCGTCCTTACCAGGATGCGGAGGAGGATAGAATGCCGAAAGAATGACCTTCTGGCTTAAATGAAATTCCGATACAACTTTCGGAAGAAACGGACGGACTCTAAGGACAACCCTGTCCTTCTGAAGGGTGGCTTAACAGAAAGTGCCTGCAACTCACTCTGCGAGCGGAAGTGACCGCAACTAAAAACACAGTTTTAAGGGTTAACAGCCTCAAAGGACAAGAATGTAAAGGCTCAAATGGAGCACCCATTAGGAATTTGAGAACCAGGTTCAAATCCCAACCGAGCACCTGGAAAGGTGACAGTGGGAACACAGTGAGCCCTTTTAGAAACTAAGAAATCAAAGGATTTTTGAAATAAGAACACTCCTCAGATGAGCGCTTAAATATGGACAGCGCCGCCAGGTAACCTTTAATGGTAGCCACCTGCAGGCCCTTGTGGGCTAATGAAAGCAAAAAAAAGACAGAACCCCAGGAATGTCACATGAACAAGGATCCACATTCTTAACATTGCACCAGTCGCAGAACTTTCTCCAACAGCAACGGTACATGGACTTTGTTGCAGGCCGTCTGGCTGAAAGCAACACCTCCATCACGTCTTCAGGGAGGTCCCAATCCTTATACCTCAACCACTCAGAAGCCAAGCATGAAGGTTGAGGGATCTGACCTCTGGATGGATGTTCTGACCCCCTCCCGTGAGAGCAGATTGTCTTGGTAGGGAAGACGTGGTGGAGGGCAGAAGGTCTGGGTACCATGTTCTCCGGGCCCATGCCAGAGCAATGAGGATAATCCGGGAACCGAACCTACGTATCCTCCACAGCACTTGCGGGATGACGGGGACTAGAGGAAACGTGTACAGCAGTGGGAAGGACCACTCCACCATGAACACGTCCCCTAAGGCTCCTCTTGAAGGAAATTCCCACGAGCAGAACCTTTTGCACATCCGGTTGACACGAGGCGAAGGGATCCACTTGTGGAGTTGCCCAAAGGGCGAAGATCTCTAGGAGAATCTCCTGAGAAATCGCACTCTGCCTGCTTAGAGCGTCCTCCGTCTCGTTTTAGTCTCCGGCCAGATGAACTGCCAAGATCGAAATTTCTTGCTGGATGGCCCAGAACCAGAGCTGCATCGCCTCCCTGCACAGAGGAAGTGACACTGCCCCCCCCCTTTTTGTTGAGGTAGTGCATGGCCACTGTGTTGTCTGTCAGAATCAGGACATTCTTTTCTCGCACAGTTGGCAGAAATGCCTTCAGGGCAAGCCTGACGGCCCTCAGCTCCAACAGATTGATATGGAGTCTGGACTCTGACGGAGAGCAACGACCGCTGACTGCCGACTCGTTGGCATGAGCTCCCCATCCCGTGAGGGATGCCTCCATCACGATCGTCACCTCCGGCCAGGGTAGCCAAAAAGGAGCCCCCTTCATCAGATTGCCTTCGACGGCCCACCACAGAAGGTCCTGGGCGACCGAGGACGGCAACTGAACAGGGTCCGACATCCTGCTGGAGGACCGAGACCACTGGAGCTCGAGTGCCCATTGCAGAGATCTCATCCGCAACCTGGCCTCTGGCACCAGAAGAATGCAGGATGCCATGAGGCCGAGCCACCTCAAAAACTCGAACGCTGGGAGACTCTGGGCAAGCTGAAACTTGTGCACCATCTGCTGAATGTGATGAGCCCTCACCTGGGGAGGAAAACACTGCCCCAGGGACGTGTCGAGCACTGCTCCGATGTACTGGAGCCTCCGAGTTGGTGTCAAATGGGACTTCAAGTTGAGGGAGAAGCCCAGCCTGTGGAGGGAGTGGCAGGTGACCGACAGATGATCCAGGACTTGCTCGGGAGAGCGCGCCCTGATCAACCAATCGTCCAGGTAGGGGTAGACGTGAATCCCCCTTTCCTGAGATGCGCTGCCACCACTACCATGAGCTTGGTGAAGACCCTCGGGCGGAGGTCAATCCGAGCGGCAGGACCCGAAACTGAAAGTGCGAGTCGCCAACCGCAAACCTCAGGAACTTCTTGTGCTTTGGATGGATCGGCACATGAAAATGACCTCAAGGACGCTTGAGAGACACCAACCAGTCCTGAAGTTGAAGGGCCTGGAGGACTTGAGAGTAACCATCTTGAACTTATCCATCCTGAGGAGTTTGTTCAAACCGCGCAAGTCCATAATGGGTCTCAATCCCAGTCTTTCTTGGAAATAAAAAAATAAGGGGAATACCATCCCTTGTTCCTCTCCGCTACAGGCACCAGTTCTATGGCGCCTTTCTCCAGCAGGGATTGAATCTCCTGCGCAAGGAACGGATTCCGGACTCTTCAAAGAGCGATTCTCAGGTGGATTGTCATGAGGCCTCTGCCGGAAAGGAAGACAGTAGCCGTGGGCTATGATCTCCAGAACCCACACATCTGAAGTAATGGCACGCCACTCTACAAGATGCTGAGAAAGCCTTCCCCCAACCGGCGAACCATGGGACATGGCTCATGACTGAGCGGGTGCGGCGTTGCCCTAGGGCAAAGATGCAACTGCCCGAGCGGCCTTGGCACCTCGAGTACCTTGTTTTCCACCTCTGGCACTCCTACGGTGGCCCCTTTGACTGGCAGCTCCTCTCGCTTTACCAAAGGATGAGTAAATACGAACCCTCCCCCCCCCCCCTATGCTGTCCATTAGGACCAAAAGGCAGAGGTTGTCGAACTGCAGCGCCCAACGACTTTGCTGCAGCTTTGGAGGTCTGCAACCTCTCTAGGCTCTCGTCAGCCTTGCTGCCAAAAAGATGTTCACCGTCAAATGGCATGTTGAGGAGCCGGGCCTGCACATCAGGAGCAAACCCGAGTTCCGAAACCACGCAAACATGCCTATTACGGTGCTCGCCGCCATGAACCGGCTGACGCAATCTGTCATGTCCAAACCCGACTGAACGGCCTCACACATGGCATCCTTGCCATCCTGGACCATAGCAAGAAAACCATCCCGTTCGTCCCCTTCGGGAATATGTTCAGCTGCTAAGGAAACAGTTCCTCAGAGTGTGCGTGAAACGCGACAAGGCACATACAGAGTTGGCAGCCTGAAGCGCCATACCCCCTGAAGAAACCACTTTCTTCGCCCAACCATCAAAACACTTGTCGTCCCTAACAGGAGGGATGGTAGGATATGACGCCTGCTTTGCTGGGGCCGTAGCCGCCTGCACCACCAAACCCTCCGGAGTGGGGTTTGTTTATTTATTGATTGTGTGCGCCGGACCCTGGGGTAGCAGGGCGCATGAGACAAGGAGATTTACAGCTTAGTTAGAGAGGTTACAGATTACAGAACATGAAAGAAAACAAGATATTCTAGGCTCCACATGGTGAGACAAGTACAATTGCAGACGATACGCAGCCAAGCAGTCAACTATTGACTAGCGTTTACATAGTAGCAGGTCAGTCTGTATCAGGTGCAATACATGTGGAGGTAAGTGGGGGAATGTCGGTTATATGGCATTTTCGGTGAGCCATTTTATAGTGTTTATTCTGAATTTGTTGAACGTTTGGTCAGATCTAAGTGCCTGAGGTAAGGAGTTCCACAATATAGCTGCCTTGACTGGGAAGCTGGATCCTCCGATTGTAGTTAGTTTAAATCTGGGCACTAGAAGGGAGTTGGGGCTGACTGTTCTTGTGAATCTAGTAGGATTTCTTCTAGTAAATCGTTCTGTAAGGTAGTGGGGGCTTTGTTATTTAAGCATTTATGGATAAGGGATCAGTTTTAAGGTTGATTTTTTCTTGCGTGGAGAGCCATTTGTATTTACGTCTTATTTCTGAGATATGTGCTCTTCTAGGGATACTTAGGGCCGCTCTAAGTGCATTGTTTTGGAGCACTTGTATTCTGTCGATTTGTTTGCTTGTACCCATGTAGAGGGAGTTGCAATAGTCTAGTTTTGATAAGATGAGGGCTCTGGCTAGGATAAGACAGCTGTCATCTGATAAGAATTGTTTCCCGGCTCATATTAATTTGCATGTATAGGCCATGGATGAGGCCAGTGAATTCACCCGTTTGGTAAAGGAAAGAGTAGAGTCAAGGTAGAAACTTAGTGCTTGGTCAAGTAGCAGGGGTTGCTACTGGCTGTGTGGTATTTTTGCGGCAAAGACTTGCCCACTGCCGGGAGACTCTGCAGAGCAGTCCAAACCGCCACCACCCTCCTCTGTAGAGCCATATGGAACGGCAGTACCGGGTCAGTTGGTGGACCTTGGTCGAGGATATCCGTGAGGTCATCCTGAAGACAATCCCCTGGGGGAGCAGACCACCCCAAGTACTCGGTGACCCTAGACATAAGGCACCGGTACAAGGAGTCGGCATGGGTGCCAGACTCAGGCCTACAAAACTCCAACTCTGGAGAGGTGTCCAGACCACTGGCATCGTGCAGGGACTGACGCAGGTCCTCAATCTGGCTATGGCCCGAGAGAATCTCATCTGGCATATCAGGAACCATGCCATCATCAGAGCCCTCATCCACATCCGAAATGTATACAAGATGGCAGAAAGAGGGCACACAATGGGAAACAAAGCCATGCTTGACCTTGGCCAGAGCCTTTCTAGGGGGTACCACCGTGCCCCGGGGTACCTCCAACACCACAGCCTCGAAAGGCGTCGAGGGCGTTGAGTGAATCGGCGTTGATGCCGAACGTCGTGCCGACAGCATCGACGGCGTCGACACAGGCCTCGAGGGCAGAGCTCCGAGCGTGTCCCTCGACAGCCTGGGCGCCGACGACGTCTTTGGAGGCACAGCCTCGAAAGAATCAGTCAACGACCTCAGCGCCATAGGTGTCGACGTCTTCCTCGATGACACCACAGGTGCACACGGTCTCGAGCGCGTCGAGGACCGGGACCTGGAACGGGCATGACAAGAACGATTCCCCCTTTTCCGAGCGGGACCTTTCCCGCGAATCGTGCCGACCACCCGAGCCCAAAGGCGTATGAGCGTTGTCTCTCGACCTATCACGACCGACCCCACTCGGGGGCATGGAAGGACCAGTGCCCTGCGATTCGAGAATCGCTAGCATTTTCTTACCGAAGGACGCCCATTCCTCCGGCGTCACATGCTTGGTAGGATAAGCGACCAGACGACGGGTGAAGTCCTCGGATGAGGACGGGAAAGGCGACCGATGACGGCGCTTCCGGGAGTGCCTCGAAGAGGCAGAGGAGTGGCGAGACCTACTCCGGGACCGAGACCCACTGGACATTCCGACGACGATGCGGAGAGTCGCCCCTCAAATTATCCGTCGAAAACCCTGTAGACCTTGACTTCCGTGGCTTGGACACATTTACCTACCGACAGTTTCTTCGTGCACTCCCGCAAGGTTTTGGACGTAAGCGACTGGCAGTCGACACAATCATTCGTGTCATGGGCCTTTGAGGCACCAGAGGCAGGCATTGTGCGAGTCCGTCACCGACACCTTGGACCCACAGCCCGGGCGCAGGGTGGAAGACGAGGTAGACCTCACGAAGGATAACTTCACAAACGAACAGGTTCGAAGAACCGATCAAGAAAAGAAACTCCAAAGAGTCGGGGCGCGCCGAGATCTCCGAAGCGAACACGTTCGCGGAAAAAACAGAACTGAGGCTTCAGGCATCGTGCGTCCTACTTATAACATCCGGTGACGCTGGCCGTCGGAGGAGGTCCTCTAGGGCGGCGTATCGACAACATCGACGCAGGAAGATTTTCCAAAGCAGCATAGCTGTGGCGATTACGGTCAGATATAGAATACGTCGGAGGACCCAATCCCCTCGAATCTGTGTATACTGAATGCCTCTTGGCAACTATTCAAACTTGGGTGGCAAGGGTCAAAAAAGTAGAACCTTATCCACACAACACCCTGAATAGTAGGAGCTTCTTTTTTCTCTGCTCAGAAATGTGACAAATAGCACCACCTGATCTGAACCAGTTCTTCTGCTACTTTGGAGCCCCAGCGGGTACCCAATAGGTAAAGAAAGAGTGTCAAGTGTTTATTAACCAAATACAAAAATATCAGCTGCATAGAGTAGCTTTAAACGATGGCCACAATAAGGTTCTGCAAGAGTCCGCAAAGTCGCAAGACACACTGGAGTGGACTAACAAAATGGGATGATGGTAAGGGTTCTCCCCTCAGATGTCCTCATACCGAGTACTAATATGGTTGGAGTCACCAAACTCAATATAATGGCTATACTCTGGCGCTTCAGTATGCCCACACGTTTCCGCCTTTCACTCCTAGCATTTGGGTTGGCTCTTTCACCATTAAATCTTTTGTCCCCGTAATTTTCACAGTATTTCCTTGTAGGCTTCTCCCTTATTTTGAACTCAAGTGGTCCAAGGTGCATTTGATTGTGGGCGTAGATGCGTCAAAGCAGTTGTAACTAGAGTGATTAGACCTGCGGACAACCATGCTTCGTCCGTTACGAGTTTCTTTCCTTCTTGGTGTCTAGGTCACAGGCTGGTATGCCACCTCCACCCCCCCCCCCCCAGTAAAAAAAAAATCTACATCTCTCAAGGAGTGCAATAATTATTCTTCAGCGGATCCTCTGCGTCAGACCCAACCACACTCTTAAGCCTACAAGATCATACCAGCATGGCAAAAGTGCTTCTACCAGGCCAACGAGATGTAACAGCACATTCCAGTTGACGCGCCACTTGAAAAGTGATTGCTAAATGTCTACGCAGGAGACATGAACGCCATGCTGAAAGTCCGCAATATGCAGCTTTTACCACAGATGTGCAGGCACTAGAAGCCCTACCACTTGTATCATCTGCAGGTCACTTAAGTTATACCACAATCTCGACAGGACCCAAACACTGCTAGTGTCCAAAATCACAGTACGACATTCTCAGTCTGCTCCTCTATTGTTCCATAATTTATGCAGATTACTCGGCCGAGTCAATGCACACATATCCAGTTAAAGGGAGGTAATCCGTGGAGCTGCCCAAGATGCATTGAATCAGAGAAGGGTTGGATTCGAAGGGGAGGCATTTTTAGATGAGCATCCGCTGCTAAGCAGTCTGCACCCACACCCCTTTAATATCTCATACACATTTTACTATCCAACAGTTTTTAGTGAGTTGCCTTATTTCTGGAGCTTACTTAGAATGTGACCACATCTGCATTTTTGTTACTTATGGAAGAAATCCAATTTCCTTACAAGTCATGCCTTTTCCATGGAGATGCATAAATATTGCTTGCATTTAACGGTAGGAGTCGACAATGACACCACTTTCATTAGAAACAGATGTTTTCATTAGAAAAAATGTGTTTTTGTATTTAAATAAAACTGTAGACAAATAAACCTTCATATTTTAAGGATTTTTTAGCTTTAAAATCCTCATCGGCCTCCGCTAGTCACTGAAATAAATCCAGGGCTCACAAAATCTACTAGCCCACTCACATTGGCGACGAGATTTTATGAAGGGCTCTTACCAATTGCGTGGTACTTGACCTTGCTGATGAGAATGGGGAGATTTTATAAAACTTTAGTGCAGAAAAAGGCAGATAAAGTTTCACTGTGAATGGCTGGCAGCATTACACCAAAGCTGACTAGTGCTATTTTATAGTAAGCACTGGTAAATGTTCCGTCACCCTTCACTATGGCGTGAGTGCATTTCTCAAAAGGTCCAGTATGTAAACTAAGGAACTTGCCCTCCAGATCTCGGGGATTTTCAAGAATTTGAGAGTCCTATAAATCATAGTTCCTTATACTGTTACAAGTCACCTAGGTTTTTAGGTGTTAAAGTGGTCCACTCCATTCTCTCTTCGGACATAGCTTTTCATATGCAAGAGCAGAATAACTGCCAGCAGCCTTTACACAATTAAAAGTAATTACTAATGAGCCTTCAACATAAAATCAAAAGTTGCACTACATACAGCAAAAATTACAAACAAAAATTGCGTTCAATGAAGCAGTGCTCGATTTGTAGGGCCTCCTTGCACCTCCGGTCTGCACCATCAAAAGAATGTTCTCCAGCTCATGCCTGCAGCCCACACCTTCTTATCTATACATCCCCTATGATTTTGAGGCTTCTTCTATACTGTTTAGTTAGCTGGCCTTAAACCCAAACACGCCTACAACCTTGTAGAGTGAAGAGGCAGTGCTCTTCCATCTGGAACTCCTTTATATAATCAAGGTTTCCAGGTCGATTACGTTCAGCGGTCTATGCTGCTGAGCCTCCTGGCATTGATCCCGAATGCTACAATTCATGTTTTGTCACAATATTTCATCCAATACAGGGATCACTTATGATCAATTAAATAATCTCCCGCTAATAGTCCAACTTCAATATATAAACAGTTTTAATCTTACTCAATAGAGCTTTTGTTGCAGTCAAATCCATAGTTTATGCATGCCAATCATTTACAAATCTGCTTACTGCACGGACGCTGGTTTGGAGGTAATCGGAGCCCCAGTGGGCTTTTAAACGAAAAGCTGTCTTTTTTGTAAAGCAAACGAAAAAGGCCTACTACATCTAATAGCAAGCAAACCCATCTGTGATTTGGAAATAAAATCAGCTAGGAGGCACCAACACTAAATTGGATTTAAACAGTACTAGGACATATAAAGCCTGGGAAATATGGACCAAAAGTTCAATATTTTTGGCCTGACTGGCTATAGACAATATATGGAATACATTACTCACCGTAATCTTATTTCTGATGCTTGTATCTGCTTAGATTCACATGCTGTGCATAGGTCGACATCTAGTGGAAACTGCAGAGTATTACAGTTGTTTTCTAAACTCGAAAAGGGACGTCAACAGGGCATGCCAGTAATACTATCCCTAGCGTGACGTCCACTGTACCCATAATCCCCCACACGTCGAGGTCCCTCAGATTGTTATTTTTCTGACATGAGGTAGCGCGAGTACAATTGTATCCAAGCAGATACATATCAGACAAGCTCATAAGCATCCATGCGCCTTCTCTCCAAGGGGAGAATGGGTGGGTCGCATGTGAATTTAAACAGATACAAGCTTCAGAAATATGATTACGGTGAGTATTGTATCTCTTCTGAGGCCTGCGGAATGTGCTCAGATCACATGCTGTGCATAGATTAGCGAGCAGTGGCAGAAGGAGGAGGTGAGATGTGAGAAGGTTCATGAGCGAATAAATGTCTTAGAACCGCTTGTCCCACTTGTGTATCTGTCTTGGAATGAGTGTCAATGCAGTAGTGCTGAGTGAAAGTATGTATTGAGCTCCATGTAGCTGCTTTGCAAATACTGTCTAGGGGACATTTGCAATTAAAGCCAGAGTGGCTACAATACCTCTGGTGGAGTTGGTCCTTGGTGTAAAAGGCAGTGTTTTATCTGATAGAGAATAGCCCAGTTGGATACATCCGACTATCCACCTAGAGATGGCATTCTTAGAGATGCGGTCACCTTCTCTGCCTGGCGCTATGGAGACAAACAGTTCTGTCTTTCTTAGCGGTCTGATATTGTCCACGTAGTAGATGACCACTCTCCTCGCATCTAGTGTTTGGGGTTTTACCTCAGCAGAACTTTTGGGCTCCTGGAAGAACGCTGGAAGCTCAATAGACTGGTTTACATGAAATTTGGAGATGAATTTAGGTGAGAACCTAGGGAGAGTACGTAAAACCAGCTTGTCCTTATGTATAGTAAAGAAAGGAACCTGCACAGACAATGCTTGGATTTCACCAAGCCTTCTTATGGAAGTGATTGCTACTAAGAAGGCAGTTTTATAAGTCAGGTTTTTGAGACTAGACCTGTGCATAGGCTCGAATGGGGTGTCCCATGAGCTTAGCGAGTACCACATTGTGGTCCCAACCTGGCAGTGGGTTAGAAATTGGAGGGTGGAGTCTCTTTACCCCTTCCATAAATGCTTTGATGACCGGTACCTTCCACCATGTGACCTTATTATGGGAAGTGGTGTAGGCTGACAAGGCCCACAGGTGGACTTTTAGGGAGTTCAACACTAACCTTGCATCTAGCAGGTGGAGCATATAGGTTAGAATGTTAGATGAGTACAATCTATGGGGTTGACCTGCTAAGTCTGGCACCAGATTATGAATCATCTCCATTTGTCATAATAACAGTGTCTATTGTTTGTTTTTCTTGATTCTTTCAAGATATCCATGCATCTTTGCGGTAGATTGATATGCCCAAACTCTAGGACTTCAGGAGCATGCTGCCAAGTTCATTGATTGTGGGTGCACTGTTAGTCCCTCGTGCTGGGTGAGTAGGTTGTACTGGCACGGGAGCTTGACAGGGCCGCACATCGCCAGTTTGCGCAGATGTGGATACCACGTTTGTCTTGCCCACATAGTAGCAACTAGGATAAGCGTCATCGGTTCCTTGTGTAACTTGTTTACCACCTTCCTCATGAGAGAAGATGGGGGGTGAGGTAAACGCAAGCACATTCCCTGACCAGTTCATCCATAGGGCGTTCTCCTTAGAGCCTAGTTGGGGATACTGGACGCGAAGTGTGGGCATTGATGATTTTGGCTTGTGGCGAATAAATCTATAGTTAGGAAACCACATTGAGAGAAGAGGTGTTCTACGACCTTTGTGTAGATGCCGCTCGTGTTGTTCTGGTAGGGGATCTCTGCTCAATGAGTCTGCCAGAGAGTTGAGTTCCCCGGGAACATGTGATGAGAGGAACATTTTCCGTCCGAGTGCCCATTTCCAGATTTTCTGCGCAAGTCTGGATAGATTTGGAGAACGTGTCCCCTGTTTGTTGATACAAAACATTGCTGTGGTGCTGTCTGTTAGGATCTGCACCAACAGGTTTGTTAAAATGGGGTTTGAATGCCTAAAGGTCTTTTAATACTGTCAGAAGTTCCTGCACATTGATGTGGTTCTGAGCTGCAGTGCGAGACCACAGACCCTGAGCTGTGTGGTGAAGGTAGGGAGCCCCCGCCACCCTGCCAGTGAGGGGTCCGTTGTGACCACCGCCTGTATCTGTGGGTCATAGAAGAGTTTCCCTCTCGTTAGGTTTTCTCTCGTCCACCAGCAAAGATTTTGTACAAGTGTTGGCAAGGACCACTAGATCGTCCCACTGACTGCTTGTCTGAGACCACTGTTTCGCCAACCACTCCTGTATGGGATGCATGTGCGCATGAGGAACCAGGTATATGCAAGATGCCATCATGCCTATTAAACACATTGCTTTTGCAGTAACATTTTTTTACTCTTTCCTCTGAAGAAAAGACCAATCCTTCCTCTGTGTTTAGGATAGCTTCTAGGAACTGTTTGGAAGCGCTTGGCACTAGGCTTGATTTTTTTTCTCGTGGATTGAGAAGCCCGATTGAAAGGAGGTTGATTGTTGTTTGGATGTTTTGTCTGCAAATCAGAGGTGATTTCCCCCGTTATGAGCAAGTCGTCCAGGTAAGGGTACACTGGGATTGCTCCCCTGCGCAGGTGCGCTGCCACTACTGCCAGTACCTTTGTGAATACCCTTGGAGCTCAGGCGATTCCAAAGGGCAGTACTTTGAATTGGTAGTGCTTGTTAGCTATCTTGAAACGCAAGAATCTTCTGGGAACATTGAAATATGAAAATAGGCATATTTCATATCCAGTGTTGCCATGTAGTCCCTTTTTTAGTAGCGAAATTACCTCTTGTAGAGTAGTCATGCGGAACCTTTGTAGCTTGACGTGCTAGTTTGCAGGGCGTAAATCTAATACTAGGTGCTTTGTTGGGTCTTTCTTTGGCACAAGGAAGTAAGTTGAATAAATACCCTGGTTTACCTGGTTGGTTGAGACCACTTCTGTGGCGTCCTTTAATAGAAGCGTTGTTATTTCTTCTAGAAGGATCCGCTGATGTTCCTGAGTGGATTTATTTGTCGTGAGGGGTGGTCGTGAGGACGTTGAAGTAGATTTATGCTGTAGCCCCCTGCTATAGTGGACAGCACCCATCGGTCCGAGGTGATAACCTCCCATGCGTGGCTTAAGTTGGAAATGCATCCTAGTGGAGATGCATGGGAGGGTACCTGGAGTGGAATATCGCTTGCTCCGATTTGGGGTGCCACCTCGAGCTGGGCCTCTGCCCAGACCATCACGACCTCTGCTTTGACCTAGTACATAGCCTTGTAAGGCTTCTTCTTGATTATTCCCATAGGAAACTTGGCCTTCATTGTAGCTGGATCATCAGTGAATTTTGGCCCGAAAACGGCAAAAATTACCATTACCCCTTTGACCAGTAGGCTTGTTTGAGAGCTGACCTAAAGATTTCAGAGTGTCATACTCATACTTTGCTGTCTTAAGTCTGTCTTCCACAGCTTTGCCAAAGAGCACATTAGGTTCCACTGGCATGTTTATTAGAGTGGCTTGTGTCTCTGGCCTAAAGCCTGACTGGCGAAGCCATGAATTCCTCTTTATAATAGTCCCCTCTGCAATGACTCTCCCGGCATTGTCAGCTGCATCGAAGTTTGATTTAAGGCGACATGTAGATACAGCCCTTCTGTCTGCTGCCACTTGAGCTAGTTGTGATTTGAGTGGCTCTGGGGCGGAACGAAAGTAACGCAGAAATCTCCTCCTACTTATGGCAGTTATAACTTGCCAAAAGTGTAGCATTATTGGCTATTCTAGTTTGATAGGCCGCAGAGGAAGCAACCTTTCTGCCCCTGGTATACATCATCTTGCTTTCCTTATCCGGTGGGGCCTCTGAGGAAGAAAGGGGTGTGCCTGCTCTTTTTCTTGTGGTAACAACCAATGAGTCTGGTTTCATTTGGCCTCATATACAAGGGGTCTGATGGTGCAGGCCTGAATAGTTTTTCCACACGCGTGTGAGATTGGGTGCTTCTAAGGAAGGCTGTATTCTGCAATGGACCGATTTCAGTAGGAGGATAAACTGACATTGTCTTTTTATCCCCCAGTATTTGCTCAGCGAAGTCTCTTTCCTCCTGTACCTCCTGTGTGTCAATTTGGAAGTGTTCCATCGCTTTGGCTAAGATTTCATTGAGGAAGGGTTGATTATCGACAGGGGACTCAACCACTGGAGTGTCCCAATTAAGAGGGGAATCTATGGAGTACATGTTAGCCTCCTACTCTGCGTCTGGGTCTTCATCATCCCCATAATAAAGTTCATCTGTATCCTCTTCATTAAGTTGAGGGTCAGATGTTTGCACAAAACAAAGATCCTCCTGGTCTTGTTCTATTTCGGGGGTCATAAAGATCTATAACTGTGCCTTGTAAGGGGACATTAGAGCAAGACCTCTTAGAAGGGGGTTGAGTGTATAAGGCAGAGGCTTGAGAGCCGGGACGGGCTGAGGTGGGAGGGGTGGAATGGAAACTTTGAAAGTAATCTGGGTTCTTTTCATTAAATTTAGCCATGAAGGTCATTCTTTGCATAACCCCATCAATATCCTGTGAAGACCATCCCTTTAAACTTGGGATCACAATAGATTGAGGGGAAATACCAAAATCCTCATCAGAGGCAGGTTTACCTTAGGTCTAAAGTCCTTAGTGTTCTTTGTGGGCTTGGATAATATTCCCTTTTGAGAAATGTTCTTGCTAGAAGGGGTCTTAAAGGACTTTGTATGATGTTTATCCCCACCCAGGGACCCAGAGGAGTGTGACAGACTTCTTAGGGCCTGCCGCTTTATCGGACAATTAACATAGAACTTCGGGTGTGGGACCCGAGGCTTCGTCTGTAGACAATCAGCCTTCGGAAGGGGTTTTTCGAGCGACACCCTTACCATCTTTCAGCAGTTGAACCCGGTCATGTGGCGATCTTGAACGAGATTGCCCAGAGGACCTAGACTTGGTTGACCTTTCACGGGGTGTCGAAGGTTGTTGAGTATTCGACTCATCTGTCGAATGTCAACTGGGGCTTATGTGTTTGGTGGTGTGTGCTTCTGTAGTCCTGCCGCCGTCGGGTGTAGTCCCCTCAACATGGCCGCTGGCCTGTCCTGCGGGGTCGGGGTTCTGAGCTTGAGTAGCTGAAGCTACTCTGATGCCCTCACCGTCCAAATGTATGGCATCACTGCCATTGCTAAAGGCTCTCTCTACCTCCATGGCTTAGAGTTTGCCTGGAGTAGAGGGCCCAGTTATTCGTGGAGTGGTCCTTTAATGTCTTAGGCTTGAAGAGACTGCACGCTCGACAAGATATTTCAACGTGGTCTCTTGGGAGACACAAATTGCAAACTAAGTGTCGGCCAAGGAGAATTTACGATTGCACTTAGGGCAAAATTTTAATTGTGTATTTTCCATATTTATGGGTTATGGAAATGGCAGCTGGGCGAACAAAGTGTATGAAGGGGAGAATATGCATTCTGAAATGGCCCAGACGGTAGGGAGAGAGGGGGAGGCCGAGGCACGGGGCGGCCTTCCAAGACCAAGCGGTCCATCGTGGTCATCTCGGACGGCTAGTTTTCTTTCTTCACCGGCGTGGTGTTTCGGCAGTCGAAATAGAAAGAAAAACTATCGTAATCGTGTAAAATTCAATGGCTTATCACCGAAAGGAACTCCGCTATATGCGTCCGTCTAGCATGGCGGAAAAAAACAATCTGAGGGACATTGACGCTTGATGGATCATGGGTACAGTGGACGTCACACTAGGGATACTATTATTGGCACGCCATGTCGACGCCCCTTCGAGTTTCGAAAACAACTGTAATACTCGCAGCTTCCACTAGATGTCGGCCTATACACAGCATGTGATCTAAGCAGATTCCACAAGCCTCAGAAATCTCAATATTGTTTATGTGTGTTAAATGCTTAGCTGTAAGCCACAAACTAAATGCTAGATGACAAACACCTTTACTTAGAATACATTGATCAACATGATGGCACTGCACATATAGAAGTTTATAATGATTTTTGGCCAGATACAGCTTAGCACGATAAGCGGAGGCAAGTTTTTTTTACCTTGGCACCCTCTGGCCCAAATACATTGGTCAGCATAACCTGAAAGAAATTCAGTAAAGACCAGTATCTTCATTGAAGTAGGTTTTTTCAAAAGACTATCTTAACGGGGTACGGCCTTCACAGCCCCACAAATCAACAGTCGATTTCTACAACAAAATCCACATATTCCCATGCCCACGCATTGCACAAGCAGCAAACACCACCAAAAAGATGCCGTAGAAGTGCAGCATCCTCCCCTCCAAGCCTACACTCAGCATACCAAGGAATTACATTTCTGGGCCATCTCCCCCAACGATTTTTTCGGAAATTGGAACTGGGGAGGAAAATGCAATATGTTCATGCTATAAAAACCAAGACGGCATTTCTTGCTTGCAAGCGTTCTTAGCTTAATCAGGAAGAGTGAAGTCAGTCATGCATCAATAATTATAGCTCTAAGAAGATCAGTCACCAAACAAACAAGTCAACAGTGACTGCCATAAACTGAAAGGTATTGTGTTAGAGCCATTTTGCCCACAATAGTTACGAACATTACCAGATCAAAGTGAGGGTTACTCCAAAGAGTCTCTCTCAAAGTGTTGAAAATGTCCGAGTTGTTGCATTGCACGGCAAAATGTGTGGGTCCGTTCATATGTCAAATGACATTCAGAACAAAATCTGTGCACAGATGGGATCACTTAAAAAGTTACACATGTATGCAACTTGAACAGACACATGGCAAACAATCGTTTGAGCGGTTTGATGCACATCTCTGCCAGAGACTACCTTTTCACTGGCAAGATAGAGGAAAGTCAGAACAGCATAACGTTTAGCTTCTGCCACCACTACGCATTTCAACCTGCAATACAGTGTGAACTTAAGTCAGCACACCTATTCCATGAAATATCAGTTTTCTACAAAAGAGACCTGTGCGCAAGACGACAAAGCCAGAAAACTACTCACCGATTGTACGGACATTGCCAGATTTAAAATAAAAAATTAAATGCATACAATTCTATGCCGAAAACATGACCTCCCGGATTTGCCCTTTCCTAGAAAAAGAATGTGTGGAGTGAAATAGGGGTGTCACGGTATTAGTTTTATGACGGTACAATAACCTTCTTGCCAAATGACGGTCTATCATGGTTATCGCGGTATAGCAGGTGGAGTAAACTAATCTTAACAAATATTTTCTAAAAGGTCATAAATTGTCAGATTTATCATCACAAACAAAACCAGGCACCCAGGGCCAGAATTGGGCTTTTCAACATACTTTCCACTGAAATGCCACCCCTTGCTTCCACCAAACACAAACACACGTGTGGAGAGGAGGAGGGGCGGGGGGAAGCCCTGCTGCGCCTGGCAAAGCAAACTGAATAGCTTTTCTTAAGTGGTCATTTCAGCTTTTAGCCCCCCCCACTGGCTACTGGTGAAGATGAACATGTTGCCATCTTGATAACCTGCATGCCACAGATCAATGGAGTCTGATGGTAGTATACGCTTGTGCGCATACGCACACACGCACTCTCTCTTTACGTTACAGCCTTTAGTTTACTTGAGGGCCAAAAGGTGTTCAGTAATCACGGACATTTTACACTTTGGTATGGCAGCAGGGAATACCCACAGAGATTAGTACATTTCGCACTGTGACTTATTATATGTAAATTCAATGATGGAACCAGGGAAATCCCCCATTGTCATATGTTTAGAAAACATTATCCATTACAAATATATAAACCCCAAACCGCCAACCCAAAGTAAACCCTTTTCCTTCTTGGCACTGTATTTATTCTTCCTATTGCTAACATATTGATTTTGTGTCAGGCATGTGTGGTTTATGGAATGGCATTAAAAACTGCTCCAACTGAAACTACTTGGCAGACGGCACATCCAACAGTGCAAGACCAAGACTGCACAGCACTTGCTAACTGCAGCCTTTCCAAATCAGATTGAAAACCACACTTAACGGTATGAACGGTATACCGGTATAAACAATGTGACGGTTATTATTGTTCAATTAAGTGGTTCACGGTATCTTTAACGGTATACCGTAATATCGTTATATCCCTAGAGTGAAAAGGCATACCTAAACCAAGCAATTGAAGCATTTGAGTTTCACAGACACCAGGAAACAATAGACAGATTTTACTTTTCACTTTGTTGTAACTATCAAGCACTGGGGTAGAATAGAATCCTGCGAGGCAAAACAGCAAGCAACCCAGATTATATCCTGCGAGAAGCACTAGAGGTCAATGTGCATGCAGCTCTGTGGGAGAGACTATAGATATTTGAAGTGTAAGTCTATAAAGGACTTCGGAAATGCACCAGGGCCAGACTAATAATCTCTGCAGTGGGAAGTGAATTGGATCAAACGAGATTTCACTTTTGAAAATCAAAATATTTACCAACCCAATTGCACCTCACCCCCAGGTGCACAGTATAAAAATAACTTTGATAATTCCTTATGATCCTTCAACACAAAACCCATCTCAGTCACACCACTTTCAGCAGATGAAAGTGATGGACAAAAAAACCGAAACGTTAATGCTTCTAGAATCAATACATCATCCAATATCAAGACCTTTTGTAGCAACATCATGGAGACTGTTAAATAGATAAAATCTAGTACACACATTTCGAATTAAGCAATCACCATGGACTACACTCTTCTACTTGGTAACCTAGTTGCCATCCAAGGGCTTTGAGTGATCTGTATTTGCTCCATCAGATAGAACCACGCTATTCGGGACACTGTTTAGGTTCCATTACTCTCAGGATTTAATGTGAAATGCCACTTTCTCTAATAACATCGCTCTGTAACGGGAAGCACTGTTCATGAAGATTGCGTTGAGACTATGCAAATACGTTATTGCATAGAAGGTACTCGGAAGGCTAGCAGGTCTTAATTCTCTAAACGAAGGATGGTCAGCCATTGAATAAGGGCCAGAAGACCCAAAAGTAATGCCACAATTACTTTTGGTAGGCAGCCTGCACCACCACATCTCTGTCCACAACCAATAGGTGAGTTTAGAAACAAGGGTTAGGGATTCTAGATCCATCAGCTCCATAGATGGCAGCTTGAGAGCTGTGTGAAGTAACTTCTTTGGTAAGGAAGGTCCGCCACTAAAAGTTAATTAATGTTAACTTTATTCCACGTTAGAGTGTGGGCCATAAGTAAGATGTATTGTGAGCGACAAAGGCAACACCCCACGCGGCAACCACTGTCACCTCAACCGCCACTAATAGAATGCCCATACGCAATCACGTACTGCACGCTCCAACATCCACACTATACATTACGACATCTTCCCCCCTTCACTTTAACAAAGGACTTCTTTCAAACACACCGACCATTACACGTGTGGCCAGCACGTAATGTACCCAACACCACTCAAAAAGTACGTACACCCTAGCACAAACATACCCACCATACTCCGATGGTACCCTACCATGCCACCACCTCACCACAGTGCATGCAGACACACGCACCTTACAACCCAGCAGATGTAAAAAAAAAAAAGAAATCAAAGAAACCGATATATCACTTCAGTCACTACAGGAACGGCCACCGAAACCGTCCTAAAAAATGAAACGCTCCACAAAATAGAACTCCAAAACCATTAAAACTATCCACCACAAGTACCACTCTGACCCAGGAACCCAACCATTGTGGACCAAAAAATTAAATAAACCGAGCATCCACCGGTCCCGGGCCTGCCACACCCAAAACATCCCCAAATGTACCCTTACCAACACTCATCCTCAAACAAGCAGTAACTCCCTTCCGCCCTGAGCTGCCCCTCAGGGCAACGGACCTGCCACAACCGAGCACATTCCAGCTCATCCTAGAGCAACTACCCACAACTAACTAATGAGCGCAGCCACAACTACACGTCACGCCACAAAGGAAACCTCTCACCCAAAGCCACCAAAAGCCACCACACTCAATACACATCAATCCACCCATGTGGCCCCAAGCCACTGCCAAACACCAACAAAATGCAACCCTCGAGAGGCAAGCCAAGCTGGACGAAATAAGATCCGCGTGTTAACCCCACAACGGAAACACAAAATATTCCTAAACACCAAAAAGTACTTTGAGAGCCCAGTTCCCCAAAGAGGACCCGACTGGCATCCCGCCTCCACCATGGAAAAACCCTCTCAGGACCCTAACCAAAACTCCTTACCCCACTGCACTCCTCACCTACATGAGGATCAAACAACCATCCCCAGAACCGCAGCACGTACTAGTGCCAAAATCAATGCCCGTCTATTTACGCACCGCAGCAACATTCCTTAACACCCAACCCCCTAAGCAACCACAACAAAATAACACAGTAAAACCAAACAATGTCACTCACCTAAAACCAAAACACCACTGGAGCAACCCGACCTCCAGCCAACACCCATGGAGATGCTCCTACAAACCACACCAGACCTACATGCCGCAAGACCCCAAAACTGGTAACTCCTATGCATCCGGCATGCATACATACTAGTCAGATACATGCCCAGAAAAGAGACACACACACACACCATGCACCCCCCGCCAGAGACAAGTAGAATATTGCCATACATATAAGAACAATGATATTACGCAATGACATTAATTGCCCCAAATTGAGTCCACAATGTAGAACCCTTCCCTTAAATCCATCCTGTAGAAAGGAAAAATTACCATGCATGCAACAAGAAACGGTAACTTGTCATACATTCCCAACAAAAAAAAAAAAATACTTCGCCCCCCCCGCCCCAGTCCATTCACCTGAAAGGAAAAAAAATTACAATTGCATTAGACATATTTGTATTTTATTTATTTGTATTGCGCGCCTTGCCCAGAGTCTTGCGGGCGCATGTTTAGGGGAAGTTACAGGTTACAGAGGGGAAGTTACGGGTTACAGAGGGGGTGATACAGTATACAATTACAGGTGATAGTAACAGTGATAGTAACAACAATGAAGAGGTACCTGGTTACATGAGAAGGTACAAGCTGTATGCAGTTACAAGTTACAGGATATATTTACAACAAGTCAGTTTACGTTACAACAGAATCGCCAGGGTGGCGAACCTATACACGTTAGGCAAATATGGGTGCAGGAGTCACAGGGTGCAGTCAGCCGTGCAGAAAACAGCACTAGCAGCAGATGGATGCAGGGATGGAGGCTGAGGTATCTTGTTCCAGTAACCAAAGTTTAGTTTTGGCTTTAAAGGCGTGGCAGTGCGGAATGTTCCTTAGGGCATTGGGAAGTGAGTTCCAGAGCTTGGCAGCAAGGACCGGGAAACTCGACCCTCCAGCAGAGCATAGTTTGAAGCTGGGGATGTCCAGTGTATGAACCTGGGCGGATTTCAGTGGTCTGGTGGCTGTGTGTTGAAAGAAGCGTGATACTAGGTAGGCAGGAGCTGCGTTCTGTGCCTTGTGGGTAAGCACAAGTGATTGGAGTGAAATGCGGTGAGAGATAGGTAACCACTGAATGTTGTGTCTAGTAGTGGAGATGTGATTCCGTCTAGGTATGTTGAGTGCTGCCCTTATGGCGTTGTTTTGCGTGATCTGGAGTTTGTCCAGGTTTCTTTGGCTGGTCCCAAGGTGGAGGGCGTTACAATAGTCGATTTTCGATAGGATGAGGGTTCTAGCAAGTGTCAGGCAATTGTTCCGAGTCAGGAATGGCCTGCAGGCTGTAATCAATTTACAAGTGTAGGAAGATGCAGAGACAACTGCATTAGTTTGTCGAGTGAGGGACAGGGTGGAGTCGAGGTAAATTCCTAGAGTTTTCGGGACATTGGGCACTTTGATGTCATTCCCATCAATAGTGAAGGATTTGTAGTTGGCGTCAAGTTTCAAGAGTTTAGTTTGGGAGCCCAGGATGATTAACTCCGTTTTTTCGTCGTTAAGGCAGAGCCCATGATTAGCCATCTAGGCCTGGATGACGGTGTAGACTGAATTAAGAGATTTTGAGTCGGTTACAAAATCACCAGTGATAGGGATGAGTATCTGGGTGTCATCCGCATAATTAGTGTATGAGACACCCAGATAATCAAGGATATCAAAGAGTGGTTTAGTAAACATGTTATAAAGTGTGGGAGATACACAAGATCCTTGAGGGACTCCACAAGGGACGTGGGATGGGTCGGCCGCTGCTAGTGGAGAGAAAACCCTCATGGTTCTGTTAGCAAGGAATGAGCTAATCCAGGAAGTAGCTGCATCCGAGAAGTGGGCGGCAAATTTTGAGATGGTGACAGAGGATTTGGTGGTCGACCAAATCAAAGGCTGCTGAAAGATCAAGGAGGAGCAGGAGCGCCATTTTGCCCTTGTCTTTCAGGTCCTCGATTTGGGTTTTTAGATCTAGTAACGCTGTCTCAGTGCCATGCCTGGGACGGAAACCATATTGTCTAAGCCCTAGAAGATTGTTGCGTTCGAGATACTCCTGGATTTGGAGATAGGCTGCGCGATCGAGGATTTTGAGCAGGTAAGGCACGGCGGTGATGGGCCTGTAGTTTGAAGGATTGCTGGGGTCCCGATTAGGTTTTTTAATTAGTGGTATGACCCAAGCATCCTTGAGGTTGTCCGGCACAGTGCTAGATTCAAAGGAAGTATTTATGAAAGAGGTAATAAATGGGGCGAGCTCAGGTGCGTCCTCCTTAATGATGACGGCAGGGCATGCATCACCTTGGCAGTTGGAGGGTTTGAGTTTAGTTATGATGTTTTCTACTTCCTTAATAGAGAGAGGAGAGAAGCTGAATGGTTTAAGATCGTGTTTAGGCGCCTGGATTTTATAATTCAGGGTGGCGCTGGTTGAGCCTGAAAGGTAGTTTTTTTTGCATTGATTTTAGCCTGGAGCATGGTAATTTTGTCTAGTAGAGCTTTTTGGATATTTGTGCACCATTCAATGTCAGGGGTACACGTATCGAGAGGAGAAATTGGGGACTCAGTATCTTAAGTATCTTAAATAGTTCCTTGGTGTTAGAGCGGGCTTGGGTGATCCTTTTATTGTATGCTTCCTTTTTAGCAGTGAGGATAGCTTCTTTGTAGGCAAGGGTGGCTAACATAAGGATATTTTTGTTGGCTAGGGAAGGCACATTTTTCCAAATAGCATCGGCTTTTCTTTTTTCTTTGCGTAAGTCGCGTAGTTGCGGTGTGAACCAGGAGTTCAGCTGGGTCCGTGGTTTTTGTTTATGCAATTTGATAGGGGCGATAGTGTTGAGGGCTTTTAGCATGACACGATTATAGGTGTCTACTAACTCTGTGGGGTCAGGGCAAGACTCAGAAGCCGCGTTCAATAAAGGGAGGATGAGTGGTAAAAGTTTCTCAACAGTGATGTCTTTTTTATTCCGTGTGTGCGAGGGAGGGGCGAGGTTGTGTGTGTCCTCAGGAGGGCTAGTGTTAATGGAGAATGAAATTAAATGGTGGTCAGACCATGCGCAAGGGGATACAGCTATATCGTTGAGGGCACAATTCATGTCGGCAACCCAGTCGAGAGTACGATCCTAAATGTGGGTGGGCTCCATGATGTGTTGTGTGAAGCCGAAGTCAGTCAGGACATTTGCTAAATCTGTGGCTTTGGCATAATTCTTGTCCAGGTATCCCAGGTTAAAGTCACCCAGGATAATAATTTGGGAGCTACGCTTAGCGCTGGATGCTAGGATAGAAGAGATGTCTTCTAAAAAAGAAGATGTGGGGCCGGGCGGCCTATAAATAAAGTGGACGGTGGCTGTATGATTGGGCGAAATAGGCAGTTTGAGAGAGAGATTCAGCTGAGTGTATCTGAAGGCTATTAGCAATTCTGATGTTGAGCGAGCTCTTAAATATGACAGCTAAGCCACCGCACTTAGTTTGGTTGGTATCCCTGTCACACCTGATTATGGAATAGTTGTCTGGAACGGCTAGCGTCAGAGAGGGACCAGAGGCTGCGTCCAGCCAAGTTTCCGTGACTGCAAGTAACTCCAGGTTTTCTGTGACAATGAGATCTGCAATATAAAGTGCATGAGCTTGGACAGAACGTGCGTTGATGAGAGCACCTTTGAGTTTAGAGGCCGTAGTAGCGTTGTCTGGTTGGGTGTTAGGGATTGGTGTCAGATGAGGATGTGATTTGTGAGGGCTGGTGTTGCAGATGTTGTCTGATACAGGGCTGTTAGTGTGGTATGACCAATGTGTGCATCTAGAAGCAAATTTTTGGTTCCTGATCTATAGGGCACAAGGTAAACTAGGTTGGGTAGCAACAGGTGACGTAGCATGGTGAGACTGTGCCGCCGTTGGCGGAATTGTGAGCCAGAGATAAGGTAGAGTGCATAGCGTGGGTGGCTGTGTTAATATTTACAGCGGGTATGTACTGGGGTGCAAGGTGCAGCCGAGAGCCGAGACTCGAGTTTCTACTGAGAGTCGTGCAAGGGCAGGTATTGATAGTATCACAACACATATGACTGATGAGCTGGCGGTAGTGTTGGCTGGTAACACTGATGTTTGCAGGGTGGTGAGACCGTATGGCTCGGGGGTCGTTGGTTTTAAGGAGTCTAGTGCGTAATCTGAGGTTTCTGTGGATGGGGCAGCATGGTGCCGTGTCCCAGGTTGTCTGTTTGGGACATTTGTCAGAAGCAAATGCGCAGTTTGCTGGATACAGTGGGTGTGCCATAATGGGGTTGAAGGCGCTGATTAAGTTTAGTATCGTCTAAGTAGGATGGTGTAGATAGTAGGAAGATACATGATCTAAGGGTCAAGAGGCTAAGGGTGGCGAGGTTCAGGGCAGGCACAAGACAATCAAGGCACGGCACAGGGCATGAGCATAGGCAATTGCGCGGTGGGGCGAATTAGGGCACGGCACCATGCGCGTGCTTGCGCAGTTACACAATTAGGCAATCAGTGCAGGCAATCAGTGTAGGCACAGGCAGGTACATGGGCAGTTACACGATTAGGCAATCAGTGCAGGCACAGGCAGGAACATGGGCAGTTACACAGTTAGACAATCGGGCCTACTATATACTGTGCAGGTCTTCTGGCGAGTAATGGGTAAAGTAATCACAGAGTCTCCACTTCAGTAGCAGATTAACGTGCAAGTTGGACCGGCAAGGATTCTTATGGCAGGGCCTTATATGGGGCGGCTGATGGCAATGGAAAAGCGCATCGCCTCCGTACAGGGGTAATGCTGACTAGCGGGTACATCACCTGGGGGCCAGTCAAGTTCAACATTAAAATTAATTGTGCAACGATACAACAGATTAATTTTGTGGCGTTTCTCTTACCGCAGTGTAGGTAGAGCAAAGATTAAGGCGCCGCGACACGCCCGGACAGGCACAGACAGGCCCTTGGTCGAGCCCTTCGGCGCAGGACTTCCACCCAGCGGTGACGGTGGGGGCAGGAAATGGATGCGCACATCCAATCAGGGCTAAGCAAATGCACAGGCCTCTCAGGAGCTACAGGGTGCGAAAAACAATGGCGGCCATAAACAGTACCGTGAATGGCCATGATGAGTCCTGATGGTCGCAGAGGCATCCGTGAAGGTCGGGTTGCTAAGAGAGCTACTGCATCGACGTAGCTGTAGCAAGTATGATGCAGCGATTCATATTAGGCCATGCGAGTTGGGGGAGCTGAGGGCGCCGTAACTCACCCACGATCGCAGGGTAATTCAGCTGGCAGGCTCGGTAGAGTGGGAGAGGGGGCTCCAGCCCGCTTCTCTCAGGCAGCGCAGGTAAAAATTTCTTGTCATTACCCCATGGTCCATCTGTCTCCCTGCAAGGGAAACAGAATATGCAAAACAGTCCTCCACATAACGTTCCCATGGAGTCAATTCTGTCAAATATGCGTTCACAAATCCCACACTGCTTCGTTACACTACGGGCCACATCATTTAGTCACACTAACACATACTCACCACGCAGGCCCTTTACAACACGCAGAACTGCGGCCACAACATCAAAACCTGACCGCATACATACCGGCCACAGACAACCCCTCAACGTTACTCTTCAACCAACTTTACGTTGTTTATTTCCATATAGAAGTCACTCAACCCTGGGTCAAATCCTCTCAGAGCATGGTGAAGGGCACGACAGCCCTCACAATAACTGTAAAGGAAGCACCCATCCACTTGGCATACCGGACACCGATGCCAGCACATCCTTCTGCCGAAATCACTGTCCACCCCAGCGAACCTCATCCTCCTCAGACTACTTGTACAACCACCATTTCCGGGAACTGGTACTAGTGAACTCCGATGATATGGAACCAGATGCAGAAATCCCTTGCACACTGGCCACAGTAACGGAAACCCGTTTTCCCTCAGAGTCCATGGGAAACGCACTACGCTCTGGGATGACACCACCGACGTTGCTCCCAGGAACATCGCCCACACATGTCAGATCACTTGTTGATGCCACCATCTGATCAATTACGTGCTCCAATGAGGCATTGCTCCAAACTGCGCTGCACCCAAAACTTGACACCCGCCAGCACCCCTGGTAAAACACTCGACATCTCCGCCTCACAGAGCCACCTACAGAGCCCCTCACCGACATGGCTCTGACTTGCTGGGTGCTACGTGCCATCATATGACCACTGCCACATCCCAGCAACTTGCCACCAACCACGGCGCCGACCTCTGGACCCTGGCTACAGAGCTGTCCCCTTCCAGTACACAGTCTCCTCAGCGCTGGACGGACATGGGACCCCAGATGGCCCTTGTCCCTGCTGCGACAGGCACCACAGGACCGGACAAAAGGATATGGCCAGCAGCTACCTCACGGGACTCAACTATGATCCAGGGGCTGGCCCCGCCAGGTTTCCAGGTGGGGTGGTTGACCAAATGGAGGGAAGTGTCCTCACTCGTTCCTCTGCCCCCTACGCAACAGCAATTGACCTCGTCACCAGTGTAGTAACCTCGTCGGTAAGAAAGGTCTGCCACTAAGGTAAGTTAATTAATGCTAACTTTATTCCACGTTACAGTGTTGGCCATAAAGTAAGATGTATTGTTAGCGACACTGCCAACACCCCACCCGGCAACCGCTGTCACCTCAACCGCCACTAACAGAATGCCCATACGCAATCATGCACTGCACACTAACATCCACGCATTCACACACCCAAACACCACATTACGACACAGTACTCCTGTGCCCAAGGTGGACTCCCTCCATTTCTCAATTGTCAATTTAACATGTCTACACCTGACACCCCTGAAGTGACCCAACCAAGCCAAAAAGGGGTAGAGGAAAAAGGACAATGATGAAAATAGAGAAGACAGACTATTGGAGTTGCTGACTAAGGTAACTCTGCAAATTGCTGAAATAAAAACCAAACTCTTTATATCAGTAGGAAGAAACCATGAGGGATGCTTCAGCAGAAACACATCTTAATTCACTGGGTGAAAAGACTGAGGCTAGCTGATCAAGTCATCTGAAGGTACTAAATGAGAAACTTACTCAAAAAGATGTCTTAACAGGAAAACCTTTCACCAAGAAACAGTCTCCAGATAGCTGGATTTCCTGAAAATGCTGAGAGAAGTAATGCAATTGATTTCTTACAAAGAACCTGCCCAGATATTGGACTTGGACCCAAAAGATTCATTTGGAAATTGAAAGAGCTTATTGATCTCTGAGCCCCAGCCACCCATGGGGGAACGACCAAGACATTTTTTTGTTAAATTCTTAAGCTTCCCAATCAAAGAACTCCTACTGTAAAGAGCACGAGCACTGAAAAATCTATCATGGGGAGGTCACAAAATAGTGGTGTTTGTTGATCTGAGTAGAGATATCCTGGAGAGAAGACATGCTTTTGACAAAGCAAAAGTGAAGGCTTGTAAAAAAAAAGGTATGAAATACAAAATGATAAACCCTGCCATATTCAGAATAGTGCTGGATGGTCAATTACACTCTTTTACGGACCATAAATGTGCTAAGTCTTTCTGACAGACGTAGACTCAGATCCCATGGAGAGCAGAACACCACAGGATTTTACAGACATGTCTAAGAAAAAAAGATTGTTGAGCAATCGCATCACTGATTTACAACTCATCTATACTTTGTGTTTTATTGTAAAATATTCTACTGCTAAAAACTATGGAAAAGATGGCCGCCACAAAATTTCCATTATTTCAAACTTAGTTGGAATCTTGCTTGAGCCCTATATTGATATTCAAAGACATAATACGTGCAGAGCAGCGGAAAGAACCCATTGACCATAAGGAAGTTGATTTGCATGGAATACGCGCAGGGAACACTGGGGGGCGTACGGAACACATTAAAATGTCGGCAAATCAATAGCGGTATGAGAGAACAAATTTGTATGGATGCTGACATGGAAGGGCTGGACGGCTAACAGTGGCAAGAAAGAGCACACAGTAAGTTGGGAAAGGTGATAGACATGGATTTGGTTTTGTGCCAAGTGGCTGAATTTTATTTTGAGGCTGCTTTCAGGGCCATCATGAATCCTGGATAAATGGTCTGCGCTATCTCCGTAGCTTCAATGATTCCAAAGTCGGAGAGAGTGAGAAGTGTACAACTCTCATAATAACAATGTATTGGGAACACAAGAATAAATTTAGTGCAACTGCTAACTGCATACCCGTTGAAAAGGAACTTAACAGAAAAGGCAGGGATTGTGTAAAATAGTGAATGCAAGCATGAGGCTCCAACCAATCGGAGAATGCATACACACAGAAGAGGAAAAGCATTGGACAAGTTCAACATGTACTGCAGCCAAGTTGAGGAAGGCATACTGGCAATTAACAGATAAATAACAATGTGCAGAAAGAAGAGGATTACATTATGGGGACTATATGATTCACCTGTCTTCTGTTGATTACCTAAAATGGGATTCCATGGTGGGTCCAGACATTATTCCAAATGTATACAGGTCTTACTGCCGTAATAGCTCCCGCTCCCTTTTCACCGCTTCATGGGGCTTTAATTACCGAAAGAGACAGACTGGAATATGTTATGATACACAGTGATGCGATGTGTGTGGAATAAGTAAGGGCAACATAAAGTGGTCTATGCACACGTTTTATTTTATCATTTATTTTTTGGGAAACACGAAATAGGCTGGGAATGAGGTGGCATGAACAAAAATGACATTTACACGTGGACTGGATGGCAACTATGTAAGAAATTAGCTGATCGTATATGATCTGTTCTGGGATGTGGGTTAGGATTTGGGGTAGATAATCGCACAGTGGACTACTTTGTGTTCTGCATTTCAGGTTTACAAGGTCAGATGGAATAGAATTGGTTCATATATTGCTATGGAGCAATGGGTTGTTGAATAAATACGGGGTCTGCAAGGGAAAGGATTTGCAAACGATAAATATGAAGGAAGTAATTGTAATATGCAAGCCTTGAACATATGCTACTAGAGTGTGCAATGTCACAATTGTAGATAACACTCATGAAGAAATGGAATGCTAGTGTGCTTTTATTTATTAAAATGGATTAGATCCAACAGTTAACTTGTTAGGTGGTGAACCTCAATTTAATATTCTTCATTTTAGAGGTGATAGTCTTACCTAACAAAATATATTTCTAAATAAAGAGAACATAAAAAGATATGTAAGGAGTCGGTCAGATTTGCATGTTACTAAAATATAGAAATTTCTACAATATAGCAATCTGTAAAAGTTACTGTAGGTATAGAATGGAACACAATGGAGGGGAAATGCTGACAAAAATTCTATTGAACTGGGCATTGGTCTGACTGGTAATTATAGTTAAAGACAGTATGTTTTGTAAATGAAATTACTTATAATGTGTCTTATGAGCATCAGACACTACTATTTGGATTTTGCTTATATGATTTGTTAATTGTTTATTTGTGTAAACTTGTATTTTGGTTTCACTACGTGTGATTTTGTTTTTTGTATAAACTACTTAACTTTTGGAGTCAAAAGGAGGAACACTTGTGCAATAGTTTACAGGCAGGTAGTTAATGGGTATTAGGACATGAAACCATTCACTTTTGTCTCATGGAGTGTGAAAGGTATAAACTGTGCATTCAAGATAAGGAAGGTTTTGGCGAGAATCTGGAGAAGTAAAGGGGACAGTGTTTATTCAGGAAACTCACCTAACCGAAAAATCTCAGCTTCCTAACAAATTCTAGGTATACACAGGTTTTCTCCAATTGTTACGATTCAAAATATAGGGGAGTTTGCATACTATTCAGAAGGGGATTACCTGTAAAGATAGAGAAGATACTGGAAAATGATGAAGGTCGTATATTACCAACATATGTTGAAAAAAAATGGCAGGCATTATCTACGCCCCATCCACACCAACTGTTCAATTTTCTGAAGGGTTGAGTAAATTGCTGAATGGAATGCATGGAAAAAAATATAATTTTAGGCGGGATTTCAATTGTGTGCTTAATGGCTAGTTAGATAGAATAACACAAAGCAAGTTCAGGAGCAAAGGAATGAGTGGAGAATTTTGTAATTTTACCCAAAAATACAACCTTGTGGATATGGTGTGAAATTCACCCAATGGGAAGACAGGATACCTTTTTACTCACCAGTACAGAACTCACTCAATAGATTTACTCCTATGCGATAGGTTGGTTAATCAGGTAACATGCTCAGAGATTAAGGAAAGAGCAATCTCAGATCATGCACTGATCGAAATACAAATGACAATTACAGGACTAAGGGCCAAAGTAACAAGGTGGAGATTGCAAGCCGGAGTGCTTAAGGACTCAGTCACTACAGGACTAGAAACCTTTATTAATGGATAAACAAAGACGGCTGATAAATAAGATAGTTTGGGATTGTTTTAAAGCTGTAATGAGAGGGGAATTAATAAGTAGATCTGCTCATAACAGGAAGAGCAACTTATTAAAAGATTTGGAGGGGGTTACAAAATCCCAACACATTTATGCAAGATCTGATACAGAAACATAAGCTAAGAAGGCTACAGTGAGAAATGATGAGTTAAATATAAATCAAGAAAGTTTGTTTTTATACCAAGCAAAAATTCTGGGTGTACAGAGACAAGAATGGCAAGATATTGGCTAATAAATTAAAAGGGATAACAGATGAAACAACTCAAAGGAACACTTTGTTAAACAGATTTGTGACTACTTTAGGGAGTTGTATTCACGATTATATAAAAGGACATTTTTCCAAGCAATAAGGATCTCAATTCTTCAGTAGAGTTGAACTCCCGTTATCAGAAGGGAAAACTAAAATAGAAGCCGATATTGAGATAAGTGAGGTAATGGAAGCAATAAAAAAAAAAAAAAAACTTAATAGTGTGAAATCCCCAGGGCCAATGGATTAAATCCTGAATTCTACAAACTTTTTGCAACTCAATTATCACCAATACTATGTGAGGGGTTTAATGATTTATTTTATTGACAGGGACACTATGTGAGAGTCAATGAAGGAGGCCTTAATTTTAATTCCCAAACCAGATAAACCATCGCAAATGCAGTAATTACAGACCGATGTGGATTGAAAGATATTTACTAAAAAATGGTCAAATAGATTGTACGATACAAGGGGAGCCTAATTGATGAGTCTCACGTAGGTTTTACACCTTGGAGATTTGGTCATGATAATATTGGAACAGTTTTGGATGTACTGAGTACGCATAGTAATAAGGTGTTAGACTCAGTGTTAGCCTTTATTTAATGCAGAGAAAGCTTTTGATAGAATCAACTGGACAGGTTTATAATCTACACTAAAGAAAACGAGATTTGGCCCGGTTTTTATACAGGCAGTTCATTGTATACATTGGAAAAAAATGATAGGTTATTTATAACATGCTTAATACCCAGATGTTTCTAAGTGCAGCCCCTTGGATCGAACCTGTGTTGCTTCAAGTAGTCTTGCTTCCAAGGCGAGCACACGTTACCGCTGAGCTATCCTCCCTAGCACAAGTTAATGCACTAATATCAAAATAATTTCTATCATCAAAAAGGTACCAGGCAAGGATGCCAGTTATCTTTCCTATTTAATTTAGCCCTAGAACCATTGGCAGCATATATTCGGCAATTTAATGGAATAAAGGGAATCCAAATAGGTAATAAACTAAAGATACTAGTTTATGCGTACGAAATGACAATACTTCAGTGTGGCCATGTTCGAAGTAGTAGGGGAATTCTCAGGACATACAATTAATTGGGATAAGACAGAAATATTCCCTCTCGCAACTGTAAGTGATAAAAAGGTGTTGGAATCTTGGAATAGTAGACGGTCCCCGAATGGAGTAATGTACTTATGGCTACATATTAGGGATCTTAAAAAAAAAAGATTGTTCAATTGAATGTTAAGAATAGGAAAAATCTCAAGAAAAATGGGAAATGCCAACTTTGAATTTGTGGGCTAAGATAAATACAATAAAAATGGTGTTAATGCCAAAAGTATTATATACACAACTTAATTACTCCCCTTATCAATATCAAAGAAAACTTTACAGAAAATTGGAAAGGATTTTCAAAATTTTTAGGGGAAAAAAAAAAAAATATCAGTAAACAGCCACGTATTCCGAAATATATTTTATTGCGTTCAATTCAGGAAGGGGGATTTGGATACCAAGATCTTTTTAAATACTATAGAGGATTCCTTATAAAGAAAGGATCACATTTTAATAACGAGGCGTCTGGTATGGTTGAAACTAGAACGGGATACTTGTAAACCTTATGCTTTGGATAGTCTATATAGAATGGAAAGGTTACCAGGGAAAAACAGTATTACAGACAATACTGGCAACTAAGAAAGGTTTGGTAACACGGTTTAAGGAAAACGATCAACATATTGGGATACGTCAGGATGCTTCAATCTGGCATAATCAAGCACTTCAATTACAAAACAGATGCCTACACATTGGCATAGCTGGATAAAAAAATATGACAATGCATTACTTACCGTAAAAGCATTTCTGATGGTTGGATCTGCTTAGATTCACATGCTGAGCATAGTGCGACATCCAGTGGTCACTGCGGAGTATCGCATTTTGTTTTTCTTAGTCGAAAAGGGGATGTCGACAAGGCGTGTCTGTAACACTATCCCTATAGTGACGTGCAGTGTACACACATCCCTCATGCGTCGAGGTCCCTCTGTTTGTATTTTTTCTGCCCTGAGGGAGCCTATTAGACGTGAGTGAGTACAGAAAAGAGATATAGAAGAAAGTCTATGTTCCTTCTATCCGAGCGGGGAGGAAGGGTGGGCGCATGTGAATTTAAGCAGATACAACCATCAGAAATGCTTTTACGGTAAGTAATGCATTGTCTTCTGATATTTGTTAATCTGCTTAGAATCACATGCTTTGCATAGACTAGCAAGCAGTAGAAAAATATGTTTTAATACTGCTTGTCCCACCTGGGAATCAGCTCTAGAGTGGGCATCTAGACAGTAGTGTTTTGTAAAGGTGTGAACAGAACTCCAGGTTGCTGCTTTGCAAATGGACTCGAGGGACATTTGCAATGAAAGCTATGGAAGCCCCGGTGCCTCGAGTGGAGTGTGCTCTTGGCTTGAAGGGTAGTTCTCTCTTAGCAAGAGAGAAACAGAGTGATGCATTATACAATCCATCTAGAAATCGTGGATTTTGAAACTGCATCTCCTTCTCTTCCTGCTGCCACTGAGACAAAGAACTGATTAGTCTTTCTCAATGGTCTAGTTCTTTCCATATAAAACATCACGGTCCTGCGAACATCCAGTGTATGCAGGCTCTTCTCACCTAAGTTTGAAGGATTTTGAAAGAACGTTGGTAGTTCTATTGATTGGTTTATTTGACTCCAGAAAAAATGCAGACTTAAATTAATGAAGGGCTGTGCTGGAGTTGCAGAAAGGATAGGGGGACTTTATTACTCTTACTCTGGAGCTGCTCGCGGGTGCAAACTTTCTACAAGGAGGTTTTAGATAGAATAAACATGGTTCTCAATATAGCTATTCCTAGGTCAGCTGCGCACGTGATCTTATTGTTACGTAGAGGAAGCTGCTCAACTGCAAGGGAATCTGGTGCATGGATTGATAAGGCCTTGGTTGCTGTTAAGTTAATTCTTAGGGTTTGGAAAACCAGGAAAAAAACCTGTTACGGAGGACTGGCTAGTAGAAATGCAAATATCAAAATATGAGAAAGTATTACTAGTGAATAAGGATTGCAAAGTTTTATATCTTTCATTATGGATTTCTTCCAATAGCTTATATGAGTGATTTTTCTTTTTCCCCTTCTGTTTGTTGGTGGCGTCTGCTTTGTAATGTGTGCGTCAGTGACATTTTACAATGGATATAATATGTAATTATCACTGTCTGGGTATGAGTTCATTGCATAAGATTGCATGATAGTTCCATTACATCAATATGGAATATTATTAGTGTAAACTCCCACATCCAAGTGTGGGCGTTTCACTGTTGTGCATGGATGGTGTGTTCACTTTCATTTTATTCAGTCCTGTTTTTATGACCGTTTAGGTCCTTCCTGAGATCCCGGGGACATGGTATGCACTGCCCGCAGGGGGAATGGGAGGGTGGATGAAGTGATTTCTCAAGAAATCCTGTCAAAGGTTCCCCGCGTTGGGCCACAGGTGGAAAGGACCAGTAATATATAGCCGCTTCAAAGGGGGCAAGGGATGTTTTTATCCTAAGGAACACGCAGGGCGGCCAGGCCCTCCGGTGTGGGGAAAGAGTACCACTGTGGGCCTTTTGATGGGGCCGGCTCTCACTCTCCCATCCCCAGGGGTGAGGCAGCAAGCAGAGTCGTGAGGAGGCAGCTCAACGCAGGCTGAAGAGTGCCCCTGCGTGCGCACCATTGATGAGGGATCGACAGTATCTGACGTTAATGGTCTTTCCACTCTCTGTGACTTGAGGTATGAGTGGGAAAGTTTATGGAGCGGGCCGACAAGTGCAGTACTGTGGAGGAGAAAAGTACTAATTTCTCTTCACTGCTGTAGGAAACAAAAACGCAGAGGAGTGTGTAAGTGTTTTAGCAGGGTTGGTTGCTCCTATGACAGAGCAGCGTGCTTATGTAAAGAGCCATCAAAGGTAGATCCTGTGGGGACTCACAGAGCTGACCACCCTCAGGTTAACAGGCAGCATTGAGTCACGGGGTTCTTGTAGTGGGTTCCATGATATTACCCTGCAGCTCAGAGGAGTTATTCTCGTCATTTGTATGCCATTGGACACTCCCTCAACGAGAGGGGTGTGGGATGCGGTAAGCCAACAAGGTATAGAGGGGAGAAGAGGTCCTCATAGGTAGCGGTGCCCCATTAGGCCTCATTACCGTCCAAAATAGGCAGGGAGTGAAATTAGTGTGGTGTTCTTGTCAGGAAATAGCGAGGGGTTATGTTCTGCATGCTGCCTGCAGCGGCGATTACTGAAACTGCCATTATCTGCACGGCTAACTGTTGCTCTTGTAGGGATCTTTTCACTAAGTACATCGGGGCACTGTGTGATTGGTGTCTGTGCTGTATGTTGTGTGTAATGTGGTAGCCTGCAGCTGCCAGGGGGGTGGTGGGGGAGTCAAAAGAGAAGTAATGTTTTTTTTATCAAATGTGAATAATCCTTACCTGAAGTGACCCCCACGGCGCCAACTAATGGTTTATCAAATGTGATTTAGTCCCTGGTGACCCCACTGTTGATAACCAACTATTTATCAAATGTGAATGATCTTGCCCCCATTACTACTCGGGCATGCAGAGGATCGGATTTGGTTTCTGCCTACTGTTATATAAATACAGAGTTTCACTCTTACCAAATGACATGAGGTTGTAGGTCCTCATACGAGGGTCCATCCAACATTCCCCTTGGGTTTTCATTCGCACATGTGTGCGGTAAGGTGCAAGTATCCCAGGCTCAGGATTCCTACAGGTTGCTGCTCTTCCCCTCCTTTTCCCCCCATCGATAGGGAGATACACCTTACAGTATGTTTAATGTTTTACAGTTACCTGATGTCGCTGATATCCATATGTATTGGAAGCGCATGTTTATTGTTTACAAATTTTATTAAAACAATAAAAAACAAGGTTCATCTTAAGTCTGTCCGACTATCGCCACAACTGAATAACCTTTAAACACAAGTTTTTTTCACCTAGAACAACGAAGACAGTTTGTTTTCGGATTGTCCCATTCTCATTAACAATTTGTTTAAACCTTTGTTTACTGCAATTTACAACTGTACTCAATTAGACCCATGCAGAGGATTAAATATTCAGCAGCTCTATTGCCACTTAGGTAACAGAAGAGTTAACATCCACCAGTTTTAAAAGTACTGTACTGGATTACGGATCTAAAGAAAAACAGAATTTAAAAATCTAGGACTACCTCATAATTCAGTATCATACCAACTCAAGTTCCAAAACAGGGCAGAATATAGAGTTCTATTGATAGTGTCCCCTTTAGTATCCAATACCATGGCTACTTACACTCTGCACCAATTAGGATATAAACCGGTATCTCACTGCCTGCGGCCACTGTACACTTTAAAATTCAATATCCATGGTCCAATTACCATGGCCTTCAGCCGAGGCCACTAACACTTCTCACCAATTAGGGTAAAACACTGGACCACTGGTTATTCCCATGAAGTTGTTCTCTGAGAATACCCAGTGGGAATACTCTGATAGCCATTGTGTGGTGGTCGGTTACAAGCATAAACGTTCGGTCTTCATTCTTGCAGAAAGAAAAAAAGCCATACACAAATTCTCACCCCAGTCCCATCCAACTCACATGTGAAACCATCCTTTTTTGGGTGTCCCCCACACCCTGGCTCCAGGCAGTCGCCAAATATCTCCACTACTTTGTTTCCATGGTGCACTTGAAAACACACAAATTGCCATAGGTAATCCCAACCATTGACGCCCCCGCCGATGTTAAACCCCACAGCGTGCTTTCCTCCCCCCCCCCCCCAGTTTCACAGATTCTCTCAGGAATTGTTTTCCTAGAGCAAAACAAGTGGAGGCTTTTTATTCTGAAAAGATTCTCATGACTGCAATGCACCATGGGAACTATATAGGATTGTTTTTCTTTTGCCAGTGGCACTCCCATCTGAACGAAATTAAGTTTTTTCTGAATGGTTATACACCGAAAAGCGCATCTGCACCATTTGTGCCTAAACCTTTAGTGCTAGGTGTTAGTCTAGTAGATTTTGCTGTGCGCCTCTTCAAAAGATGCATGTAACATGTGGGAAACTAGTGGGATCAGTCAAATACTTCTATAGAACCACTGCATGATTTTTACCTAGATGATTGAATTTAGGGCAGCAAGCAAGACGCTTTCTAAAGTTAAGTGCAGATACGACAAGCGAGTCCATATTTTATTAGCTAGAGAATGTTCACAAGTCAATGGTCCATAGGTTTGACCTTAACTATGGGATGGCAACAGCCGGCCTTCAACATATTTATTAGATTAAATTGTAGGAGCTGGGAGCAATTTAGTTCTTGCAGTTGTCTTCAGGAGCCCGATATGCTTGACACAAATAGTTACAAGGAGCTGGTCTACTGCCCCATGCATAATGGATCCTTAAGGCACATTTAGAAAACATTTTAAGCCTAACGGGTCATATAGAATATTAGATTAACAGAACTAATATCAAAGAAATTTGAAGAACATTATATACTAGCCGTAGCTCCTTCGCAAAGTTGGCCCATTTCCAAGAACGTCTTTTAGTTCATCAACTTATATAAACTACCCGACACGCGAAGGGTTCCTCCAACTTAACCTACAATCAGTAATTGAGCGGTTCAACAGAGACACCCCCCCACTGGCAATCACTCCCCCTATCGCTAATGGGTAGAGCCGCGCTATTCAAGATGATGACCCTCCCCAGACTGTTGTATGTTCTCCAGAATGCCCCATTCCTCATCCCCCGAGAAACCTTCTCACTCATTGACAAAAACCTACGCACGCTGCTATGGGGTGAGAAACAATCCAGGATTGCCCTTGACACGCTCCAGAGATCAGTATGGGAGGGAGGCATTGGTTTACCCTGCATACGCACCTATTACCTTGCGACAGAGATAGGGGTAGTAAACGACTGGATACACGCAGGCCCCACACATCCGTATTGAACTGGAGATTATGGCCCAGTTAACCCCGCTGCAGATCCTGTACGCAACCCACAACCAGCTCTCGACGCTGCCCAAAATGACCCACCATATCCGTCGTGTCGTTGCGGGATGCTCACAAACTAATCGGCTGGAAAGGAAAGCCAACACTATCACAACCCATATGGCACAACGCGCTCCTCCCAGAAATAGTGAAAATTGGCTCTTTTGGTCAATGGCGCGCAAAAGGGACACACACACTAGCGCATGTGATACAAGGGGGTTGCCCCTGGATTTTGACACCATGCAAGAGCAATTCGACCCGACACCCATGGACCAGTTTCGACATGCGCAGCTGGCCCACGCCATCCGCACCAATTCCCTGACATGACAAACGTACCCCCCTGCTCTCGCATTGAGACCAATATCCTCCCGCAACGCATCTCCTCTAAGGTCACCTCCACTCTCTATCAGGCCCTTAACTCCTTCGGGGCTACACAGCTAGACGGGCTCAAAGCAAAGTGGGAAAGAGATGTAGGTCAACTGGAACCTGAAGACTGGGTTGATGCATTAATGTCCCCCAGAGAAATTGGTATAGCATCTAAGCTCAGACTAATACAATTGATAATCCTTCACCGCTCATACCACTCACGTACTGCAATGGCCAGATTTTTGGGGGCGGGGGGGGGGGGGGGGGGGGGCTAGAAGACGGAACATGCGTTAGATGCAAAACTGAGCCGGCCACCTTCTACATTATGATATGGGACTGTCGGGTGTTACAGGCCTTCTGGTAGAACTGTATTAACACTATCTCTGCTGCCCTGGCGACGCCAATCCCTAGGGATCCCAAAATGGTAATCTAGTCATCTGGGGTGAAGTAGACCTGTCAAAATATGAAAAAATGTTTCTGCCGATGGCGTTGGGGGCAGGCAAAAGACATTGCGGCTAAATGGGGCTCTGCCGACCTACTGTGCCTGAACCGCTGGAATAACGAGCTGGACAGGTGCGCAGCTTCAGAGCGCCGGATCTATAACGCACGGGGCTGCCCCCGCAAATTTGAAAAAATATGGGGTAAATGGCTTGATGCTCACTGAAATCCGCTGGTGGGAGTAGATCAGTATCACTGTTAGCATTAGTTACCTGCCTTGTCTCATAACTGTCTTACGGTCATAGGCCCTGTGGGGCCCTTCTAGCTGTTAATGCCATGCTGCCTTCATCTTATGTAAGCCTATGATTCATGTTTGTTTTTTATGTTGTGTTTAAACTCCGTTATAAAAAATAAAAAAAATATGCAAACTATTTTAATCTCTTTATGTATACAAACACATCTATTGTTCAACTTGCAAACTTGATTAGTTTAAGGTAAGTGTCCTTTCCAACTGCCCACAGACTTGGACCAGTTACTTTATTTTTTCCAGTTTAATGCACTTTGATGTCCAGAGATCGCTTGCTAATTTATCCTCCAAACTTAACTTGCCGTTTCTAAATCTAATAAAACTTTCGGATGAAAGATTCCTTCTGACATAACAATTGGTCATATTTGCTTTGACCTTTGGCACCGCTGGGATAAACACCTCAAACAAGGACGATTTATTGTTTTTCCTCAAATTCACTCTGTGCTGAATGCCAGAGGTTGCTTTAGAGCCAGTTTTAACTTAGTCAATAAGGCTTGTACAGGGTTCGAAATCGCTGGGAGTCATTTATTGACTGATTGCAGCCGAGGTGAGCCTGGTTGGCTTAACACCAACACCTTCCAGGAGGTTCTTTTTACTCCTAGGTCATCTGGTACCTACACACATCTATGTGACATTCATTTAGTGCGTTTGGGAGTGGTGTAAAATGGAACACATCCAGAAGACATTAATAAAATAATGGTGTATATGTAAATCAACAGTTATGTTTCACATCTCATGTGGAAGGTAGATTTGCGGCACGCTAGGTACAAGCTCCTCGTTCCCCAGAGGCATCGCCTGCACACTTTGATCCTAGATACCCAGGAGCTGCATTTAGCCCCTTATCAAATCCCTAGTTCAACCCTCACTTGTACATGCATTTTCATATTGGTCAAGCAAAATAGAGAAAAGTGTACTGGCAGCAGAAAAAGTCTATGTATAACATCACCAGGTAAACTACATTTTTTGTTTCTTTTTGGAAAACACTTAGGTGGAATGCGCTTCAGGCAAAATAATATATCTGTCACACCAGCAAGTTCACTTTAAGTAATTTATTTTTTGCATTAGTAGCATGCAATATCCTTTTTTCCAAACATTGATTCACAAACCAATAGTTTTTTTGCCTCTCAACACGTGTTTCCCCACGTCTTATGCTCGTGGTTCATCAGGAGAGATGCTAAATAAAGAAAGAATATGAAACAAAGTAAGAAAAGAATGAATAAGTTAGGTTTACATTTATTTTAATAATTAAGTAGTGGTGGTGGTGTGTTGGGTGAGCAACTCTGATTACATTAGCCTATTAGATGTACCAACCTAAGTTCCTTATTGAGTAAACATATCTCTGATTAATAATTCCTCTTTCGTTTTGTCTCTCATTTTTATGAGTTCTTTTATTAGTACATTTCTGTAAACAATGAGAGAGGGTAACATCAGTTTAACCTGACTCTTTGTATCATTTTTCAAACTTCATTCAAATGCCCTCTTTAGAGCAGTCACATTTATTGTAAAGGTAGAGCTACTGTGAAGCTCTCCCCCAAAGTTCCAGAATACTAAAGTTTAAAATGCTGTTCACACCCAAAATTATCTGAAAGAAATTAGATTAAATTGGATTACCTTTTATTTTTACTCGGTACGATTGCCTTCAGTCCACCATAGTCCGCGCTACCTTTCTCTGCTATTTTCTATCTTTTATAAAGGCCGCGATCACGTAACGTATGACGTCACTGTGTCATGTTGTGCGATGACGTCATGCCTTTACGTTCGGCGGCCATTTTGATTCTCTATTTCTGCCATGAAACCATAGTGATTCCTTTTTATAACTTTTGCCTAGTTCGAATGTATCCTTCCTATGGATCCTTTCAGATGGGTCCATTATTTTCAAATCAAAGTAAAAAACAAAGGAAAGACAAGAAAGAAAAGAATGAATAGAACAAATTTGAGAAGACACTTTTTTCAAATTATAAGTATAAGGTTAAGGACATTTTCTAGGAAAAAAATAAACTGCAATTCAACACATTTTCATAAAACATGATAAAAAGAAGATTTATCAAGACATGATAGTGCTTATAACTTTTTAGATACAATTTAGACAGCCTTGCATTCCATTTTCAAAGTTCAGCTTTCTATAGCCAATAGGCCATCTCATGCTCTGAATGCAGGCCACAGTGACACGTGTCCAGAATACAAATCCATTTGGCTTCTCTTCTTCTTAGCTGGAGCGCTCTATTTCCACCTCTTTCCATTGTGTTAACTCTTTCAATGCCTAAAAAAGTAATTTCTTTTATCTCAGATATTTTATGATCTTGATTATAGTGCACTGCCATAGTGTATCTTGTATCATTATTCTTAATGGCTCTTAGATGTTCTTTAAGTCTGATTTTCAATGTTCTGATAGTGCTTCCTACATATCTTTTTTTTGCAAACGCATGTAATCGCATAAATCACATTTTGTGTTGCAATTGATGTATTGTTTTATCTTTTGATATCTTCCATTTGGTAGTCTAATTTCTTTAGTTCCATTCTCCATTTGATTACAAATTGCGCAATTCCCACAGCTGTAGGTTCCTGTCGGTGCCGGCACTTTAAGAAACTGAGAGTCTCAGTTTTTTCTTCTTTGAGATGACTTGGGCTGATTTTTTGCTTCAATGTTGGAGCTCTTCGATAGATAATCTTTGGTTTGGCTTCTATATTGTGTTTAATAGTATCGTCGCTTTGTAGAATATTCCAATGTTTTTTCAGAAGCTTCTTTAAAATGTATGCCTCACTATTGTAAGTGGTAATGAAGTCTTCCTTTGATTCTATGTTTTACAATTTTGGTTCATCTTTCAGCAATTCAGTTCTGGGTATTTTTTCAGCTCGTTTTATAGCTCTTTCAACTTCTTCAGTTTTGTAGCCTCTTGTTATAAACTTTTCTTTGAGATATAAGACATGTTCTTCATATTTTTCTTTAGAGCTGCAATTCCGTTTTATTCTTAGAATTTCACCATAAGGTATGTTTTTAATTATATGGTTCACATGGTTACTTTCTGCATGTATCACTTTGTTTACCGCTGTCGGTTTTATATACAGGTCAGTCAAGATTTTGTCTCCATCTGTATAAATTTGTAAATCCAAAAATTCTATGCTCGGAGCTTATTTTTTCTGTAAATTTGATGTTCTAATCATTTGTGTTCAGATGTCCAATGTATTCATGTAGTTTCCTTTCATCACCATTCCATATCATTGATACATCGTCAATGTAACGTCCCCAGTAGACGATGTATCTGTCTGTAAATGCTAGATGTTGCCATGCGTGATTAATCTCAAAATGTCCCATGAACAGGTTAGCGTATGAGGGTGCCCTCATCGCCGTACCCTGTTCCTGTCTGTAAATTGTTTGATTGAACATGAAAATATTATTAAAGAAAAATGCAGCATTTCTAGAATCATTTTATTTTGTTCAAAAAATGAAACTGATCTTAAGAAAAATTCAGTTGTTTCTAAACCTTTGAGATGTTCAATACTTGTGTAGAGGGACACCACATCTAATGTCACGAAAAGAACACTTTTTCCCCAGGGTATATCTTCCATCTGCTGTATTACATGTTTGCTGTCTCTCAAATATGATGCCAAGTTGATTGTTAATGGCTGTAAAGGAAGATCGATATATTGTGAGGCTCTCGCTGTTAGTGAGCCTATGCCATTTATTATCGGTCTGCATGCTGGAAATTGGTCGAATGTTTTATGAATTTTCGGTAAGAAGTATATTATAAGCATTATTGGGTGGGTGTTGTCTAGATAGTTATATTCATCTTCTGAAAGTAAGCCCATTTCTTCCCAGTTTTTAATCATCCGATGCCATTGGGTCTGAAGTTCTTTAATTGGATTTTTTCAGAGTATGGAGTAGCAATTCCTGTCACTCAAATGTCTATTTCCTTGAATTATATAATCTTTTCTTTGCTTGAGCACAATATTTCCTCCTTTAACGGCCGATTTGATAACCCATTGTTCGTTTTTGGCAAGGGTGTCAATAGCTTTTGATTTTGATTCTTTAATTGATAGATTATGTTTAAACTTTGTTGGTTTATTTTTTTTTAGATAATTTTGTCTCAGGTCTTCACTGACCATTTTTTGAAAAACATCTCTCACATTGTTTTCTGTCATTTTAGGAATACATTTTGATTTCAACTTCAAATTAGATTATTCTGTTTGAAAAGGATTAATATTTTGTTCTTCTAGAAAAATGTCTAGTATAATTCCTCAGTAAGATTCACGATGTTCAATGTTCCTTCTACAATATCAACCGTAAGTGAAGAAAGTTCTTGTTCTGCCTTTTTTTCTTTTTTTTCCATTACTTAAACAAAATATTTTTTCAGGTTCAATTTTCTGCAAAATTTGAACAGATCCACTTGTGTATGAAAGTAGTCCGCTTTGTTAGATGGGCTGTAATTTAGTCCTTCATTTAATACTAGGTTAGTTGTTTTATCCACTTCTTGTCCAGTTAAATTCATTACTAAATTCACTTGGTCCTTTTGTCTTGTGATCTGGTTAGCATTCCTTTTTGTCCACCTTCTTTGTTTTTGTGTTCCTATTCTTTTTCCTCTCTTGTTTTTGGTAAATTGGTTGATATATTTTCGCTTGTCCCTGATCTCATGCCTCTTATATTCATCATCCCTTGTTGAAAATTTGTTTTTGTAATGGACTTGTGTCTGCAAAATTCCTCTAAAAAATTGAAATCTTGTGTTTTATTTGATGTACTTGGTACTTCTTCTGTTTCTCTTTCCATTTCACTGTTCGTTTCTGTATCTGAAGATTGAGTAGTTATTGATTGTGTATTGGTATTTTTACTAGTTTTTGAAAATGCCGTTTTCCCTTTTATATCATATTTTCTCCGATACGTGTAGACTCTTCCAATCTTATAGTCAATTTCATCCATTTAGAATGCTTTTTGTTTTTTAGATTTCAGTTCTTCTGTAATTTTTTTTTTTTTTTTTTTTTTTAACTTTTTATTGGTTTTACAACAAAAGGAAAAATGCATTCCCAACTCCCCCCCTCCCCCCCTCCCCTTGAAGGCAATTGCTTATGTCCGTGGTCCATTATCGCCATGGGCCACTCGCTAAAAGTTATCAAGTTCATAACAGAGAAACCGTCGTCCCGGCCACCCCCCACTCTCCCCTGGGAGTGGCCTCTCCTTGTCCGTGAGCACATGTGTTGGCACCTTGGAGTTGTGTCTATATTATCCATTATTTGCTCTGGCCCCGGCCAGGCCGCCTCCTCCCCACTCACTGAGTTCCCTCTGGTCTGTGTTCTGCCCCCGGGCATAGGGCATAGGCGGGCCAGCCTGTCCTCCTTCTGAGTCATCTGAGTCACTCCTGTTGTTTTCCGCCCCATCTCCGAACAGGTCCCGTACCAGGGTGTTCCACGCCAGTATTCTGGCTCCGTTATTGCCTTCTCCCCTCTGTGTGGCTCTCGTCCAGACGGTCGTTTCCGCTATCGCCCATTTTTGTAGATCTGCCCACCAGCCCTCTGCCGAGGGTCCTTCACTCGTGTTCCATGCCATTGCTATGCGGCGCTTCGCCAGTATTGTCATCAGGTCTTTCATTTTTGCCACGTGTGCCATCTGCCTGTCCCCCCTCGGGAACAGGCCCAGTATATAAGACCTAGGTGACCAGACTTGCATATGGATTCCTGCCGTCCTCGCCCTATTCTTCACCATATTCCAGAACTCTGTTATTTTGGGGCACGACCAGAACATGTGCACCATGTCTGCTTGTTCTTCCCGGCAGCGTGGGCAGCTGGGAGTTTGTCCTTTTCTTATCTTCATCATTCTTTTGGGAGTTAGGTATGCTCTATGGACTATGTAGATTTGCAGCTGCCTGAACCTGGCATTCCTAGAAACTTTTTTAGTGTATTGGAGGGTTCTATTCCATTCTCCTTCTTGGAAGGGCTGCTGGAGCTCCTCTTCCCACTTCGCCCGCACGTTCAGTGTCTTCCTATTAGTGGTACCCAGTAGTTGCTCGTAGAGCCTGGACACGGTGTGTCCTCCTTCAGAAATGTCATACCAGGTATCCAGCGCCCCCCCAGTATCCTCTGCCTCCGCCTCTGGCATGGTTCCCCACCTCTTCTTCATTGCTTGTACTAAGCTGTTATACAGGATGAACTGGCCCTTATGCACCTCTTGCTCCTCCACCAAGGACTGGAATCCGACCCACTGTCCTTCTTGCCACAGGTCCCCTATTTGGGCTACCCCCTTGTCCTCCCATTGTGCCCTGTACGTGGCCAGGCTTGTTATGCGGGTATCTACCAGGCCCGCCAAGGGGATCTGTCTTGAGCAGGGGTCCTGCATGCCTTGCGTCTTCCAGGCTCTTTCCCATAGCGTTCGGCCCAGCTGGGCCATGTTAGGAAGAGCCCTAGCCTGGGCAGCTGGCATGCAGAGGAGTTCCCTCAGGTAATATTGCCTGAGTGCTGGTCGGAGGAGAATTGCGTCAATGGAGATGTCCTCCCCCAGCCATCTCACCACAAATTGGAGTTGTGCCGCTAGGTAGTAATGCAAAAAGTCCGGGAGTTTGATGCCCCCCCACTCGTGGCTCCTCTGTAATGTAGTCAGTGCTACCCTGTTTCTCCCCCCTCCCCACAGGAAGGTCCTCACCAGGTTGTGTAAGCGTTTAAAGAAAGCTCCCGGGATGTTGTAAGGGATATTGGTAAAGTAATATAGGAGCCGGGGCAGGACCGTCATCTTCAATAAGGCCGCTCGGCCTATCATCCCCAGCGGTAGGGTCTTCCAGAACTGCATAGCGTGCTCAATTTTGTTCAGGGCCGCCTGCGTGTTGGCTATGTGTGTGTCCGCGGTATCGTGGTGAATGTCCACCCCCAGGTATCTAAAGGTGGTCGGGGTCCATGTGAGGCCCAGGTGCGGCAGTTGATCTGGTGGCACTTTTCGCAGGCCCGCCAGGGGGAACAGTGAGGATTTCTCCCTGTTAACAGTGATTCCCGATAGTCTACCGAATGCCCCTAGTGCCTCGAGTAAATCTCGTAGGTGGGTGCGTGGGTTCTGGACGTAGAGCAGTATGTTGTCTGCATAGATCGATATCTGGTGTGTCACCCCGTCAATCGCTATGCCCGTATCCATATAATCCGTTCTTAGGAAGACCGCAAATGGCTCCAAAGATAGAATATATAACATTGGTGACAGCGGGCACCCTTGTTTCGTACCTCGCCCTATGCTCCATTCCCCGGAGACAAGCCTACCCGTCTTGACCCTTGCTCTCGGGTCTTTGTAGAGCAACTTTATCCATCGAAGGAACCCCTGCCCTATCCCAAAGCGAGCGAGCGAGTGCTCCCAAAAGCCAGTCCCAGCTCACCAAATCAAATGCTTTTATCGCATCTAGTGAAGCTACTGCGCACACCCCCTCTACTTGGTTAGTCCTATCAATGACGTAATGGAGTCTCCGGAGATTCCATGTCGTGTTTCGTTCAGGTACATACCCTGTCTGGTCAGTGTGGATCAGGGTGGGTAGCACTCTCTTGAGCCGGTTAGCTAATGCCGCTGTCAGGATCTTGGAGTCCTGGTTTATCAGGGAAATTGGTCTATAAGACCCACACTCGAGGGGTGGTTTCCCTGGTTTAAGTATCGGCACTATAATGGATTCCGACATGCTATTCGGGAGCCTCCCCGTCTCATATGCCTCCTCTAATGCTTCCAGCAGTCTAGGGGCTAAACTGTCTCTGTACTTCTTATAGAATTCCCCCGGTAGCCCATCCGGCCCCGGGGTCTTCCCTGTCGGCAGTTGGGTGATAACTTCCGCCAGTTCCTCCACTGTGAGGGGGGCATCCAGCATTTGGGCCTGCTCCTCAGTGAGTTGCGGGAGCCCGATTTCCGCGAAGGCGTCCTCCAGGTCCCCCTCCTCCCCCTCTTGGACTTTTGTGTACAGCTTCTCGTAAAATTGCAAGAACACCACGTTTATACCTTCCTGGGACCTTACCACCTCCCCTTGATTATTCTGGATTGCATTAATTTGTTCCCGCTTGGCCTCCTGTTTGGTTAGCCAGGCCAGGAGCCTGCCGGGCTTATCCCCCTCTGCGTGCAGCCTCTGTATGTACTTCCCATAATCCAGGCGCCCTAGTCTTTCCCAAGTCACCATGCACTGTTGCCGCAGGGTGGTGAGGTCATCCTGCTCTCCTCCGTTCTCCCCCGCCCGTTTCTCGGCCCTCTCAATCTTCCTTTCTAACGCGTCCAGTTGGGTTAGGGTTTCCCTCCTGAGTCCTCCTGTCTTCCCCATTGCCGCACCTCTGACCACCACCTTAAGGGCCTCCCAGATCGTCACTGTGCTGTCCACACTACCCGAGTTATGCTCAAAGTAGTCTTCTATCGTGCTTTGGATATGTTCCTGGAATTCCCCGTCCAGCAGTGCTTCTGCCCTTAGTTTCCATGTGGGCGTGGGGGCCCCCCTGTGTGTATGTGCCCATGTGACTCAAGGGGGCGTGATCAGACAGGGTTCGTGCGTGTATATGTGCCCCAGTGAATTCGCCTAATGTTTCCCTTCCTGTGAAAAGATAATCAATCCGCGTGAATGTCCCATGCGGAGCACTGTAATGTGTGTATCCCCTTTCCCCCTCATGTACCTTCCTCCAGATGTCTTCCAGTTCCAGCTGATCCAGTATCTTCCGCAACCTCCGTGCTGGTGGCGCCGGTCGTCTGTGCTTATCGTCCGACCTGTCTAGTCGGGGTTCCAGTGTACAATTGTGGTCTCCAGCCCAGATGATCGTAGCGTTCCTGTACGGGGCCAGCCGGGGCGTGAGTGACTCAAAGAAGGCTGTTGCGTCATGATTGGGGGCATAGGTGTTCACCAGGCACACCTCCCGGTTCTCCAGCATTCCGTGGACGATCAGGACCCTACCCTCAGTGTCCTTTTCCTGGTTGATGAGCTGGAATGGGGTGCTCGGGGCGATCCAGGTCATCACCCCCCTTGCGTAATTAGAGTACGGTGAGCTGTACATCTGACCTCCCCATTTTTTGGCCACCTTGGTTTGTTTTTCGACCGTCAGGTGCGTCTCTTGCAGCATTGCAACGTGAGCTCTTGTTTTGTTTAACCAGGTATAGACCCTCAGCCTCTTGACATATGCATTTAGCCCTCTAACGTTCCATGTGACGATGTTTAGGTCATCTCGGTTCTTGTGGGGCAGGTGTTAGTGGCCCTCTCTGTCCCATGGGCCCGTACACTTTCATGTCCTCTTGACGTGTCTCTTTCTGGGGGTCCTCGTCCCGCATCTTTCCGTGGTACTTTGTGCGGTTCACACGTCCTCCATCCCCCGCGTTTCCCAGGGGTTTGGCTGCTCTTGCGGTTCTTGGATTCGTTTTTTCCCCTGGTGTTTTCCTTCAGTGCGCTTCGCTGACCCCTGGCACCCGGGGTCCGCCTCGCGTGTCCACCTTCCGTGCCTCCGCCGTGGTTTCTTAGTCTGCCATGTCCTTTTTTCCTCGTGCCTTCACCCCGCAAACTTAACCTCCTAACAACTGTAACTAAAAACAACGATAACAAACGCCCAGCCTCCCTCCCCCTGCTCGGGCCCCACCGCTCTCCAGGTGTCGCCTTCCTTCCCTCAGGCTTACTTGTCGCGGCGTAGTGCCTTAGAACTGGCACTATAAACATTGTCTCTGCTTGGGGTTCCTACTGTGGGTCTTGGCGGTCCAGTTCCAGAAGTCTTGTACTCCCAGTATATTCTTGGTTTAGGCCTTGAACTCGTGAGCTGTTGGTTATCCTGCTCTTTCACTTTTTTACAGGGAGTATCCCTGTGTCTTCTCTCTTGTTTTGTCTTTAAGTTAGTTGCAGTGAAGTGGTGTAGCAACCTGCGGCTCGCTGCAGTGTTCCTCAGTTTTTGTCTCGCCCAGTTCTGCCGGGCGCCTGGGTCTTGCGTTCCATCTTCAATCTCCTTCTCTGTCACGTCGGGGCGCCTCTCTGTTCCGTCCGTTCCTCTCTTCCGGCTGCGGGAACCCCTGTTGGTCCATCCACAGTTGGGCGTCTGCTGTGGTCTCAAAGATCTGTGTCCTTCCGTTATATAGCACTTTGAGTTTTGCCGGGTATAGTAGCATGAACTTCACGCCCGCAGCCCGAAGGCGGTCTTTGGTCGGCCAGAACTGAGCTCTCTGCCTTTGCACTAGCGCCGTGTAGTCGGGGTAGATGGTTATCCTGGCTCCATTCCGGGTTATGGCTCCACCGTCTCTCGAGAACGCCAGGATTTTTTCCCTGTCTTTAAAGTTCATGATCTTAGCGATCATAGGCCTCGGTGGTGCCCCCGGGCGTGGTCTCTTAGTTAATGCTCTATGTGCCCTTTCCACAACGAAACCCTGGGACAGGGTCCCGGCACCCACCGCTTGGATCAGTAAGTTCTCGATGTAGTTCGTGGGGTCTCTGCCTTCCTCCCCCTCCGGCAGCCCCACTATGCGTACATTGTTGCGTCTAGCCCTGCTTTCCGCGTCTTCGGCTCTGCGTTCTAGCGTTCTGATGCGTTCCAGTGCCTCTGACATTTGTGTTTGGGAGGCGGTCATGTCTGCTGTATTGCTCTGTACCTGTTGTTCTACCGTTGTCACTCTCTCTGCCAGGTTTCTCGTGTCCTGCCGAAGGAGCCCCACGTCTACGATTACTGCATCCAGCTTGCCTTCTATCGAAGTCTTTAGTGCTTCTAGGGCCTCCAGGATGCTCCCTTCCACCTGTTTGATCTCTCCGTGCGCCACTTGTGACGTTACCGTGTCCATTTCAGCTGCCTCGGGCTGCTGATCCTCATTCTTGCGGGCAAATGATTCCATGACCGTCTGCCTCCCCCTACCACCTCTTGGTTTGTCTGGCATGTTGGTTCCGGTTGCTGTATGCCAGTATGCGGTTCCTGCTCATGCAGTTTCGTAGTGGTAGCCTATCGTTGTTGCTTGGGCCGGGGTCTGTACTATGGTCCACCTCTCGTGCGGATAGCCTCACCCCGTCTTCCGTGGGGTGGTGTGCCCCTGGCTGTTTCTTACGTATGGGTGTATGTGGGAGCAGGCCCGCCAGTTGTGTGGCTCTTCCAGAATCTCTGTCAAGGCTGTTTGAGTGGGCTGTGTCCTCCCACGTATGTCCTATGATCCCCAGGGCGGGTGTGGCCCCGCTGTCCGCCTCAGCGTGTGTTGGTGGAAACTGGCTTCCCACAGGGGCCCGTCACAGACGCGTTGCCATCCTCTTCAAGGGAGTGTCCTCCGGTCCTCTGGCCTCGGGGTCTCTTTTCCTTTCCCCGGCCGGGGCTCCCAGCGCCCGACTACCAGTCTCTGCTCGGGCTCCGCCACCCGTGCCTGCTGTCGGGGGGGCCGTGGGCACTCGCGCCCCTGTGTGCCTACCCCGGCACGGCGCTGCGGTGTGTCTTCCGGCCTCCTTTCTCCTGCGGTGGCTGTTCTGTCCCCCGCGGCGGCCAGCCCTCCAGGGGGTTCCCGGCTGGAGCTCTCGGCGTCCTCACCTTCAGCCCCCCTTGCTGTCTGTCAGGGGGGGGGGGTGCACCCTCCAGTCCTCCGGCGCCGCTGCTGCCCGCCTGGTCCCTTTCCGCTCTGCCACGGCCTGTGCTGCGGTCTGTGGGCGTTCGCGCCTCCTCCGTCTATCTCGGCACAGCGCTGCGGCGGCGCATATCTCGGTCTCCTTCCTTCTCCCGGGCGGCTCGGTGGTCTTCACTGGGCTGGTTGTCCGCCGGCGGCGCCCCTGGGTCCTGTCTTCCTTCCTCCTGCGCCCGCCTTCTTCTCGGTGGCGAGCGGCTATTTCAGCGAGGCGCGTCCGCCATTTTGCGTGGTGGGGCCGCGTATCTCGCACTCTCCGTTTTCAGCCTTCTCAGTCCCGATTTTCCTCGGACTTTCTTCTGCGTGTTCTCTGGGCTTTCCGATGCCTTCCCCAGCTTTTCCTCTATCGTTTTTCTTCCGTTTATGGCCTTTTTCCAGGATCTGTATCCGGATCGAGTGGGAGCTCTCCAAGACTAGCTCACGCTGGCATGGCCGCCAAGCCACGCCCCCCCCCCCCCCTTCTGTAAATTTATTCAGATAATCATCCAGTATCTGATAATTCTTTAATGTTATTTCAGGAAGATTTAGTTTTTCAATTGTCTTTTAAAACTTATTTCTTCTAATGCTTTCTCATGTGCTACTGCAGAATGGTTTATAATTCTGATCATCATATCTTTTGAAGTTTTTCTAAGGATGGAAAAATACATATCCTTAACCGTCGTGGGATTCTTCCCATGTCCATCTCCCACCACTTAGCTAATTCTTTTTTGGAAACTGCTTCCAATCTTTCAAATAGATTCCTCAATGACGTTGAGGTCTGAGATGCTCGTGCATCTCCAGGTGTCTGGCTATGTCGCAAGAACAATTCTTCTGCTTCTACTTCTCTTCTTTCAAAGATGTCTGCCATTTCTTTTTTGCCTTTTTTTCCCCAAAAATAAAAAGTGCACGAGATCTGCCTTTAGGAAAGCCTATAATCTGAGTTTTAACTGTTTGCAGTCCTTTTCGGCTTTTACTTCCTCTTTGGGCGATTTCTAAGTGCAAATAATAAACTGGATGCTGCACCCTTAAGTGAGTATTGCGGCTGCTGCAATACATATTCAAATTTTGCTTTTGGTAAACACTTAGGTGGAATGCGCTTCAACTACATTTTTTGGAAGAATTCCAAGGAGGTAAAAAGGAGAGCTTGATTATTAGAACTTACTTAAAAAGTAAGTTCTGAAAGAGGCTACCACTGACTAACATCAGTCACATTTAAAGAAGCGGAGAACTTGGAGACCCCCGGCTTGATTAACGGTTTTGTAGCAGTACAAATAGACAGAAGTGCTATGACTGCACCAATGGCTTAAGTCTGCACTAGCTAAGAAAGTAACAAACAAAAAGAGATAACTGTATAGGCCTGTGACGATAATGTGACTACAGACACACGAGAATGGCCTGGGCCACCAAACCGCTAAGTATTCCACCTCTGGTTGTTTGAGGTGCAATTTTAAATATATACACATTCCCTGTTAGCTTGGTATTTACATCACACAGTTAAAGGGATTTTTTGATTTTATTGTTTGATTGTTGGGCGCTTATACAATAAGAATATACTGTTTCAAAGCGCCCACAGGGCATGGATGGTACATCACAATACAATATTAAGAGCCGAGGGGAAGAGGTACGCACCTACTATGCCTTGTGAGTATTCCGAATGTGCAAGTGCAGAAAGGAAGGGGGGGTAAGTTCTGGGGAGGCCGAGCTCGCAGGCGAGCCATGGAGGAACTGCTAGGAATGTTGTGCTACATGGCCAGACGGGATAGCAGCTTAACAAGGATTAGGCAATAGTTTTGAAGGAGAAGAACAAACAGGTGATAAGAGGGTGAGGGGAGGTGAAGACATACAGAAACAAAACTACCATACTAGCCCTGGCGAACTAGACTCAATACATTCTAAGGTAATGTAAGCATGCAGACAAAGTGGGAGGGAGGTGTGTTAGTTGCCTTCGTAGCCTATCAGAAGTCTATGATTTAGAAGCAGCCAAGAGCATTTAAAGATTCTAGGAATGACCCTCCAAAAAAGGAGAGGATACATGGTTCTGATAAATACTTGAATCTACACACACCCTAGTAACTTTTAGGTTGGTTCGATGTGGGAACCTCGAACTCCAATATGAGGTACGAACCTGTGTGGTTTCATCCCCTTTACACAGAAGAAACGCAGACCGTGCAAAAGATGTCAAACTGGCACATATTCCCCAAAGCAAGGTAATTCTGGCAAGCAGGCTTATCTTGTAGTTTTAAAAAAACGATCCATCTGCTAGGACATCCATTTATTACTTTAAGTTTATCGGAAGAGGATTGCACAAACACCACATTTAATACAGAGAGAATATCCTAGCTATCACAAACTGGTTATGTGTAGGATGAAAGGAGAAGGAACTGTGCCTTAGACACAGACATAGCAAAAGAAAAATACTACATATATGTTTTTTCATTACGCAAGCAGGATTTCTGGATTCACCAATAAACTGGAAAAGTGGAAGCACTATATAACACTTCAATCAGTGAAAATAAGGGTTGGTATATGAAATTAAAACGTAGATTTCAGTGAGCCGACCCGTATCCTGTTCTTTACACAGTCACACATCCAAGGGCGCCGTCATATCCCTTTTACTGCTGTTAGTCAATGTGAGCTGCCGGTTAATTTAGCGTCAATGCTGCCTTCCATCAGCTATGGCCTTTTCGTGTCATTTGCTCGATGCTTTATACTGTGCCGTGTGTTGAGTCTCTTAGGATGCTACAATGCATACCTGTTCACTGTCCACCCCGGCCTACTTGTGCCTCATCATCGTGCACTTTTAAGTGTTCCAACTTACGTTATCCCCCATGTCTACTACTAATTTTCTGTCCATTGATTGGTCTTTGGAATGTTCGCTCGGCATGTCAGAAGTTCCATTCTCTCCTGAATAGTTTATATTCCAATTCCTTGCGTAACCAAAACCTAGATTTTTCCTGGGAATACTGTTACTCCTACCTCTTTTTTCACTTCAGGTTTTTCCCATATTCCTCGTGATCATGGTAAAGGTGGTGGTACTGGCATTCTCCTTAATCCATCATGGTCTCTTGTCCCACCAATATCACTTCCTTGTTTTTCTTCATTTGAATATCCGTTTGTTTCCTTTTCTTATTCTCTACAAACTGCTTTTCTCATTCCTTATTGCCCTGATCTTTCTTAGCTGATCTAGATGCTCTTCTTTCTCATCATCTTCCACTCTCAGCTCCCTTTGTGCTTTTAGGCGATTTAAATCTTTACCTTTTTGACAATTGACAATTGCATTACTCTAGCCAGAGCCTTAGTGCTATCTAAACTCTACTACTGCAACGCCTAGTACCTAGGTACCAACCAACACAATCTAAAAAACCTGGATATCTTCCAAAATAATGCCCTAAGATCAGCCACAAACTTTCCCAGATCACACCGCATCTCAGAATTGAGACAGTGTACACTGGTTAACAATCAACCAAAGAATTAGACTTACAACTCCATCACTTACCTTCAAATGTCTAAACAATCTAGCACTCAAGTACTTGTGCGACAAATTCAAACGTTACTCTTTGGATCGACCAACAAGATCCCCTCAAGTTAACTGCATCATCCCCAGGTTCAAATTCCAAAAGGCTGGAGGCAGCAGTTTCCCGGTCCTAGCAGCCAAAATGTTGAACTCATTACATAGGACTCTCAGAGCCGAGCCTTCTTTCTACAAATTCAGGACCAATGTAAAAACGTGGCTCATTCTGAATGAATGCTAACAACCAGCTAACTGTGCTCATGTAAATATAATTACTTCCGTATGTAACTGTAAATACCTATGCATCTATGTAACTGTAAATATTTATGTTTGCAACATCAAGAAAAGTGCCAAGATGCCTCAGGGCTTGGCACACTATATAAATAAACTACAAATAACTCAATTAAAAACACGTCCTTGCTTTTATGCCCCCTTCTTAATTAGTTCCATCTAGCTCAGCTCTCCACTCCTCCCTCATATGCTTCGGGCTTATCACTCCACTTCCTAGTTACCTCTTTCTCCAGAGACTCCTGTGGTCGCCCATGCCTATGTATTTATCATATCATTTTCTACTTTCGTTCTATCCACTTTTACCAGACTTTCATCCTTACCCGTTGCCTTCTCTCCCTCGTGTCATGATCTTAATGCCACCACATTGTGATCCTCCCATCTTCCATACTTCCTTCTCAGTCAATTTCCTCTCGCTCTCTCTTGATTCTGTAGCTACTCTGCTTGTTTTAGCTCTATGTTCCACAATGGATCTACTCCATACTGCTCATTAATTTTCTCCTTCCCAAAAAACTATTCTGAACCTTGGCTCTCTGCTACACTTTCTTCACACTAGCATAAGGCCTAACGTCGTCGGAATATGTCCCGTGCACCTAATGATCTTTTGGCTTTATCTTCTCTTCATTCCTCCTAGGACTTCTCTTTTAGCTGACAATTTTTTTTTTAAAGTACTTTTCTTCCCTTACTCTTTCAATTACTAACCTCCATTCCCTCTCCTCATCCATTTGACCTCTAAGGACTGCAGATTTTGCTGCTTTCTTCACTTCTGAAGTTACTGCCCTTCAATCATCTTTTTCTTCCACGTCCTTCTGCACCTCCTGACATCTCTCCTTCACTTTCCTCTTTCACAGAGCTGATTCTGACTTTTCTTGACCAGGACTCACCTTACCGGATCTCCGCTGAAGCCTATCCCTTCTATTGATCCTCCTTTGATTACTTACCTTACTTCATTACCTGCTCACTTGAATCAGCCTCTTACCCAGCTCTCTTAAACATTCCGTCATCATTCCTATTAAGGCTTTGTTGGATTCTGCACTACCATCTAATTTGCGTCCTCTTTGCTTCTTTAACTAAACTACTGGAACGAGCTGTGTACACTCACGTTTCTTCTTTTCCTCAGCTTCATTCCCTTCTACATCCTTTGTAATCTGGTTTCCATCCTGCTTCTACTGAATCTGCTTTACTTCATGTTTCTAACTCCTTGCCACCTACTAGACACAGGATATCCTCAGTTTGGTTCTTTTGGATCTCTCTGCTGCCTTTGATCACTATTTTACTCTCATCTCTTTCAACGCTTGGTTTATCTTGGACTGGGCTCAGATGGTTTCATTCTTATTTCTCTAACCACACTTACCGTTTCCTGGGCTGGTCAGACTTTATCTTATCCACTTCTCTATGGTGTACCTCAAGGTTCTGTTCTTGGTCCTCCTTTTTTCTCTCGATACTATTCCTTGCCTGATCGTATTTCTTCATTTAATCTCTTGTGTGACTTCTACACGGATGATCCATAAAACTTGTCCTCAGTTCCTCTACTTCATGACACTGTCCCTACTTGCTATTAAGTCTTGAATGGTCTCACGGTTTCATCATAACACCCTAAAATTGAGGTTATTTTATTGCTTTCCTTCCCTCCCGTTTCCCATCCTCCTTGACTTTTTCCTCCTCCATCACTTCTCCCTTGCTCTCCTTCTGCTCGAAATTGTTGGTGTAATTTTCGACCCATCTTTTTTCTCTACATATTTCCAATACCACTTGCTCTGCACGTTTCCCTCTTTACATTTTTTGGCGAGTGCGTCCTTTACTAACATTTCAGGTTGTCAAGCTCTTATTTATTCTGTCTTTTCCTCACTTAAACTATTATTCAGTTCTCTTATTAGGTCTTCCCCAAGTCCCATCTTACCCATTTACGTTCTGTTAATTCTGCCATTAGTCTTCTGTTCCTTCTCGTTCTTCGATAACTCCCTTCCTTCACTCTGCTGCTTTACTTTTTTTATCTCTCATTTTCTTTGTTTATAAAGCTTTATAGTCTAGCTCCTTCCCATCTCTTTTCTCTTGTTTTTTTAGCCTCCTTGCTCTTTCTCATCTATTTTGTCAATCCCAAATCACCCTGTACTTGATTCTATTCTTTCACACAAGCATTGAAATTGTCACCAAACTCTCTATCCAAACATCTTTCCATTCCCAATTGAAAACCCAGCTCCTTTCTCTTTAACTAGTCTTGATGATTCTTGATCATTTTGCTTCATTTTTGATTGTACTTATGCAAGTGCTTTGGCGTAATCGCCAAGTTAAAAAAAATATATATACAATTACTGTTGCAGCACAAAGAAATGAAATGGCATGTGTATATGCAGTAATGTTCTTTGTGGTTCCATGGCCGTCTTCATGGTTAAGAAAGAAAATAGCCATGACTGAGCTCTGGAGAAATCACTTTGGGTTTAAACGGATGTTGACATTGGAAATCATTTGTGGTTTTAAATTGATTCATTCTGTTCTCTGACATGAAGGTGTTGTAAATTGGGACAGAGAATAACTACCTTTCATGTGCCCTGCAGTGTTCCACAGGGATCTACCGTCTATTTTTTAATATTCATATGAATCCACTGGGAGACCTTGTGTCTGTCCATGGCACAAACACTTGACCTGTAACTGGATGGCACACAACTGCATCAACTAAAGGAACATGTCCACTCAGCCTGGGTTGTTGCCTCAACTATTGAGGATTGAATGGACCCAGCTCATTCTTAATGTATTCATTCCTAAATATATACTCTTCGACCCTGAAATAAACTCTACTCCACACAAATCTTGGTTGCCTTTACTCTAAATCCCATAGGCTTTGTTAAGGAGTTTAATCCAAGTACAGTACTGCAGACCAAGTTAACACCAAATGGTCCATGAAAATTATTCTAGAAAGTCCAACTGGCTCATTACCATTTAGCTATCCTTAGGATAAAAGATTATATTCCACCTGCTTCATTTTGTTTTTTGGTTCAATCTTTGGTCCTCAGAGATGCTGAAAACATAAAATTGGTTGGCATATCAAGCTCCTCCGCAAGGCCTTTAAAATTTAGCACTCCAGATTCAGCACCAAAGCTTATTGTAGGTTCTGGGAAAGTTAGGATGCTTAACATTCCAAGCTCTACGTTCGGGCTACCCGTGGTATCTTGATTTGCCATTTTACATTTTAGGAAGGAATCTGAGTTCCCGTAATCGGGGTTAACTAGTTTTGGAATTAGTGAAGGTAAATAAAAAAAAATGAACTCAGGACAAGCCTTTTCGTGTGAAGCCCCAATGTTTTGGAAAAGTCTTTCCATTGAGTTACAGGCTGATCGGTCTTTGATTATTTTTAGAAAACATCTTTTCCATAAAGAACCGATGGAAATTTACTGGTTAATGGTTAGATTTGGCTAACTATGCCCCTTCTGTAGAATGGATTTGGTTGGTAATATTAATGTTTTATTTTGCATTTGTTAAGTAGGTGATGTAATGCATTGAAAATCGTTTACTGTTCTACAGTGCTGCAATAATCAAAGTTATACACTTTATAAATGCTCCAAATAAAAACTATACAATGCGTCAAAAGGTAGACTACTGCCTTTTGACTAGACAATCACATGAAACACCCTGTGTTGTGACAACAGGGTTCGAAATTGAGGTGAGCTGGGAGCCATGTATCTCCTGCGTGAAGCCTACAAGAGCCTGGTTAACTTGATACCAATAGCTACCAAGAGCTATTTTTGGCACCCCAGGCTGACCAATGCCAAACATACATCTGAATTTCACTCTGCACATTTGGGAATGTTGGGGAGGAGCTAGCGCCTCCACCAAAGCCCCCCCCCCCCCCAAGCACTTTACAACTAGGCAAGGCTTCTCAAAGCACTATATTACTGAGAAAGCCTTTCATGCAAAAATAATCACACACACAGGCGTGGCAGAGTACTAAATGAAAATAGTATTTAAATATAATGTGCAAATAACTATTTAGCTGAATACATTTGTAAAAATGTTACATTTTAGTTAAGTTTTTCTAAGAGCATGGTAAAGAGCTCTGTGCCAAAATGAATACAGCCTGTGCTAAAAATAGACTACAGGCACTGCATGGGGCTCAGCTAGCTCTGGCAGAGCACACGAAGTGGCCGAGCAGCTGTTTGTCCATCAAAAACCCATGCCGACTAAAAACTCAATGCACAACATAGATATTATGGAAAAGAGGGGTTTAAGCGGAATTGCTGGATCAGATCAAATATGAGTATATTGAGTGAAGTGTGGAGAGTATGATGGGAAGGTGCGTTTATATATAAAAGTTTATAATATAGCAAATTATGATAAACAAGAGCTACAATGTATTTCTGCATAGGCAGCAGTACACTAAGTAGTTTGTTGTAAATGGGAACCCGGCCATGCAAGAAGGAAGACTACAGCGTCCCTTGTAGAGGAAGGATAGTTTTGGATGAGCCATACCTGTGTCCAGTAACCAAGTTGAACAGTATATAAAGGCACGCACCTGCTTAGCATCAGTCTGGAGGAGCCAGCCACGGAAAGACAGCATACTGGTCGGGGTGCAGTGTCCTTTGCCACCCCCATTCTCTCATCTTTGTACAGATTAAATTTGTTATCCTTGCAAGACAAGACCCTTGGCTTTAATTCCCTAGAGGGAGGAACGTTAATCTGGTGTAAGCACGATCAGGGGTACCCCAATATAATTGTGTGTGATGCTGGAAATGCATCGGAGGGACAGGGCCTCCCTATCCTTGTCCTTCACTGCTTTTTATTGCGTGTTCTGTCGTGGTTTCCGTGCAGGAGTTCATGTGGGACTCTTGGCGGTGCAGCTCTCTTTTGGTTTGGTGTACAGACCCATGGGATACCCTTATGGCACCAATGGGTGGGGGTACAACCTTGTGCCCCTAGTGTATGTTTTTGGGCACCTGTGGGTGGCCCACAGGACAGGGTATGGGCTGTTGGCAGCTCCGTGCTGAATTGACAGGTCCCCTGAGCATCCTCCATTTTGGGGTGCCCAGGCCCTGTCCTTGGAATTGGTAGATTCCTGATAGAAGGCAAGAGGCCACGGGAGCCATCTTGTTTCCATCACATGTTACCTTGATCTTCCCAAAGTTCTGGGAAGCCCTGACTCTGTCCCTTCCCCCTGACTGGCTGTTGGGTGGAAGTTCCATATATGTTAAAGTGTGGACGGGGGGGAGGAGGATGGGTGGTTGTGGACCAGACTGGCTGGAGCCTTCCCAACGACTATGTTGCGGGTACACCTGTGGGTGGGGCCTGGGTGAATGGAATGTGTGACAAGTAGACACTTGTGGTGTATGTCTGGTGTTTTGACACAATGACTGAGACAACCCAGCCCGAAACTGTTATGAACGCAGTGTGTAGTGTTGAATGGCGTGGTACTTGTCCAAATCCACATTCTGTGTTGCAAGTGTTTGGATGGAGAAGAATGGCCTGAATGCACTGTGCGCCCGATTGGCTGACTGACTGCTGAACGCCCTTCTGAGTGATTTTTGTTCTCTTTTTATTTATTTGCATTTATAAAATGCACAGAGCTGCCCTGAGGCATCGTGGCGCTTTTACATCCTACTTATGTTAAGCTCAAGCCTTCTGCAACAGTCGGTAGCAGTAGTACAATGACAGGTGTTAAGACAAGGGTCCGAAAGGTTATACTTTGCTTTGGTTACAGTGCAAGCATAAGTGTGCATGTTGGTTTGAAAACATTAGCGGAATAGAAAGGTTTTTGGGAAAAGTGGTGTATGATTCTTCATTCCTTAGTGAGGTTGGCAGGGCATTCCAGTTTTTGGGTGCGAGGGGTTGGCAGCTAGACCCTCCAGCTCTAGTTCTTTTGAACGTGGGGACATAGATCTGGTTGGCGCAGTGTGCTCTGGTGGGTCTGTTGGAGGTGTTGAGGGTGATTCTTTCCAAGAGATTAGGGGGGGGGGGGGCATCTGATGTAAGGCACCTACAATGGCTTTAAAGAGTATCCATTCTTTTACCGGTAGCCAATGGGCATCTTTCCTGGTTTGAGAGTCGTGTTCCCTTTTAGGAATGGTCAGCGCTGCCCTGAGCGTGTTATTTTGCGTGATTTGGAGTTTATGTTATTGACAGAGGTGACTAGAAAATGGGCATTACAGTAGTCCAATTTGGTACCTATTGTGGCGATGGATAGACAGTTTTTGGTGCAGAGGAAGGGTTTGACTGCGTTGATCACCTTGGTGGTGACCGCTGAGGAGGCGGCTATGGCGTTGACCTGGCGGGACATGGATAGCGAGGCATCTAGGTGAACACCTAGGGTTTTGACAGTCTTGGAGACTGATGGAGTTATCGATGTTAAAGGATTTATATTGTGGAGGGAGTTTGAGAGTTTTGCTGGTCCCTTCTATGATGATCTCGGTTTTATACCCATTTAAGCAGAGGCCGTTGGCAGCCATCCAGGTTTGGATGGCTCTGTAGATTTTAGTTAAGGCTGTCACATCATCATAAATCCCGGTTAGTGGGAGTAGTACCTGCGTGTCGTCCGCGTAGTTGGTGTACGCTATGTTGCGACAGTCATGGTCATTGAAGAGTGGAAGGGTAAATATGTTGTGGAGTGTAGGGGCGGTGCAGGAGCCCTGAGGGACGCCGCAGTGGATGATAGTGGGAGTTACCGAGGCAGTGCCTGAGACGACCTTCATGAGTACCATTTAGAAACGAGGCCACCCAATCGATAGCTTCTGGGGAAAAGTGTGCTTCATTTTTTAGGTGCATGCCTAGAATATCATGGTTGACAAGGTCAAAGGTGGCAGACAGATCCAGTAGGAGAAGGAGTGCCGGTTTGCCTTTGTCCATGATGTCCCAAAGTTGTATTTTTAAGTCGAGTAGGGCTGACTCTGTCCCGTGACCTGGTCGGAATCCTGACTGTCTTTTACCTAGGATATGGTTGGTTACAAGATATTCCTGGATTTGCGTGTAGGCAACTTTATCCAGAATCTTCAGCAGGAAAGGCACGGTGGTGATGGGCCTATAGTTATTAACATCTGGGTAAAGAGTAGGTTTTTTTTTTTTTTTAAGAAGAGGGCGTACACAGGCTTTTTTTAGACTGTCTGGAACTGTGTTGGCGTTGAAGGAGGCATTAATGAAGGATTTGAGAAAGGGGGCAAGTGTTTCGGTGCAGTCTTTAATGAGACTGGCTGGACAGGGGTCTCCTTTGCAGTTGGATGGTTTAATCTTGTTCATTATCTCAATGACTTCCTGTTCTGTTACTTCCCTGAATTTGAAAAGGGTTATGGGGACTTTGGCGGAAGGGGGCACTGGGCTGGGGGTGGGCAGGTGGTCAGATGTGGTGGTTGTTTGGAGGTGCTAGGATAGGTTTTTGTGGTGCTCCTTGATTTTAGCTTGTAGGAGTTTGATTTTGTTCAATAAGGCGGATTGTATGGAGTTACACCATGTTTGGTCTTTAACAATATCTTGTGATTTGGTAGCTGGTGTGGTAAGTTCTTAAGTTCTTTGAAAAAGGCGAACAGTTCTTTGGATTCGGAGCTTGCATTAGCAATTCTTTCATTGTAGGAAGCGGACTTTGCTATGATTATGGCTTTTTTGTATTGAGAGGTGATTATTTTGTAGGAGGATAGGGTGGCTGGGGAGGGTGATTTCTGCCAGGTGTTCAGTGCTTTTCTTTTCTGAGAGCGAAGTTGTTTAAGTTCAGGGGAGAACCAGGTGTTTGAGTGTTTCACTGTTTTGGCTTTTGTGTTCTGTAGTGGGGCAATGGTGTCTATGGCAGTGCTTATGGTGCTCTTATACACATCTACTAACACTGACGGGTCGGAGGATTTAAGGTCAGTTGTGAGGGTGGTGTGATCTTGTCCTTGATAAGATTTATTACGCATCTTGCCAGGGCGGCGGGGGGGGGGGGGGAATGGGGTTAGGCTTTTTGGATTTAGATGCGGCTGGGATGAGGAAGTGAATGATGCGGTGGTCTGACCAAGGGGCCAAGGTGATGGAGCTTATGTCGATGTGGCAGTTGTGGTCGGCTACCCAATCAAGGATGCAACCTTTGTTATGGGTGGGTGAGGTTATCTTTTGGTCAAAGCCTAGTTCTTTTAGGTCTAATGAGAGAGATTTGGCTGGCTTATCCTTTGTCGTTATAGCGTAGGTTAAGGTCACCTAAAAGGATATTTTGGAGACGAGTTTTAGGTTTTCTGTTAGGCGATGTAGGAGGTTCTCATGGAACTCCAATAGTGGACCAGGTGGGTGGTAGACAAGATTGATGGTGGAGTTGGGGGAAGAGGGCGATTTTTATAGCAAGGGAATCTGTGGTATCACCCAGATGTAGTTTGACTGGCCTATAGGTGGTCTTTCAGGATGAGTGCTACCCCACCTCCTACTGAGGAGAGGCGGTCTTGCCTGATGGAGTAGCCCTGTGGGATGGCAAAGTTGAGGGCTGGCCCTGCAGCGCTATGAAGCCAGGTCTCCGTGATGGCTAGGATGTCGAGGTCCAAGTGGATGAGGAGTTCGTGAATTTCAGTGGCATGAGCAGGGATGGATCTAGCGTTAATAAGGGCAGACTGTAGGTTGTGTGGTGCCGGTGAGGCAGGGTTGGGGTGTGCCAAGACTGTTGTGGGTAAGGATGGTTTGGCCGCGAGGGTGGCCGTTTCTGTGGTAGTGGGAGAGTTGGGTGGTGCTTGGTGGGTAATGCTCGGGTGTCTGGAGCGGAGTCCCAGGAGTTGGTTCCTGATGTTAGTGGGTCTAGTGTATGATGTTATGGTAGGTGGAGGATAGGTGGCTGTGATGTTGCTTTTAGTGAAGGATGGTAGAAAGTAAGTGGAGGGTGTTAGGAAAGATTTCGTAATTGTAGGTAATTTTCCTTCCATGTAGCAACCCCTAAACTTTTTGCTGTTGTTTTTCACCTTGTTCTTGACTTTGCCAGAGAAGTGCAGCCTTCTGCCGCACTCCTCTGGGCTTTCGCTCCTTTCTTACGGGGAAACTGACATGCCCTTAAGACAGTCAGTACCGGGGAACGCTGTTTCCCGTAGTTTCTTTTATCATGTTGCGGCTTTCGTGCAACATGACACAAGAGGGCACTGTAAGCTAAGTTACAGCTCTCTTGGGTCTCTAGCCTTCTACAGGCCCTAGATACTCGTTTAGGATTGTATCTGATCAGTGCAAGTGATTCAGGGACGGGAATGGTGGCAGCGATCGTTTCTTGTGTTTTGAGCTCCTTTTGGCGTTCTAAGCGCGTTTCTCGCGCTTAACCCAAAATGGTGGCCTGGCTCCCAAAATGGCCAGACCACAGGGCTCCTTTGTCCTGTCCGCTGACCGTCTTGCTCCCTTCACCTTCCCCAGATCGAGCCGACCCGGGGCCTTCCTTATTTGGGCATGTACTTTCCCGCAAAACACGGATGCTTTCGCGGGCTTCTACATGTCTTGTGAGTGCCTCCAGGATGTGGGCTGGGATGTCTGGTCCCAATACACATCCTGGGTGCCAGAGAGTATAGGGTGGTGTGAATGCCTGGGACCACCGTGGTCCGTGATTGGTCCACGAATGGTGCGAGTGTTGATGAGCGGATCTCCCATTGGGTCCCCTCCGTTTTGGCGCGAAGGGAACCGTGGATAAGAGGGGGCTGGAAACACCACTACCATGTCGATCTCCTGAGTTCTCACGAACGAAGGAATACAGGAGCCAAGTATCCTGCAACCAAGAGGCTGAACCGAGGAATCGCTGGTGACCCGCTGAAGGACTTCTCTGCACTGCTGTCGTCTTGTGAAACCCTTTTCACCTTTGATCGAACCAGAAGGCCTGTACTGGTACTTCGTCCCTTGGAATAGCGGGAACAGCTATTCTCGGCATCTTCACCATCTCTTGCCAGTAAGCCTTCGGAAGCGTCTCTGGGCCATCCAGCTGACTGACCAGCTTACACGGGAGTCTTGCTCTGTAACCACCGCCAGGTTGTGTAGTATTTCGAGTCCTTGTCACTCTCACACGCTTTGTACACTTGGCGTTCCCAGGTCTGAAGTGAGTAGTGTACATTTGGCTCAGATACACACGGCCGCTCCGTTGCCCTGCTGTGGTAACAAACTGTGCGGGTTTCTTCGATTGGGACGTCTTTTTACTCAACACGACGAGGCGTTCCCTGCTCTTCTGAACCTGCCAGCTGCTGAAACCGACGCGGAGAAGCCTGGGTCTGCTTGCATTGGGGACCGGTGAGTAGCATAGCTAGGATCTGGTCGCCCTCCTGCAGGAGCCCATTGCTTTTCCCCGCTGTGTCAAACAGCACCCTTTTCCGTACTCGCGCTCTGCTTCTGCCCTCTGTGGAGGCTGCGCATGAGTCGCGGAACTTGTTCTTCTTTTGTGCACTAAACTGAACTGCCTGATTTCCCTCGAAGAGCTTCTCCTTTTGCCCATTGGCACCAGCGCGTGCAGGTACTTTTGAGCACAAGGCTCCACTCTTCGCAGGGCTCGGACTTCCATCTAGTTAGGTGCCTCTGAAGGCGAACTGGGTCTAAGCATTATTGCGCACTGCCTGTTTTCCCTCCCTTTTAGGTGGACTACCCATTTCGTGCATATAACGCTTGAGACTTGTTGTATTTGTATATATATTGTGTTGATATGGTATGTGTTGGTTTACTATCGTTATATTGTGATTTTCTCGCTACGGTCATTGTTTTAAAGGCCTTAAAATAAATGTGTATATATTTTTAATATAACAACTGTTTGGAGTAGTTTGTAAGTGATCTTGCTTTGTGTGCTCATTGCGGGCTTTCAGTCACCCTCACCCCTCTTGAGACCTAGTCTTGACCGCCGCGATCGCTACCTTGATTGGTCTGGCTCGTCCAGAGGTTACCCTGTTCCAAGTAATTAGGTTGGCCTTCTGAACTTCTGCGCCACCAGGACAGAGTTCAGAAATCCGTCTTAACAGAGGGAATGTTGGAGAGGAAGGTGGGGGATGCGGCTGGTGGGCTGGTTGCCTGAGGGTGACGCATGGTGAGCATAAAGGGCTGTGATTGGATGGCAATGAAGCTGGATGCTAGGGCAGCAGTCAAGAGGGGTGCAGCTAGGTGCAAAACTCAGCAATCAAAGGCAGTACAGGCAGGTGCAAAGTGCAGCACACAATGGCAGTGGGGTGCAGCTAGGTGCACCGATTGGTTGCCCGAGTGTGACCCAGAAGAATGAATGGGAAATCAACAGTATATCTGGGGGCCTCTGACTGCTAGAAATCGTTCAGAGGCTGAAGAGAAACTGGAGTTGAAACTGAAGCTTGACCTTGAAGCCCTGCTGGAAGAGAATTGCTGTTGCTCTACTTCGCCGATCTGAAAGTAGTTGCATCTCCAAGAACTGATCCAAGAGAGGACCCGTTAAGGAGACACCCCTCCCCCGAAATACCATCGTGCACTGCAGATCTTTGCCAAAGTTCCCTGGTAGACAGACCTACGAAAGGCTGCCGACCGGAGACAGGGACTGCCGCGGAATCCCAAAGTGAAGCATCCGGACTGTTGTCCGTCACAGTCGACGACCACCGTCGCCAACCGTAGCCGCAGTGCTCCCATTGCCTAAGAACATTTGATCCAAGGATGCTCTCGTCTGCACCGTCGACCACTTTGTCCCGCCGGAGAAAGTCGGGCCGTCTATGTGCCGAGGAGCATCCGCCGGTGGGTTTCCCGCCACCTAAAGATCACAGACGCCGGATGACTCGACGCCCTTGCTGGGTCACAGTTCTTCAAACTCTTTGCGGTCCTGAGCTATCAGCATAGAGGTGCCCCCGCACGCCTCTTCCTTGCAGGACGTCTACGCTCAGTCATCGACTAGCACCGCTAGGAACGAAGCTGCCACTTCACTGCCGTAGTTCACCCAGTTCATCACCAGACTTTCGCCAACCAGTGGCGCCTGCCTTAAAAGGAGCGCACTCAAGAAGGGCCGTCGATTTCCCAATGAGGAACTCTATGTCATGATGCCTGCCCCCGGAAGACCAGACCAGGCCCAGCAGCCCCGGAAGCAGGCATCATGCCACTTGGAGCATGCCCAAAAGCCCCAGTTAGGGGCTGTTTGGGTACAGTCCTGGCGCCTATTGCGCCAAGTTCATAAAGAAAGTCAGTCCTGGCGCCATGGGCGCCAGGCTCATTATTGATAACTTACCTGAAGCAGACCATGCTGCATACTCACCTGAGGCAGACCATGCTGCATGAAGACTCAAGCCAAATGAGGCTTAGGAGGGACTATTTTACTGAAGGGACTATTTTGTTATTTGGGTGGGACTGTGGAAGAATACTGAGATTACCGGAAGTATTGAAGTACCGTTCTGTACCAAGAAAACAACTAAATCGAGGTCTTGGCACTGCAAGCATGTCCACTTGGACTTATTTTTCGCCATAGATGGCTTTTCTGCTACAACATTAAACCTCAATAGGTTAGTACTTTTTTTATGTAAAATATCCTCTTTGTGGAAAAAAACCTTCGTTGGTGTGTAGTTTGTATTTACCATGCTTAACAGTAAACCTACACTGGTTGAATATGCCCTTAAAATCGAATACGTTTCATTTGTTGAATTGAATTTTAGAAGCTTTCATTATAGCTTCCATTTTTAGATTACTATTGATATTCTATTTGGTTTGATTCCCATTAGAGGTGCACGGGATTATACTAGACAGTGTTTTGAATTTTTTAAAAACATGGCCAGATAGTTACTCTGGTCAAACTAAATTGAATGTTTGCACTGTTTAACACACTACATGTAGATACTTAATTTGAATGACGTAATGCTGCTTGTTGTTTATTTGGTTGACGAACTTACAAGTATACCTTCTGTTGATTTTTTCCCTAAATGCATTTTGACTAGACAGTAGATCCACAGAGGCTTCTGAAGAAGAGGTATCACCTCGAAACGAGTCAAGCCATTGAGAGTGGAATTTCCATCAACTTTTGATTATGTTGACATTATAATGTTGTTATTCAATTTCTCCTGTCTTCACTACATTTTTATGTATAAATAAATAGGTGCTCACTTCATCCCTGAACACCCAAAATACAAAAACCATTGTTCCTCTGTTTGATGTTATAAATTTTGTCGAATCAATTCTCTAAAGAGTACTTAAAAACGAATATTGCTAACTATATCCTTAAGAATCTACGCCCTTGTTGCGTAGTCCAAGAGTGTGCAGGGGACGGGAAGACTCCAACCTTGGGTCCTCTTCCCTTGCTCTTATTTGCTATAGGGTTTTTGTGCCAAAACCCTCTTTTCCTCCTCTGCACCTCATAAAAGTATCGACACCACTCCTTGTGGCTTTCAAAATAATATTTTCAAAGATCTCCACTATTTGGGTGTGCACTCACTCCACCACTATAACCTGTGGAAGAATACTTACCTGGATCTTCTTCCAAGGCTATTTAAACCACGCCCGGACAGCCACACGTGCTTCGCGTTATTCTGCTTGCTGCAGCGTAACGCTCACCATGTTTTCAGCAGCTCCAGTCTTCAGCCACGCCCGCTTCAGTCCTGGGACTCCTGAAACAAGAAGACAAAAAGGATAAAGGTTAGAACAGGAGTTTTAATTTTAATCCTTACCTGAATCCTGATCCATTTCGCCACGGAACTGAAAAGACAGAAGTCTTTGAAGCATTGCTTTGCATTCCTACGGCGCCACGCTGTACTCACCTGCTTGGCGGTACTTCAGCATTCCATCACGCTCTCTCCATCTCGCGGCCGCCCTCCGACACCTAAGGAGACAAAGACAGCAAGGTGAGCAAGGAGACTCTCTAAGGCCATACAAGCTACCCCCAAGGACTTACCTGATTTACCACGGGAGGTACTCACCTCATTTCGGGTCGGCACAGTCAACTCTGCTTCATCGCCGTACCCCGGCCCCGAAGGGGAAAAACACAATTGACTTACCTGAATCTTACCGGGTGCCATTTGGAAATCATCGAGTGGATTAATCGGCAACCTGCAGGGAATCGGACAGAGTGAAGAGCAGACATTTGAACTCTTATGAACAATTGGACTTTAGAGTCAATACTGGAACTCACCAATTCCTCTACGCCAGTGAAGTAACTGGTCATCAACGCGCCCCTGCGGTCGACGCAGGATGGAGAGCTCATCCTTCCAAACCATCAGGTGAGACTAAGGAGGAGACATCAAGAATGATCAGTGGAAAGACAACGGGAGTGGGGAAGGTGGGTTGACACTCAATTCCACGGGTGGTTAATTCCTCTTCTCCTTTGCAGAAGAATATTCTTGCGAGCCAGACAAACTAGGCTGAGCGGGCCAGTCCAGTCAGTCATCTCAGCGCTACACGTCACGCTGGTGGAAATAACAGCGGCCCAGTTCCGGTCGACGCCCCCGTGGGAACCAGGTGAGCGTAACACTCTACAACACCAGGTACTTTGGGGTTACTGAACTATTGGAAAGACTTGTGAACAATATATGGACTTGGCCTGTGATATATCTTTATTTTACAGTTTGCCCAGGCAGGGGGGTGGGTACGGGGGGAGGGGATCTCCACACAGAACTTTGTCTAGGTAACGGGGCCAGTATTCTGCCAATTGTTCCAACAAACTGCTTTCGTCTTATATCTATTGTTGGTTTCCTTTACGAATTGATTTGTGCGACATTTAACCGTTCAGTTGATGCAGAGATCAAATAGTGATTGTGGTACCACGAAGAACTGTATAGATTCGCTATTGTAGATAACCGAGTACAAAGCGAGTTATCGTGATATTATACATAACCTTGAACATTAATTATATAAAGACTGTTTTAACTAATCCAGTGTGCGGATATTCCTTTGTGGGTGCTTGGGGACTACACTGTACTTAAGAACCGGCCCCCCCATCACCTCCTGAGAAGCTAGGCCCTGATCGCTGGTCCACTGCTACCAACAATAGAGAATCTTGGCTGGGGATCCTCTGTGCCTCTCCTCTGCCATATAGAGAGCAGGAGTACAGACCCCCCCGCCCCCCTCCAGTCTTTACAATCTGTAAGTTACATTTGCAGAACTAGCTCCTCATTCTCCGTTGGTAGCTATTGGTCACTGGCTAATGCTGGATGCCCAGGAGTTGCTTTTTTTGCTCCTGCTTTTCAATCTTAATTATCAACCCCTGCTGACAGGATAATACATTTGGAGTATTAAGACACATACTAATAAAGGTAATTGGAGCTCAGTCTACAGTTTTCTCTATACGCTTGCCTTCAACATTGAAGGGGCCTCCCACCTCCATAACACAGGGTGCCAAAAGTCTTAATGTTGTATTGGTTCCCTCTATGGAAGTTTAAAGGCCATAGCCTTCTCTCACTCTCTCCATTAGGGACTTTCTAAGTGCCCTTAATATGTGTGCTTTGTCATGTGTGCTGTCTTTTCCCTATGACCTCCACCGAGAAGGATGTCCCCCCCCCCCCCCTGTCCACCGTGGGACCCGGAATTGCTGCCACTACATCTCCTGCAGCATCGGACGAGGCCATGCCAAGATGGCTGCCGAGCTTCCTTCTTTGTCTGCACCATCCTCGGTGCTTGGAGGCACGTCCTTGTTTCCTGCCTGCTGATTGGCCCCTGCCCTCATCAAATGCAGAGACCCGGCCTAGCCGTGAGGCGAAGCCGGGTCCGCGCATTTAAGGGCAGCGCTTAAGGGCTCCTTCCTGTCTTTTCCCTGTCCTTTCCATGGACTTTACCTATGGACCTGCCTGCAGCCTACCCTCCTGGTTCACCCAGCGTTCAGTACAACACCTTAATGCAGGGTCACGGCGCAAAGGTAAGGTGTGCACGCACCTCTGCTTGCTCCCCCTCGTTCCATGTCTACATTCCCTTCCTGACTCTACCACTTACCCAGCACCCTGGTGAACTTGACTTTGCAGCTTTCTCTTGCTGCACCAACGTGACACTTTCAATGCCCCCCACCTCCAGTTGACTCCTGCTTCAGCCTCTGCATTTAAGGGCAAACCCAAACCCTCTGTGCCACAACAAACATTCTCGATCTTGGCACTTGTATTTTTGGCACGCCAACTTCTTTCTGGAACTGATCATCTACAGTCTCAAATTCCACCTCAGTAGAATCTTGTAAATCAACACTGTTAATACCGCTTTTAGTTGTCTATGCACAATTTTCCATACCGCACACCTGCCCTCCATGGCTTTGGGGGATTTAACCGTACTTCATTCATGTTTCACTCTTCCTCTAATCAAACGCACTGTAAATGTTCGGTCCATTATCTATGCAAGTTTCCTGTGTTTGCATTCACTGCTTTAACTTACCTTGATTCCTACTTCTGTATAATTGTGCATTGTACACCTGTTCTGACCCACCTACTGCTCCCCCCCTCTTTCGCCTTTTGCCTCATTCCCTCTCCCCTCTGGTCATCTCCCTCCCATTCTCATCTCCATCCTTTAATGTTAATTGTATGTCCACGTCGTGCCCCTGCCTCCAGACCTTCATGACCTTCCACCCCCTGCTCTGCGCTGACCCTACTCACGCTCTTGAGGTGCCCACCCTGTTCTATGCGCTGGGTACCACAAACCCACCCTTTTCTACTTCCCACCCCTCTTCCTACTCTCACTTCCTGCATCTCCCCCTCCTCTGATGACGTAGACTCTCCCTCGAGGTCTTCCCCCTCCTAGCACTTACTCCTATCACCTGTTCCATGACCGATGATAGTAGCTTGTCTGTCTCCCCTCCTCCCCCTTTGTTCTCCTCTCCCCCTCCCCTGCTTTAATTTTTCCCGATGAATTTGCTCAGCAGTTCTGTTCCTCCTCACCCCTCTATCCCTCAGCCCCCCCCCCTTCCCAACCCTCCTCTTGTATTCCACCTGCACTGCGTAAATTGTCGTCAGACATAGTAATGTTACTGCTTGCTTTGTTTTCCTTCTCCCTTACCTCCTACCTTACTTGTTATTTTGCACTTGCACTATCAGAAATGTCGTCAGGCCTATTACGATAGTTTTTTTTTCACATTCTGTATTGTTTCAAGGACTTTTTACTGAATGTACTGTATTTTCCTTTGCTCCCTCCCTCCTTGAAGCGCTTTGAAACACTTCTGTGTATAGGCGCTATATAAACAATCATATCATATATCATATCATATCCCTTTCCCCCCCTCTCTGGGCTTTCAGTTCTTATTCTGACTTGTCCCTCCACTCTTCTGCTCTAAATTCAGCTTGTAATGATGGGAGATAAACCTTAGAAAATGTGTGAGTCTAGTCTGCACACATTTTCCTATGCTCGCCGCACAACACACATAGTCCAGTGTTCTTCGGGCGGGCTTGCAATGGCAGCCTACATGCGCAGTCCTCCCAGTCACATTCAGCTGCAATGCGAGAGCCACAGGTACATCAAAGCATCTCAGAAACCGGCAAGACAACACCTTCCTACTGCCATGGCCAGTCTAATTAAATATCAAAGGGTCCATGGATCCTCCCTGTTCTATTGTCAAAGTTGTGTGGTGGCCCTGCATACTGATAGTTAAACGAAAGCAGGCCTGCGAAGCGGCCTGCTGACAGAACTAACACAAAGGACAGGAAACTAACACCCCTTTGATATGTAATGTGTCAACTTGAAGCTAGCTCTCACCTCTCTGTGTGAAGGGCAGTGAATGACATGTCTGGGACAACTGTTTACAGTAGGCAACCCCTGCAGGGAACTCCCTTTCAGAGGGAAGTAGTATATGATTTGATGGAGAGAGAGTATGTTCTCGCCACAAACTTCAAAGACCTGCGCTTTGTTCAGGAGTCACAGAGCTCAATTAACCAGAGAGACACGTTGATCCACAAAAGACAGGAAGAGGGTGGGGGGTCTTACCCTTAACTTTCCTGTTGCAAAGCACTCTGGTTATGACCTCACGCATAACAGAAGATTGTTGATGGGGACCCAAGATTGGTTCATGAAGGTAGGTTTAACCCGCACCAATCACTTGGCCCATTTGACTTTAAATGAGGGTAGAGCCGCTCCTTTGGAAAATCATCCGACGACTGAAAGGAGCAAGGACTCATTTGGACCCTGGCTGAAGGTACAGTCTGCCTTACAGCTCCCACCAGTGAAGGAAGGCCAGGATTTCCAAGAGGGTAGCAAGATCCCTCCCCGAAATATCTCCCAGGGAACAGATACCAACCGCAGAAGACCCATCCAGCAGTTCCAGAACCTGTGCCCAACCAGCACACAGCATGCCCTGCTAGGTTCTGCCAGCAAGCTTCCTAGGTGGGAAGTGCCAGAAAGTTTCTAAACAAAGGACAAGGCCGTTGCCACCAAACACTCGCCTCAGCGTTGGGCCATCCACCTTAAAGAACGGCACAAGCCCTGAGAAGAAGCTAGGAGGGGTGCCACACAAGCATCAACCAGCGTCCTTCTTTTAAGGACATTGAGGCAGTTGAACCCTCGACCGGCTGCACCACTGACTGTCACGGTGCAGTCAGTAAAGCTGTCCGAGACGCCTCGACCAGCGTTCCAGATCCACCAACAAGCACAGAGAACGATTCCTGACCGCTGAGCCGCCATGTAGGCCAGCCTGCAGCCATCCATCCATCCAGCCTCGCTAGCCAAACTGCCTGCCGCCTGATACCTGCAGCTGTCCATCTTGAACTCTAGCTGCAAAGCGTCCTGGAACCAACTTGACGCTGTCGAGCATCAAGATCATCTCAAGCACCAGGTACATTGTGGTCCTGTACACCTGGTCTTTCTCAGAAGGGACCTAGTGACATTAACGACCCCTTGCTCCCTTGATGCAGAAAGCAAATTACCTTGAACAGTTAAGTGATTGCTTTACGGACTACCCTCCTGTAAGTATCCAGAGTGCATCCCTTTCCTTCGTGAAAATGTCTGTCCTCTGTGTTCCTTAGAGGGTGGGCTACATTTTGTAGTGTGCTAGAACGGTCTGTTGTAATAATGTAGATATTTGTATACAACCCTGAGTGGACAGGCCCTTTTATCATTGGAAAATCATTGTATTTTCGCTGTGTTGCAATTAACCAACGATCCACGACCTTGCGGAGATGAGCCTGCCATTCCGTCCAAGTTAACAAAATTGGACAAGGTGGTTTATAATTTACTTGCGTTTCCAGTCTTTTCAGATTCCTTCTGGTGTACTAGAGGCATGGGGCTGATTGATGGTTTAGAAACAGATATTCATCCCTGGACCACTAGTGCCCCGGAAGTGGATTTGTCATAACCACTCACTCAATCCGAACAAATTACCCTAACTCTCTCCAAACATGCTATGCTAGTACTCTCAACCTGGTGTAACACTCCTCTCTGATCTGTAGGTCCACCTACAACTTCTCAGACCTCACTCAAATGCCCTTAACTGAAGGCAAACTCTCCAGGTCTATACAGCATTACCATTTGTGTCGTGAAATGTTTCAGAAGCTCCTACTGCGCAGTCAGGTGTCTTCCTGGGCAAATCTCTGCTTTGTATATCCCAAAGTCCCCAAACTTCTCCCATTACTGCTCCGTGTGGGCTGGTACCTCTCTGGGTGAGTTCATAAGAGCCTTAAAGCCCACCTTTTCAGTCTCCCTATTCTTCCAGGCAGCTATGCCGTTTCCATGGTGGTTTTCTTTCGGTTTCCTTCCCGTATCAAGTAAAAGGTCCATATATATTTGTCCCTTGTTACTAATGTAAAGCTCCCCACTGACTAACATTTTGCTGCTGCTACCCCAATATACCTCTGTAGCATGTCTGATGACCCTATGGTAGGCTTGGAGTCTCCCATTTGAGTCCTAAAAGGGAGAGGGGAAAATCATTTTTATCATTACAACCATCTCTTTCCTTCCAGTCCAGGACGTGTTTTAGCCAATGGACCCAAGTGTATAGTGGTATTCATGGTCCTCTTCATTAGTCTATGGAAGGTGCTGCATGTTGTGCTGGATTACCATTATGTGCTGATCTATATGGCTCTGGGGAACAACGAGAAAGAACAGAGAAAGAGACCTGACAGGACAGAAGCTGCTAGGTGCCAGGACAGAGGCTGCCAGACACCTGGACAGAAAAGGATACCCAACTAGTCCAAGCATACCGGGAAGCTAGGAGCAAGTGTCCCTCTGAGCTCCCTCACACCAACTCTGGGGTAGGCCACCTACCCCCAGGTTGAAAGGGGACCTTGGGACCCCCAGACATGTCACATCCATGACACAATCGCACTTTCTACATAGTTTACGGCATTCGAGGATCTGCAGCACAGGTGTCTACCGCAGGATTGTTAAAAGCATCGCAGATCACCTTCATAATTAACAAATGCCAGAGTGAGGACTCTGGTACTACAGTTGAACCTGCTCTTGTCCTGCCCCATCACAAGACGGGTGCATGGGAAACTACAGTGTAATGTTGGCCCTCTGTATCCTTCCAGTTGCACCACCGAGTCTTAAACTGGCAGATTAAGCACTACTGCAAAGTACACACGTTTTCTCAAATCCCACTCCTGCTTCTGTGAATCTCAGGGTTCAAAACTGAGGGGTGCTAGGAGCCATTTAGCTCCTCCTTGTAGCCTACAGGAGTCTGGTTAGCTTGTTACCAACAGCAGCCAGGAGCTACTTTTGGCTCCCTCGGCCAGCTGATGCCGAATCAATACACCTATGTGAATTTAACTGTGTTTGGGAACATTTATGAATACACGTCTATACAAAATTTAAGGCATAAGGGTCATAAACAGACAAAGTTTTGTTTGCATCTTATGTGGAAATTGGATCTGCGGAACACTAGCTCCTTGTTCCGCATTGGTAGCTCCTAGTTACTGCTGAATGCTGGATATCAAGGAGCTGCTTTTAGCTCCTGCTCTTACAATCTTAATATTGAGCCCTGGAATTTGGCCCTTCAGCTGTCTTTATTCACACTGCTGCCACAACTGCCTGAAAATCATTCTTCAAACGATAGCTTACTTTTCCTGGAACCAGGGTTTGAAATAGTTGGAAGCGGTTTAGCTTCTTCCAAAGCCTAGCCGAGCTTGTTTAGCTAAAAACCAACAGCTGGCAGGGGCTACTTTGGACTCCCCAGGCCCTACAAATATGCCTACTTGACATTTATTCTGCGTTTTGAATGGTGTAAAAGAACAGTCACGCACACGCAGAAGAATTTTACAACCAAGGGTAACCTAGAAGTTATCTTGCGACTCGCATGCAACTAAGCTCCCGCTTACTGGGTGATGCACAATACACAGGAGCTGTTTTTAGCTCCTGCACCACAACTCCTCCCCTTTCGTCCTTGAGCAACTATTAAAATGGCATTGGATGTGAATTCTCAGATCAATATGGTCGCATTTTGTTTTACGAACCGCGGTACTGCAAGGTGCTCAGTTTGCAAAGCTGAAATGGCTGGTTTTACGTGTCACCCAGCACTAACAGATGACATTTATTCAGCCTCCTTCTCAACCAGGAGCGAGGAATCTGCGCAGGGTTCCCGTCAGGCCATAAATCTTTCCAGCATAACCCAGACATTCCCAGGGGCCAATTCTCCAACCACAAACACGACCGGGATTCCGGCCATCACATTCAGAGGGCACTGCGGTTGAGGCGCGCAGCGTCTACAAACCAAACAAAAACACACACCAACTTGTTAAATCTGCTGTACAAGCTACAAGAAAGCATACACATGGACTAATCCTTTTTTAAACTGTTTTAATTGTTCACTACTCTAATGCATGTTATTTCTATTGCCCAACGTCCTGTTCTTTTTTCCTTGTGTGTATGCAGCTCTTTGTTAAACGCGATTATTCTATGCAATGCATGGCAGCCTGCAATATCTGTGCACAAGCTGGGAAATTATGTACTTATTACAGGCGAGTTGTTGCATCACAACTGACCTGCAAGTTGTAACGTCACAATGCCTGCTCCCTGGCCCAGCACAGAGCACGATCACTGCTGCACTTGGGTGGCGTCTGGAATGCGTGTGCTGCAGTCTTGTATTGGTCATTCCGTTTATCTTTTCCGTAGGGATAATTATGAGTGGCTGTTTGTCCTCTTATTATATTGCCGAGATGTATTTAAATCTTGCTAACGGTATTTCTGTCATGCAGTCTCTTGCATTGCTCATTATAATCTGTTCCAAAGACGGAGCTGCGTTTTATGGAAAATGTATGGAGAATAAAAATAAAAAAAGGTAGTGACACGCATTTCTAATTCCGTGCTTGTAAAATAGTTCTGTGACACTTTACAAACAGTAATTGACAATGAACTGTTTAATGTGTGCACTGCTGGAGTTTCACTCAGGTTAGCAAGAAACGACCCATTTTCACTTATTTTAAACCACAAAAGGAAAACTAACTTCTATTGATTTTTTTTACTAAATTGCTCAAACTATTTTTCTGCTACACATTAGCAACTAGATGTTAGCTTCTTAAAATACTAATCATATGCACAGCAAATGGAACGTCTTGCATTGGATTAAGCAAGAGGCCAGGTACTAAATGAAATGCGTGTGTGTGGGGCCATGTACTATAAGGAATACAAATCCCTCTATTGTATGTAAAAATAACATTTGCAAGTCACCTCGGAGATCCATAACCTTCTAATGGAACTCGACCTTCGGCCTCGTTCATCTGGTCAGGGAATTAGAATGTACAGTTGGGGGTACTTTAACCCATCTATATTCAACCAAATGAACAAAACATGCCTTCAGAAATACCTTTTTAAAGGCCGACGGGACAGAGTGGTGCCTGGAAAGAGGAAGACCCTGTTCTTCCCCATCAACACTACCTTTACTGATCACGAGGCAATACAGGGGCGAGCTTCAGTTTGGAAGCAGGAAGGGAGGAGACAGCTTTTACATTCAGAACAATGGACTGATGATATTATGCCAGCTGGCCGTGCTCGTTTTCATAAGCGGACAAGTAAAGCAAGCAATAACAAGCAGATGAAAGGCCGGCACGGCAGTTGAGTGGGTTAACGCATCTCTTGCATAATATGTTGTGCACGCTGCCGGCCACAAACGGACGAACCCATGTAAGGCAAAAGTCGATAAAGGAGACTCACTGGACTCGGTAATAGCAAGTAAGCGTGTCTGCTACGCAACACTGCCCAAACACTGGCATCAAACGATAAAGCAAACCCAACAGGAGAAATTAAATCAGCCCAAGAGATACTAAAACCTCCTTTGTTAGCATCTAAGATTATGTCTGTGGTCTCCAACACTGGCATTTTTTTGTATTCCTTCTAAAAAAAAAAGACCTACTGGCAACAAGTCTAAAATGTGTGTTCGAAATGCGCCCATCGAAATGTCCATGCCAACACCATGTGTCCTAACAAATCTGGATGCTTTTGCATATGGATATGTGGCCGGCAAGAAGGGTTTACAATGAAATGAGCAAAATCTACTTAATGTAATTTGTATTTTTTCTAATTGCACATTTCCTTGGCAGGCTCGGTTTTCTATAGCTCCTGTTGCCTCCTTGTGATGGGGGTGGGGGTTTAGTGCTAGCCCGGCTCCAAGCGACAGCTTATCTAAGTCAGGTTGTCGACTCAAAAAAGGAACGCCTGCGATATGTGCAAATGTTTCAGGCACCATCAGCGCATGAAACTCATTATTGACCTCTCAGACAACCAGATTTCTTGGGAGTGCAGTCCATACATATGGTGTGGACTGTATCCTGAATAGTCCGATTTCAAAAGTAAACAATTTCTGGGAAAAACTTAAGACGCACCCCAGCTCTGGGATGATCTTTATTCACTACTGATCTTTATTCACTACAACATTCAATTTCACGCACGCTCAAAGCCAACATGTCAAAATGGTTCATTTTCTTATAGAGAAACAGTTTACTTGAACATTACACCCAAGGCATAGTCCTGTTAAAACCTTACCAGTTCAAACAAGTTTGAAATTAAAAAGCAGAAGTTATGAAGACAGCCTTATTTTATATTACAAAATTAAAGCAGATCTAAATTCACCAACACGGAGTATGTATTTCACTCATTAAACAATGGGTTCTACTTCGCATCTACAACTCCAAAACCTATGTTGCCATTACCAGTGTGTGCCAATATCTTTATAGACCTCGGGAGGGATCATGATCGCTTGTGATAATTACTGCTTTCCAAAATTACCTCCTCCCAAACTTATGGCCCACAGCTTCACCTCAGGCCAGAACCAGAATGACCCTTCCCGATGTCCATCTTATGTATGTATGTATTTTATTTTTGTATAGCGCCGGTAGCCCGAGGGCATCAGGGCGCTTAAACTTACAACACAGCAGCTGCACGACAGACATTAAATAACGAATACTGCGGCCTGATAAGTGACCCTGAACACTGCTTTCCCCGGATTCATCATCTAAAAAGGTGCGTCTTCAACTGCTTCCTGAAAGCAAGGCGATTTACTTCTGACCTTAAAGTTTCAGGAACGCTGTTCCACAATTTAGGGGCCATCACCAGGAAAGATCTACCCAACCCAGATTTCAACTTGAACTTAGGCACAGACAGAAGGCACTTTCCCTCCGAGCGTAGACTTCTCCTGGGAGTGTAGAGCACTAAGCTCTTTTTCTAGTAGTCCGGCGCTATGCCATAAAGGCACTTGTGTACCAAACAGAGAGCCTTGAACTTTAAGCGTTCCTCTACTCTAAGCCAGTGCAGAGATAATCTATCTGCAGTAGTATGGTCTTTCTTCTTCAAATTCTTAACTAGCCTGACCGCATCGTTCTGGATCACTTTGCAGCTGGATAGGTCCTTAGATGAGGCCCCTAACAACAAACCATTCCCGTAATCAAACCGAGACAGAATAATGGCTCTGGCTATCGTGGCCACATTGCCTTCATTAAGGAACGGCTTAATTGCTTTCATTAGCCTAAGATAATACACCATATATTTTTTAAGATAGCTGGTCTGGGTATGAGAATCGACCGCAGAGTTGACCATGATAACCAGGGTTTTCACTTGAAGGGCCACCAATAAAGTGGCATTCTTGATTTGGAAAGAATTTTACTCTGCCCCCAGATTGACCAATTGATGACTGGAACCAAACAGCATCAGTTCGGCTTTTGAGTCATTCAGGCACATCCAATTTGCCTGCATCCAGTCGTCTATTGTCTTGTAAACCCTTGCAATCACTTCGCTATCCTATCCCCCCCAATTCCAATATGAGCTGGGTGTCGTCCGCGTAATTCGTAAACGACACTCCTGCTTCCACCAATAAGCTGCACAGAGTGTATATATATATATATATATATATATATTAAACAGCATCGGGGACAGACTGGCCCCTTGGGGAACTCCAAATAGGATGTCGCAGGGATTAGAGAAACTGTTACCCCAATGGACTCTGGCATGGCGGTTAGATAGAAATGACAAAAGCCAATCAATGGAACAGCCCACTTTCTCTCTGAGTGCCTTGATGAGAAGATGGTCCACCAGATCGAAAGCGGCACTTATGTCTAGGAGCATCAGCATCCCTAATTTATTCTTGTCTAGCAAACTCAGCATCTGATTCTGCAGTCAGTCTGATTCTGCATGGCTGTCTCGGTACTATGGGACGTTCTGAAACCTGATTGTTGCTGGTGCAAAACCTCCTGGTTCTCTACAATGTGGTGAAGTTGCTGTGTGGCTACCTTGTCTAGTAGTTTAAGAACGAAATTCGAGTTAGTTATTGGGCGAAGGTTAGCTGGATCCTTAGGATCCAGGCCAGCTTTTTTAACAAGTGTGGAGATGGTGACTTTCTTCAGATCTCTGGGCACTGTACCCTCTTGAAAAGATGCATTCACTATTCTCCGGAGGATAGGAGCGAAAATGTCTTTGTGTTGGAGGATACTAGGTGGTAAAATGTTTTCTACACAGGTGGTAGGTTTCATATTATTCAACACCTCTAGCAGATCTGCCTCTGAAATTGGTTCAAATTTAAAAAGGTGTTCTCTGACAGTTGCCTCCACTTCTGTGGGTTGCGTGTCCCGTTTAACGGAAGATCTGGCCTTGATATTTTGTTGTGCTTTTTCCGTTTTTGGCTTGAAAGGCATTTAAAACCATGTTGCAATCCACCTCTGTGGGCATAAATGGAGGGGTAAGGGTTGCAGGTTGTTCAATACTCTTCAGAATATCGAAGAGTTTGCTGGTCTTGTTGTCTGCATGCTCAATTTCAGAGTTGAAAATAATCGGCCTTAGCTGCCTTAATTTTGTCTCTATATTCCATGTCCTTACTTTTCCAATTATTTTTACTATCCACAGATGTATCTATGATCCATTTTCTCTCCAAGGTCCGTTTTTCCTTCAATAAATGGAGCTCTGAGGTGAACCATTTTTGGCTGTTTTTTCTAGCTAGCTTAGTTGTGAGCGGTGCCTCCGACTCCACCAACTCAAGAAGATGCTTATTGTATTTATCTAAAAGATTGACACACGAGTCATGATCCTGAAAAGAACTCAGTATTTTATCAGTAGATGACTTAAGCTGTAGCTTATTTAGATTTTTAAATCTTCTATTGGCTACTTTGATGTGGGGATTATGCTCATGTGCGTAAGAAGGCAGTTTTAAGTTAGCCGATATCAGATAATGGTCACTGCAGATACAGGGTGTGGTTCTGCAGTCTTGCAGGGATATATTATATCCACACAGCCAGTCTAACTGGTTACCCTGAGGGGTAGTGGGGTCCTTATTAAGAACTTTAAAGTCAAGATTGTTCAATGCTTTTTCCAGAGCAATGGCTCCTTTGTCCTTATTCCCTTGCCAGAGGTTAAGGTCTCCCATAATATCCGTGGGCACATTAACGGATCTTAGAGTGTTTAGGTATGAACAGAGTTCCAATGAGAAGTCCGAGACCAGTGCCGGTGGTCTATAGATGGCTATTAGGTGAAGGCAGTTAGGTGAGAACACCAATATCAGGTGCAAAGCTTCACACCCACTAAAGCCACCTTAAAAAGTTTGAGGCTATCCTTAGCAATAATTGCCACCCAACCACCTCCCCCCTACAATCTGTTGTCAAAGTAAATAGTGCAATCTTCTGGTATAGCCTGCTCGCAAGCGGGCCCCACTGGGTCTTTAAGCCAGGTTTCTGTTACAAAGAGAATATCAAAGTTGTTAGAACTAATCATGTCTGTGATGTTAATAGCATGTTTAGTTAAGGAACGTGCGTTAAGTAGACCAATGTTAAGGTGCAAAAACTTCTCCATACACTCCTGTGGTGATTCAATATAAGTGTTCCCTCCACCTCATTAATTATGGCCCCCTCCCGAGATCTCGCTTGCATTTACAAGTAAAGACCTTCCTAGGTCTTGCTAAGGCTTCAAATGAAAACTGAAGGCAACCAGTTACCCCAAGTTACACACAATATTATGAAACAATTTCGAATTCCACTTTTATAATTCCCCTTTAAACCTTAGCTACAAATCTAGTAAAGCGGCCCTAATGCCGCAGTTAAAAGAATGTTTGCAAGGAAAGGAGAACTTACTCCGGAACGCCGACACATCCGGCCATGGACCGGCACAGACAGGCTTGCCCCCTTCGCGCCGGCTTCTTCGCGCCGGGTTTCAGGATATGTAGCAACTAGGACTACAAGGCTGCTGGGAGATGTAGTATGCTTCCCAGTCAGCACTTGCAGACCAACAAAGCCCTGGTAAAAACACGATTTTCTACTACAGCTGACACAAAATATATTGTGTAGTCTAGCACGTTACTAGTAGGCAAATTGTAAGGATTTTAACAATCTTACTAATCTCTAGGAGGCTACATGTGTCCGGTCAACCAAGTCGGACATGCAATGCTAGGCTAAACCTCGTAGGACAGGGCCGGACCAAAAAACATGGAAGAGTTTTGAAGAAACTAAATTAAGCTGATCTGTGTTAAAAGACTGTAAAAAAGCCCGAGTACCAAAAGCCTGAATTTGTTCTTTTGTTTTTCTCCATTTGTTCGCATATATGTGGGGGGGGGGGGGGAGACCCCCTATATCCCCCCACCTTATGACTATACATTTTCTATTAACTTTACACCCCCCGCCCCCATATACCTTTGCGAACAAATGGGGGGGGGGGGGTCGGACTTTTGGTACTCTTATTGACCTCAGCCTTTTTGGGTGTTTCCAATTAAGCAGGCTCTTTAAAGTGTCTCATGATCTCTGCTGGGCGTATGGAATCAAATAATGGAGTTGGGTTTCTGCCACCAACCAACAAATCACTTTTAGCAGTTGATCAACCAACCACCACTTTGCCTGAAATGCAAACTTTTTTGCACTGTAGAAACCAAAAACCTACAGCAGCAAAATCCTTTTAGTTTATCAGACTTTTTATGTTATGTGGGATTCGTAAAGCACACTTCTGCCATTCAGTGTTTTGGTAATCATTCAATTTCTGGACTGTGAGGGTAAAAGAATAATGCACATCCGAGGGGTAGTAAGGGTTGTTCCAGGGAGGGAAAATGCAGAAAAACTCCCTGCTAAGTCACCTCCCAGTGCTGGTTTATTGGAGATGGGAAGTGAAGCAGAGAAATAGAAGGGAAGACTTGGGTAGCGAAGTGACTAGAGAGTCGAGGCACAAGTGAGGGCACGAAGAGGAGGGAACTGGGAAGAGAGCGAACAGGGAGAGCAGTTTTATGGTGGTGAGAGTGGGTAGATTTAGGGGGAAAACAAGGATGAGACAGTGGGAGAGTGGTGGCCGGAGAGAGAAATAGGGTGTCTGACGTCTTCAACAAAACTTTGAATATCACTGTAGATACCTACCCCGAGTTGTCCACTTACTTTCCCATTGGGTCATGTGGCATGCACATCTCCAAGAGTCAGACTACCACAAAGCACCAGACAAAAAGGTTGTACAAAGGGAAAAAACAAGTTAACAAAACGTTCTTACCAGACAGCAGTCTAATGGCATGCTCTCCTGGTTTACTCTTTAGTTGTAATCGTAAACCAACACTGTACAGCACTCCGTTGCTACCTAGATAGTTTTGCACTATGGAAGAGCAAACCCAAACACACCCTTTTGCAATCTCCAGACACAAGTGTGTTTTACCGCTTTCTATCCAGACAAAAATGCGCAAATGGGAAATTGCTGGTCATGGCCTCTTCTTCAGAGCTAGAACTAATCCACTAGTGTCTATGTCCATATGTCTATGTCTATATGTTTATAAAGCGCCGAAAGTACGCGGGCATCAGTGCGCAGCAGACGGAAATGCATAATTTACACTTGGCACCTCTAGAATCTCGCTGACCTTGAAAGGCTGCTTGCGGTGCTTTGGGATTTGATGGCTTAGCGAAGTAAAAAGGTTTTCAGTTCTTTCCTGAAACAGATAGTAACCCTCTTGTCTCAGGGCAGCTGTTAATTGATTCCAACATATTGCGGCCTGGACGGGGAAGGATCTACCCCGTCCAGACACTGACTTAGCGCTGGGTATATTCAGAAGACCTGCATCAGCTGATCAAGCATCTCCGGGGCACATACAGTGAAAATTGTTTAAGATAGCTTGGTGCCTCTCCAAAAAAGGCATCTATACACTATAGTCATAGCCTTAAAAATGACTGTCTTCTATTCTGAGCCAATGAAGCGCCTTTCTGCCTGGTGATACCTGTTCTCCATTTTTAATTTTCTTTACACAGCGGACTGAGTCATTTTGCATTACTTGGCACCTTTGGAGCTCTCTCTTCGTGGCTCCCAGCAGCAAGCCGTTTCTGTACTCCAAACGGGATATTATAATTGCTCTCGCAATCGTTGCAGGGTTTTCTTCATTTATGAAGGGTTTTATCGCTCTTAATAGGACGCAGGTAATACGTGTTATTTTTGTGCAGGTAGTTGACCTGTGCTTCAGAGCCGACAGACGCTTCTACCATGATCCGTTTTTACTCGGGGCATTACCGAGATGATGGCTTCTTTGATGGAAAAGGCTTTGTACTCCGCTCCAAGTTTGGATCTTGCCTTGCGAGACCCGAAGATCACAAGTTCTGTCTTCGTGTTGTTTAGGCACATCCGATGTTTTTGAATCCATATATCGATAACATTGTAGACCTCTGCTATTTTAGCACTGTCTGTGCCATAGTCTCCACTCAGTTCAAAGATGAGCTGAGTGCCAGCATCGTAATTTGAATAAAACACAACAATGTTTTTCAGCAGGTCAGTTCACAGACTTCTCAGGTATAGATTGAAAAGCAACGGGGATAAACCGGCTCCCTGTGGAACTCCAAACATGATCGGATCGGCCTCCGAGAATTCTTCACCCCAGCGTATTCTTGATGAGCTGGTCTTTAGAAAAGAGTTTAGCCATTCCATTGCTGTAGTAGCACAGCCGACTATTTTGTCAATCGCCGATTGAAGTATCGGATGGTCGACCAGATCGAAATCTGCGCTACGGACGAGCAGCATAAGTATCCCGGACTTGCCTTTGTCTGTAAGTTCCAACATGTAGGTCTGTAAGTTCCAACATGGCTGCCTCAGTACTGTGCGCGGCCCGAAAGCCTGATTGTTGCTAGTGTAGTATCTCCTGGGATTCCACATGTTTTTGCAGTTGGTTAGTTGCAATTTCGTCTAAGATCTTCAGGATGAAGTTGGTGATAAGGCGTAAATTGCTTGGATCTTTAGTGTTTAAGCCCGCCTTTTCAACCAATGGGGTTATCGTGACCACCTTGATGGCTTTGGGAACTGATCCCTCACTGAAAGATGAATGGACTATCCTGGTCAGTATGGGCACAAACAGTTCTTTATGCTCCAGGATGATCTTTGTGGGTAAAATGTTTTCCGCACATGATGTAGAATTCATTTTGGACATTACCAGGAGTAATTCCTCATCGAGACGTTGAAAGTAAATTTCTCTTTGTCGTCTTGTGTAGGAGTTTCTTCCAAAGGGGTTTCTATACTAGCAGCTGTCTTTGCCGATAGGATATCATTTCTGGCTTTTAATATTTTAGTAGCAAAAGCTTCCTGCACCCTTCCACATTCTTCCTTGGTGGGAATATGTGGTGGTGAAAGCAGCTTGGGGTTTTCGATGCCCTTAAGAATCTCAAATAATTTGTGGTCGAGTTAGGAGCCGCTTCAATTTCCTTGTTATAATAGTTCTTTTTAGCTCAACTTCCTTCCTATAGGGTTGATCCGAGCATTTCCAGGCCTCCCGGTTTTCATGGATAGGATTCTGGTGCCATGTCCTTGTTTTGGCCAGTTTTGCCCGTTTAGGTTGGTTTCCTTGTTAAACCATTTTGCTTGGTTGTCATTTTTTCTGACTGACCTACTTTTTAAAAGGGGCATTCTTTTCCACCATCTCCTGTATGAGATGGGCATACTTTGATAACACGTTTTTACAGTAATCATTGGCAGTAAATGACTCCACAATCTGCTTTAAACATGGTTTCAATTGCTCGGGCCCCCATCTTTTTAAAGTTTCTGCTCCTCCCTTTCACATGCAGATTCTCTTGTTGTTTGGTATGAGGGTTGAGCTTTATCTCGAAAGTGACCAAGCTATGGTCAGACCAGATACAACCTACTATCCTCAAGGGTAAAAACAGAGTTGTGTAAGTGCACACCCAGTCCAGCTAGTTCCCGTTCTTGGTAGTGGGTTTGTTATTTATTACTTAGAATCCCAGGTGTCTTATGGTATTTTCCAATACTGTGGCTTCTTTATCAGCTGGGTTCCCTTTCCAGGGATTCATATCCCCCCCACTAGTAAGGTGAACGTGTTTTTAGAAACAGGCTTACTTATTTACAAGGAGACTTTGTGCTCCAAGTCAAAGACTAGGGCGGGAGGGGGGGGCGTCTGTATACCACAATAATATTTAGGTAATCATTCGGATGGAATGTTAAACTTTGCAGCTTGAAAGGAAACATGGCCAAACAAGAGTTGGGTCATCCAGAGAGCGTCTCCAACATGTCCCAAAGCCACTGTTTTTATACAGGTGAAATGTTGAAGTGTGGAGTGGCCAGTCGGCCACTTAATCTATTTGGGAAGGCTCTGCAAGGAGAACAAGCTTTTGATTACAGGTGGTAAGGTGATGCTTTCACCGGGTTAACATCAAAGAATAAATGCTGGTTGGGCGAGTAGCCACATATGTATTGCATGCCTACCCACACAGCAGAGGGTTAATAAAAAGGTCACAAGCAATAAGTATATTCTGCTGATAAAATTTGTCCCCAACCATGATATTGCACTATACTTGGCGAGAGTCTCCCAAGCTTGATTTCCAGTATGCAGCATCAACATGGGAATTTTTTATAACTATAGTTCATATGAAATATACTGTTCTTTTTGTGTGCAGAAACTAAAGCATGTTCAAGAGTCATAAGGGAGAATAGTGAATATGCACCTTTTCTTGTGTGGACAAACACATTGGGTCCCTGTCTGGTTACCTATCAGATTTCCTGATAGTAGATCAAGACGTTATGCTGAGGTTCAGGTTAAATCTTTTCCCAACGTGTGAAATACTATCTAGTAGATCCAGGCAGAGGGTGGGCAAGGATGCATGCTCTTTGTCATCTAGAGCTGTGTCAGACATTGTACCATGTCTTAATGGAATGCCAGGGAACAAGAGTGGAAATCACACCATCATGGCAGCGCTTTGTGAGTGACCTGATCCGATTACAGACTATGAATTATTGGCAAAGACTGTCCTCAAGCCAAGAAACATTATTGACAACGGAACTGATGAAACTGTTAAAAACATTAGAATTATATAGAGACTTTTCCTGAGGACTGGGCGGAAGAGGGGCTTTTTATTTAAGCAATATGACCCGAGCAGCGGGGGCATTACCGACTCCAGTAATGCCCCGGGGCCCATAGTAATAGGCCCAAGCAAGGCCCTGCGGCATTACCCGAGTCGGCAATGCCGCCGCCACTCGTGTCATATTGCTTTTGGTACCCCGGCCCGCAAGATCTGTGTGATCAGGGCACTAAAAGCTTTTTTTTTCCTGTCCCGAACAGTTTCGGGACAGGGAAAAAAAAAAAAAAAAAAAAAAAGAAAATGGCCACGGGGACAAGGAACACAGGCAGTTTTCCCTTCCCATGGCGCCCATCAGGAGTTGACACACTAGGAATATTTCTATTCCCAGCGCGTCCGCTCCCAAGCACAAAAAACAAGAAGGTAAGTGGGGTTGGGGGGAGGGGAAAAGAAAAGGAAGAAAAAAAAAAAAAGGAGCACCTGGGTCCCCGGCAGGGGACAATGGAAGCCACAAGCCATCTGGAGGCTCGGAGCGGGGTTCGCCCCGCTACGGACTCTCCACATTGCAAGATAAGGGGGGGGTGGGAGGGTGAGAAAACAAACAAAACATACCTGGATCCCAGGAGGGAACAATGGCTTACTTACATCTGTGTAGGATTGCTCATTTGTGCCTTAAGAACTTAGCAGGGGGAAATATTAACAAACACCATCTGTTCTCAAACCAAAACTGTTCTTTTTCCTGTGTTTTCTATTCTGCATTATGATAAGTGAATTCAATTGCTTCAATTTTCTGAACTGTATTGTCACCCCTTGGTGATTGCTGCCCAAAAATATATAAATATATATAAACTTGTGCAATTTGAATTTTAAATAAGTATTTACTTTACAAACTAGCCTGATTCCTGGTCCAGTGTCACCTGGCGGGTATTTTGAGACGGGTGTGATATGAGTGGTATATCTTTCAGAATATTGATCATAGACACAAAAAAAGAAGTATTCATTTGCGCACTACATGCTAGGCGAGACCCGGGTGTTTGCCCGATTGAAATCCTTAACAGGCCCCAGCCGAAGACAGCTCTACCCCAGCTCGTTTCTTAGAAAAGCAACTGACCCTGAGGGAGTTGGAGGTAGAGGAGCAGAGGGCTCGGGCAGGAAGGTATTTAGGTACGTAAAGCTGAAGGTATTTTGGACCCGGGGCACAGAAAGCCGTCTGGACGATGAAGAGGGTTTTGAATTTAATCCTTGCAGCCACTGGAGAGATTTCAGAGCTGGAGAGACAAGATCCCAGGTCTTGAGGTCAAGGACAAGTCTTGTGTCCTGTTCTGGATAAATTGCAGAGGGAGGAGAGTAGAAGCAGGTAGATTTAAAAAGACTGTTTCAATAATCCAGCCTAGAGAGAACCAGGGCTCGAGAGACAGTGAGCTTCGGGGGGGAAGGAGAGAAAAGGCAGAGTACGTATGAGGGAGAGCATTAGGAAGTTTGATTTTTTGAGACATCAGATGTGGGCAGAGAAGGAGAGCGTGGAGTCGAAGATGACCCCAACGTTTTAAGCCTCACAGGTGGGAGAAGGAGGGCAGCCAAGGGAGGCCGGGCAGAGAGCGACAGGAAAGGAAGGTGAGGTGTGACGATTAGGAGGATCTCCGTCTTGCTGGCATTCAGGCAGAGATCGTTGGCAGTACACCAATCCTGAATGACAGATAAGCAGTCAGAGATTAGAGAAGGAGAGGAGGTGGCTGAGGGGAGCTTGAAAATGAGTTGGGTCATCAGCATAGCACTGGAAGTTGGAGCAGCAATGGCAATGTGGTGGGCAAGAGTTGCTAGGTACTGGTTGAAGAGGCAGGGTGAGAGGTTAGACACCTGGGGAACACCACAGGTAGAGAGGGAGATAGATGAAAGGAAGGACCCAAGTTGGACCTGGGATGGTCGATCACAGAGGAAAGAGGTCAGCCAGGCCAGAGCCTGATCAGTGATGCCCATTTTGTCATAGACGGTTGAGCAGGATGGAACGGTTGATCGTGTCAAAGGCAGAAGAGAGATCGAGTAGGACGAGGACAAAGAGGATATTAGAATTGAGGTTGGTGAGCATATCTTCACGAAAGTTCAGGAGAGCAGTTTCCATGCTTCTGGCAACTCTGAAGCCAGATTGATGGTCGTGGAGACAACCAACAGAATCAGAGTGAAGGTTAAGTTGCAAGATGGCCAGCTTTTCCAGGAGTTTGCCCAGAAAGGGAGTGATTGAGATTGGGCAATAGTTAGCCGGCCAAGAGGGGTCAACTGTGGGTTTCTTGAGAAGAGGATGCATGAGAGAGAGAGTGCTTCTGAGGGGAAGGGAAGGCTCCAGAGGCAAAGGTGAGATTGCAGAAATCAGCCAGGGCAGGAGCGAGGGTGTCAATGTAGTCCTTGATGGTTTTGGAAGAACAGGGATAAACCTATTTTGACAAGACTTTCATAGATCAGACTTGTCTAGCGACCTTGTCAGGGGAGAAAAGAGGAAAGTAAGTGAAAGAGGGTGGGGGTGGCTGTAAGAGAGCCACAGTTCAAAGAAGGAGAGGAGATGAGAGGGTAGACAGGATATCATGGGTTTTAGAGATGAAGTGAGAGGCAAGGGCCGTGCAAAGGGCCTAGGAAGCGACAGGAGAGGTATAGACTGCGGCAGGGTTGGCCAGCTCCTTGCAGATTTTAAAGAGTTTGGCCGAGTTGTTAGACGCCGCAGAGACACGGGCTTGGATGTGGGCTCTTATTTTGTGGACAGAGTCAGTATTGCCTTTGGAGCATGCGACAGGCCAGTTTGTCCGAAGATGAGCAAGAAGCCCTCCATTTCCTCTCAGCCGCCTTACGTTTAAGTGTAGCTAGGTCGGAGTCATACCAAGAATTGCACTTGGCTTTGGGCTTCAAACGATGATGGCCGGACCACTGTATTGGTGGGAAAACTGGAAGAGAGGTGTGTGGTGAATTCATATGCTCCCAACGTGGATGATGGTGACCATTTTACATAGGCCTGCTAGGATTATATGGGACAGTGATTTTAATTGCTTTTTACACCAGGAGCTGGAGACCAGGCTTGTTTAAACAAGCGTCTTCGGCGGCGGCATCATCATCATCATCATTACATAAGGTCCTCACAGAACTTGATCTGGTAGTATTATGAGGGAGTCACACATGCAGGAAAGGCTACTCATTCTAGGGTTGAGGATTCATATTCCCGTCTAGATTTCATTTTTGTATGGAGAGAGCATTTCCATTGGTTTCCAGACACAGAATATTTAGGGGAGGGGGCGTTGGGGGGCCTTGGAAGATATAGACTTCTGCACAACGTTACAGGAGCTCATTTCGCATTTATTTAGTTGAACAAGGGCTCAGTGGGGGACATAAGGATAGAGTAGGAAGAGTTTAAGGTGACCATGAGGGGGCTGTGAATGTTAAAGTCAGTGGGGGTTAGAAAAAGAATGCCTGTAAGGAGATTGAACAGTCAATCTTGGAAGGGCAGTTCGTTAAAGTGGCCCAAGTGGGGGAAGATCTAGCGGAAGCACTTAGTCTCAACAGGAAGCGCGGGAATACCTACCAAGGTTCAAACTGAGCCAATACACGGTTAGGATACACAGCGAAGGAGATTATGCGCAGCGTCTTCTGGCATGCCTTACAAGACACGAAAACACCAGGTCCACGATTATAAAGAATTATATACCAGTGAAGGCACCTATTAAAAAATTGAGGGCACTGACCTTGTGGGACTGGTGAAACTACCGAGATTAACGGAGGGGTTGCAAGTGCCAATAGGCAAAGAAGAAATCCGGCATGCCCTTATATCCATGCAAAATAATAAAGCACCGCCGTCCGACACTTCACTGTCAAATTCTATTGGAGTTTCGCAGACATCCTTGTGCCACAATTAAAAAGGGTTTATGACACTGCGTTCAAGAGGGGTAGCTTGCCGGAGACAATGAGGCAATTATTACAGTTCTTCTAAATATAAAAAAAAAAAAGACAAGGATCCGACCCAATGTTCTTCATATAGTCTCATATCATTGTTAAATGTGGATGCTAAGAATCTGAGAAATGTGCTTGCGACAAGATTGGCTGAATAGGGTTAATGCACCCGAACCAAATTGGGCTGGGGGAGGGGAGTGCGCAACACAATGATGATTCGGCAACAATTACATCACGTCATGGATCAGGTGAAACAATCCCCAGAGGAGATGGCACTGGCCTCAGATGCGGTTAAAGCGTTTGATTTGTTCCAATGGCCATGGCTCTTTAAAGTTTTGAAGGCGTTTGGGGCGGGAATGGCGAGATGGTTGAAGCTCCTATATTCTGAACCAATGGCACAAGTGAGACCAGGGACTGGGTGTCTCCACTATGTGTGTTAGAAAGAGGCATGAGAGAGCTGCCCAGTGTCTCCTATTCTCTTCGCAATGGCACTGGAACCCTTGGACAGATATTTTCAGACAAATATAGGCAAAACTGGGATTGCCGTAGGGGCGTGACTCAACATTTCACTATACACGGATGACTTTCTATTATACGTAAATGATCCATTGGAGAATATCATATTGGAGGCCCTGGGTAACTTAAGGAAACTGTCTGGGTTTCAAATTAATGATGACATATCAGTATTTGTTTCCCCCCTTCAGCAGGGCTACATTCCATGAGGAGTGAGGATCTTTCAGATTGGGGTGTACAATGGGAACTATAATCATTTAAATACGTAGGGGGTCGAGATATTCAATGAGATCGGAGGAGACGTTAGTGAATAATACTGTATGGGCATTATTCGAGATAGGGGATGGTGTAAAATTTAGGAAAATGCTACCCCCGTCAATGATGGGAAGGGTGGCCTTATGCAAGAAGGTGGTTCTCACTAGATTGTTTTTTTTACTAACACGCCTTAGACGAGAGATTTTTTTTGAAGAATGCTCGATGAAAAGCTAGATGAATTGTGGAATATGGGGAGGCGAAGGGTGGCAATTGGTACACTACGACAGACCTATGTAACAGGGGGGCTGAACTTACCTGATTTTGAGTTCCATTTTTCAGCGGCACTGTTCCAATCAATGTCCTTATGAAATGCATCTCCAGAGAGGGGAAATCACCAGTTGGTTCGGTGGCACCCCGGGTAATAGAGAGGTCACTGAATTGTGATGGAACCCCATAGCAGGGAAGTACGCCACAAAAGTATTTCAGGTAGTATGGGACATTGAGGAGATTCCTGACAAAGTCGAAGGTTGAAAAGGGTTACATGGGGCAGATTTACCATTGGGTTTTGATATGAGGTTATGGGAGGCACTGAAACATAAGTTTGGCTACCTTGGTCGAACAGAATTGTACGGTACTTTTTTTTTTGTTTTTATTTTTTGAGGATGGGAAGCTCATGACATTGGCCCAATGGAGAACATAATACGACATCTTGAAGGGCCATTTCTCACATATGCTAAAGTAGTTAGGAGAATGGCAGAATTGTGGTACTGCATACCGAAGAACCAGAGGTCTGCTGTGTGACGCAAACGCTGTTGAAATTAAGGGATGGGAGGAAGAGAGTTTTAAGTTTAAACAATTACCTTCAAAATGCAAGATTGACGAGGAGTTGATAGTTAAGGGGAAATGGGAAAAGGATGTGGGGGTCTCGATTTCGGACAAACAATGGCTTCAGATGTGGGGACCGGTAAAGAAGGCGTCACAAAACTCAAGGTTTCAGTTAAAACAATGTAATTATTTACACAGTGTGTAAATGATACTGGCGAAGCTGCATTTGATCAACCCTTCAATCTAGCCTGCACGCCCAGGATGCAGAGCAGGCTTTCCGGCATATGATTTGGGATTGCCCAGTCAGAATGCCCTGTCAGAATTACATATTGGGACGGGGTGATTGAGCTTCTCAATACCATGCTAGGAAGCACTTTCTCACGCACGCCAACAATCTGTTTGTGGGATGGATTCCAGAGAAGGGGCGTCACAAAACACAGAATAGAGTGGCAACATTTATGATGGTCCTGGCTAAACGCAGGGTCGCAATATCTTGGAAAAGTGCTGGGGGCCCATCGATAAGGCAATAGCTTCAGGATGTACAACAGGGCATGGCAGAGGTGGAGTATTTGAAGAAATAACGAGGCACAGAGGGTGCAGTAGAGCAGAGTTAGATTGGGGCCAATTGTTGAATGAATTATCTTCCTCCTCGGATCTAGCCCCCCCCCCCCGAGAGAGCGGATACTGGCAAGACAAAGGGGTTCGGTTGAGAAGCTGGTGGTTGGTAGGGGGTATTAGGAATGGTACGTTTAGAATTTTGGTTGCGGGCGAAGAGGGTAGAGATGGGGTGAGAGTCAGGACGGATTAAGGGAAAGAGGGTCAATATCCAGATACTACAGGGGAATGGTCTGTTATGCTGGAAGACTATTGGTGTCGATGTGTTTGACTGTACTGTTAATTTGTCGTCATTTTGAAAAATGTGGAAAAAAAAACGTCCATTATTCAATGGAAATAATATGTGGTTAGACTAAAAAGTCCATTTGTAAACACATCACGTTTACACACTGGGCAGGCGCATTGTAAAACGCTGCCTAGAAATAAAAAGGGGACGTGAACTTTTGCTTGGAATACAAAAAAGCATTCCTCTTCAGTCATCACCTTTCTTGCCTACATTCTGCAGTGAAAATCTTGCAGAATGAGGACTTGCCAGTTGCCATCGTTGAAGTACATCAGTGACACTACAGAAGGTTTCTTTTCACTGGTCAGAACATTGAAGATCTTGCAATAGAAACTGAACGACGAGTAAGGAATTTCAGATATAGGTGCCAACAACAGAGCACCAATAAAAGGAACAAGCATCAAATGCATCAAAAACGCGAAACAGGCGCGGTTAGATTTTAGAGACAGAAGGGAAGTAAATAACCAAAAGGAGATGAGTAGTGGGTTTCCATACATCCTATGAAATGCACTTGCCCTTCGTTGAGTTTGTCAGTGCTGTATCATTCACCTTCATTGGGTTTTGGTCGGCGCTACATCCTTTATTTTTAGTTATTTCTTTATTTTACAGGCATTACTACAAGCAATACTCCATACTGCGCTCCATCAGCATGTCAGATGGATCAAATACTTTAAAATCAGGTTCTCGGTGACTGATCCGTTTGGCAAGAGACAACAACTGTTGAGTTTCAGGTAATATTCATTGGGTTAGGCGGTTTTTTGTTGCTGGGTTTCAAAAGAAAAAGAAAAATACAGCTCCAAAGCATTTCAAGTTGAGATTACAAAAAGGATGTGCCGACCAACAACAATACTTGATTTGGAAGCTTACGTATGCCTACATTTTCATAAGAAACAGACAACCTGACAATTCAGAAACTGTAGGAAGGGTGTTGTGCAACGCCGAAAACTAAGATGAATATAATACAATGTAGATAATTCCCAAAATATGTGGCAGATGAATTGGGACATTTTCAGCAGGAGAGGAATTTGCGAGTTAAAGTAAAGCACAAACAGTCTGATGGACAGACACGTTGAATAGTTCAATTAACACTAAGTGAACAGGCCCTTTCACACATCGCACTCAGCAAACTCACTGCGTCTTTGCCCATTATAAAACTCATAGCGGATACACCAGTTGTCTCCCCATATATGAAAGTACAAAAAAACAGATTAGTGCTCCTCAAACAAGAAGTTCACTCTACCAAGCCAGATCTACGGCGATTGTCAATGATCGTTGGGCTTAATCTTGTTCAGATGCTTTTGACAACAGGGTAAATTGAGGATATGGCATTAAGCCCCCCTCCACCGCCACAAAAAAAACAACTTGGAAAAACGAGGTAAAACAAAGGAACTTAAAGCAGGACCCCAGCCAACAAGCTATCACCCCCCCCCCCAGTGTTGCAACCATCGGAAGCAGCGCAAAGGCTCAATACATAGACCAGCATAACCATTCTGGGGGCAAATTAAAAAAAATGTACTCGCCGAGCAGCAAAGAAAGGAGAGGTACAATCGAGTGTTAATAGTAGATTATTAGTTTTCCTAGAACTACTATGCCGGGATAATCCCGTCTTTTTTGTTTGGCTATTAGGTGGCGATTGTGCCACATAAAGGCTAAACTATTGTGTTAGAATACATATAGGGAGATATGCCACATGAGGATGGACACAGCGCTTGTAGACATTTGGTTAGTTGCCTACCCATTACTGCTCATGGCGATGCTAATCCCTATGGTCTTTCGCACCCAGTTCCTGCCACTCTGTGCCCAAAACACCTTTCTTTTGTTTCATTATTTTATTCACAGATTTATAGAAATCACCAGGATGAAGGGGACCCTGAGATGTGGAAACAAGGCACAATCAGCACACACGAACTGATACGCCAGACACAAGGTTGTATTCCCAGAATCTAGGGTCTATTGCAAAACAAATAGCCCCAGTTGGCCAAATGGTCCCACGCCCCGCGACGTGTCTAACAGACCTCAGGGGACGCAAGAGAGAAATTGTACATCAGTTACATATATACAAAATGAGCATCTTACAATTAGTAATGACACATTCGATGCCGCCCCTAATTCATTCCCTTTGAATTGGAGGCGATGATTGACCATGGTGACGGATATGACACCCTAGACCCCATATTTAGTAGCACTTGGCAATCTCAAATTTACAGACAATATTCTTTGAGAGAACACAGCGCTTCTGTTTTCATGGGCAAGCTGCGCGTAGGGGACTGGCACATTCCAGGCCTCACTATCTCCTGGTTTCGATTCAAGCTCTATAGGTCAGCTTGCTCTCTGGGCCTCACAGTGCTCACAGAAAAGGGGGCCGAAAGAAGAACATAATTCAAACCTTTTAATATTCGTTTTGTACATTGCTATTCTTTTTAGGAGACTCGCTGGCATCCACGTACTGATTAAAATGCCTTGCTCCCTGCTTTCAAGGACATGTGAGGGAGGGAACCGGGCATTTCTGTCTGGCTCTCCAGTGTAATGTTTCAACATGTCTTTTAGCCTTGGACCATTGAAGCAAAATAATATCTACAGCAAAGCAGTTTTACATGAGGCAAAGTGGCAACGTTAGAGCAGAAAGAAAACAAAATTGCGATTCTGGTCATCTTAAAATGGCCACACTTTAGTTGAGCCAATAGCTACGTAATAGCTAATGAGCATATATTCTTAACACTTTAAATGAGGCGGTTGGTCTTCGGCCAACCAATTATCATGCACTGCCTTCCACTCAAGGGGTGCTTAGTTTTTCTAGACTGACAAACCCTCCTCTTGGCTGTATGCCAAACGCCTCATCCATACATTGCATCCTCCTCCGACCAGGTATTTAGATCAGATTTGGAATCCGATTCGAATTCTGACTCATTTACACTCGTTTTCTCCTCATTATTATCAATGTCAATCGCCATGAATTCTTTTATGGTTTTGGATTCATAACCATTATGAGTGTTTGATTTAGTAATGACTTTCCGTTCTACCATTTGTACACATTCCTCACTAATTTCAGGGCATACAAAGGGGAGACAAAGTATGCAACAAAAACATGTCATGAATATTGCTACTAAGATTGCAAATAGCTTCCATCCCCAGGACCACAACACTTCCCAGAACCAGGAGCTTATGTTCAATTCCCAGCCTCCTTCAGGGGGGTGAAGATCAGAGCTTAATACATGCAATTTTCTTATTGCTTCGAAAATCGTGGGGGAGGAGTCACGAATACGCAACACGCTGATCCCACAATTTTGCAAACACCGCAGCGATCAACTAAGATTATATCAAGGGCCATTCTATTCTGTAGTGACCTCAATCTAATTCCCTTTTCCTCAAGGGTCTTGTTATATAATTTGTTGGTTGTTCCGTTTATTGTTTCTTCTAATATTCTTGACAGTCTTATATTATAAGAGTTTATTGCTTGGCCCCAAATTGGTACAAATGATTTTGCTATATCTCCTACAATCAACCCGTCTTTAGTATTCCGGCGAGGTCTGGACCTGGTCAATTTGGCCATGTCTGCTGTTTCCGAAAGAAAAACCCCAGGAAACAGAAAGCCTAAATAGCAAGTGCCCCTCTCCAGTTTCTAGGTAACCAAGGATATGCTTTTTCTCCACATATAAAGTACACAGGATCTCCCACATATATTGGTTCCACTTCTTTATCAAGGAATGCTATATTTTTGCATCTAGTGAATGTCCCCACCTGAAAGGAGCCCTTTTTCTGTAAGCAAAAAGGGACAGAACGTGGATTATAATTTACTGTATAGGAAGAGGGCTCTGCATCCTTGTTCCCTTCTGGGTTCATATGGAACGTGATCACAGATGATTTATAGGGCACAGACAATCTATCCTGTGGCATTATTGCTGGTGTAATTAATTGTCTTCTATGGAATATGGAACAACCCACTGGTTTCATAATCACTTCCTTGAATTCATTCATGTTTGTTTTGTCTAGCTGACCAGTTTCACTTTCGTTCCATTTCCCATAATATAAGGCACTCGGAGAGGCATAACATGCAGATGTCATTGGCAGGGGCTTACACACCATCCTATTCCCTTACCACCATGCAGAGGCAAGTGGGCACAAACCCAACAGTTGTTTTTTCTTAGGATTGAGTGTGTCATGTTCATTATTAATAGCAATGTGTTGTTCCAATACCCTTCTCTATGTCTCTCTTCCATTGGGGACAAGGTATAGGAAATCACATGAACTGGGCTTTCCATCGTGGAAATGTTCACAATAGGCAAGAGTACCTCTAAAGGGTGCATTTCCTCCAAGTATATGGTCAGTATTGGGACTAATATACTCAAATACATTATTATTGTTAGACCCAGCATACAATTCTTCCGACCATGTCCTTTTTTCACCTGTCCATGTACTGCATTTAACTCATTATCAGCATTGGTGCAGGAGGGGGCGTTTGCTGGTTCAGGCATCTTCTCTCGTCGTCCTGCTGTGCTCGTCGTGAATCTCTCCTGTCAATGCGCTTCTTAGGATGTTAAAGAGTTCGATAAATGTCTACAGTTTTTCTATGCCAGTTCTTACCAGCCTGGATTGCTTACCCGCTGGACAAGATCTCTGTGCATTTGCACATTGCTCTAGAGTTTCAGAGCAGCTGTCTTTGTACTATGTGCGCCCCACTTGTTCGCTCGGGTTCCGGACACATGGATTTAGCACCAAGGAGTTGCGTTTGTTGAGCTGTCTGGCTTGCACAACTCTCACGTCATTCTCCTCTAGGCTTCCGGTTCCTACTTCATCCGAGAATAGGAAACAGAGGCAATAAAATCACAAAAAGATGAAGATGTGATCACTCCTTTTTTCTGCTGCACAGGTTACACCGATGTGCTCCCGGTATTGTGTGGTCGACAACTTCCGGTCTCAAGCTTGGCGTCAGCCTGGGGCACAATAGCAGATGGTGATGGGTGCCCTGGCGACGATGCAGGCTGTGGCGCAATAGAAGATGGTGGGCGCCACAGAGGTACACGCTTGTGTCGGCCAGCAGTGATGCAGAATCTGCCGGACAACGTTGGGGCACTCTTTGCCCTTTTTTTATGGCAATCTCATCAGGCTTTGTTTCAAGATCTGGCAGTTTCTGTGGCAAAAAAATGGCAATTGTATTTCTCGTTTCTGGAACCACTGTCTCTTATTGGCCGTTTTCCTCATCAGTTAGAGTATCAAGTGGTGGCGGAACTTTCTTGGCGTGCGTTGCATGTATCCATGCCTTCCGCCCATCCACTCGTATCGCCGTCTGCGTAATCAGGAGGATCTGGTAGGGCCCACGCCACCTGGGTGCTAAATGTTTTCCTTTCAAAATGTTTTACTAGCACCCAGTTCCCTGGCTCCAACGCATGTCCTGGGCCAGTGTATCGTATGGGCAGCGCTTCCTGCACCTGCTGATGAATCAAACGCAGTTTTTGCATTAACAGGTCACAATAAATGCTGAGTACAGGATGTGCCACTTCGCTAAGCTTTTTCGGCTGAGGTGCACACCAAACATTCACCGGTCTCCCCATTATAATTTCGTACGACGAAGAGCCCAGTTCTTGCTTGCACGGACGTTCGCATACATAGTAACGCGATTGGCAATGCATCTACCCAACTTAGCTTGCTACCTGCACAGATCTTGCTAATCTTGGACTTCAAGATTGCGTTGTGGCACTCAATAAGGCCGGCCCACATCGGATGTTTCGAACAATGGAATTGCTTATCAATCTGCAAACCTGCACAATCTGCAGTATTACTGCACCTACAAAATGCAGGCCATTGTCCGACCATATGACATGGGGTAGACCAAAGCGAGAGAAATACTCCTTCACCTTTACTTCGCTGTGCTCATGGCAGTGCAGTCTTTCAATGGATACGCTTCCACCCACTTGCTGAACGCACATATGACCACCAGAACGTACTTCAAGTTTTGGCATCTCTCCATTTCTATGAAATCAAAATGGATCACTTCAAATGGCATAGAGGGAGGGCCAATACTGCATGTTGGAGTCACTGTTCCCTTCCCTACATTGTGTTGTAGGCATGTGATACAATTCTGCACTAGCCTCTCGGCATTCTTTTTTTATGTGTGGATTTTCCCAAACTGTGTCTAGGTGTTGCACTATTTTCTTTGCACAGATATGGGTGGGGCTGTGAGCCATTGTAACCATTGCATTCACATAGGCATTTGGCAACAACCGATTCCCGCTTTTCTTGTCCACCCAACAACCCTCCAAATTCAATTCTGCAGAGCCCTCATCCACCCTTGTATTTCATCGGCAGTGGCTTCCGCCTGCATCTCTTTGACAGTGACAATTCCATTCTCTATCATACAGGGTACTTCTTCCGATTGTACTGTTAACATTCTTGTGTTTAAATCAGTGGCAGTTTGTTTCGCAATTCTGTCTGCAAATGCGTTTCCCTCTCCCACTTTGCATGTCACCTTTTTATGTGCTTCACACTTTACTATCACCAAGTGCTTTGGACACGTAAGTGCAGACAATCGTACAAAGGGTCATTTTGAATTATAGCCCCATGTGATGTTAGAAAACCTCTCTCGGCCCACAGTCGGCCAAAATTATGAACCACGCCAAAGGCGTACTGGCTATCAGTATAAATGTTCATGCTTAGATTTTCAGAAATTTCACAAGCTCTCGTTAAGTCAAGTATTTCCACGGCTTGGGCGGAGTTGTAAGGAATTATTTTAGTCTCTACAATGCTTTTTAACGTGGTGGTGGCATATGCAGCAGTTGATGTGCCGTCAGGTAATTTAAAGCAGGAACCGTCACAGAACAGTTCTCCATCTGGTTCTTTTAGTGGGGTAACACTTAAATCAATTCTCCCTTTTGTTTCTTCCTCAGTAACCATTAAGCAATCATGCGGGGGAGGGGTGATTCATTTCCACCAATGTCTTCCCCGGGCATTGGCATCAATTCTGCTAGATTCAAAGCGCTACACCTCATAATTTGAATGTGGGGTGCGAACACCATTTCATATCTAGTCAATCTAGCAGAGGTGAGGTGTTGAGTCTGTGTTCTATTGAGTATAATGTCTATGGCATGTGGCACCATCAAAATTAAGGGGTGCCCCAATACCATCCCTTCTGTTTGTTTCACTGACGCAGCAGCCGCTGCAACAGCTCGCAAACATTGTGGTAGTGCGCGCGCTACAGGGTCCAGCGCAGAAGAAAAATAACCGCACGGCCTATTTCTTCCACCTTGTTCCTGTGTTAAAACAGATAACGCGCAGCCTTCATTCTCATGCACAAACAACCTAAAAACTTTTTTTATAGTTTGGCGTACCCAAAACTGGAGCAGAGCACAGTTTTAAGCAAATCAAATGCTTTCTGACATTCTTCATTCCACTGCAACGGCATCACTACATCCTTCTTTGTCAACTCCACCGTTGGCTTCACAATTAATGCAAAATTCACAATCCACCGACGACAATAAGAAGCCATGCCAATTATAGCTCTCGCTCCTTTCTGTGTCTTTGGAATAGGCATACCAGAAATGTGCTCTATTCTCTCCGGCGTTAGTCTTCTCTCTTCTTTTGAAAGTAGGTATCCCAAATAAACTACCTCTTTCTGACAATACTGAAATTTCTTTAAGCTCGCTTTATGGCCATACGCAGCTAGCTGAGTCAATAACAATACAGTACCTTCTTTACAAATCTCTTCCGTGTCAGCAGCAATTAATAGATCGTCGATGTACTGGAGCAATACACAACCCGTCGGTAGTTCTAACATGTCTAGCTGTTCTTTCAATGCTCTACTGTATATACTCAGACTTTCAGTGTAGCCTTGTGGAATGCGTGTAAATGTGAATGATCGCCCTCCTAACGTGAAGGCGAACAAATATCTGCTTTCCTTATGTACTGGAATGCTGAAGAAAGCATTCTTTAAATCAATAACACTAAAGTATTCTGCTGAAGCAGGAATCATTGTCAAAATTGTGGTAACATCTGGAACTAACAGGAATTGGGGGATCTACTAATTTGTTTAATGCACGCAAATCAATTATGAAAAGGTACGGTCCCTCATTACCCCCTTTCTTATATACCGGAAGAATAGGGCAGTTGCATGTGCTGCCTGTAATCTCTTCAATCACTCCCAATTTCACCAAATCAGATATAATACTTTTCAAACCTTTCTCTCCTTCTGTTAAAATCTTATTCTGCGGGATACATGGTAACGTTATTCCTTCTTTTAAAACTATTTTCACTGGCTCTATCTTCAAACATCCCACATCATTGTCATTCATTGCCCAAATACAAGTTGGCACCTTACTCAATTCCCTTGTCAAAGGTTTCATCGCAAATTCAGATGTTGGCATATTCTGAGGGGAAAAATTCAAGAATACCCCATCTGGTGTACAGTGGATGACTGCGCTTAGTTTTTTTCAATAGATTCAATCCCAGGAGATTTTCCCCACAATTTTCTGTTAAAAAGAATGGACAATGTTCAGTAAAAGGCCCTACTGTCACTGCTACCGATTTGGACTCGGGATTTATTACGGGGGTACCTGTGAACCCTACTGAGATATTTTCCCGCCCTGACAGAGGTATATCTGGAACCAAGTGATGGTCGTTCAAGCACTTCTGTGCCCCCGTATCTACGAGGAATCTATGCTCTTCATTTCAGACTTCATCTCTACATAGGGTCCTTTCGGCTTCACGGGAATAGACACTGGTTCTGACCCCTGCGGTGGGCTATCCTATTGCGGTAACAACACATCATCCGAAGTGTAGTCACTGCTATTGTTGTAATATGCACCCGATTGAGTATCAAAAATGTTCCCACCTCTTCCTCTATTTCCATTTTGCATACCCTGTTGATTTGGACTCTGTGTAAAAGTAGTTTGATTCGGAGCCTGGCCTCGATTCTGTGCACCATTCCCTTGATTATTCTGGTGTTGCTGCATACGATTTCTATTGTGGCCATTTGTTCCTGGGTGCCCTCTATGCTGCCTTCTCTGACCATACCCGCCTCTATTTTGCAGATGTGGACATTGCGCTCTCCAATGTCCTTCCTCCCTGCAATACGCACATTGATTTAATCCCAAAGGCCCGCCAATGCTCAAATTATTCCTGCCCTGCCTTTCCCCTTCCCCTGTTGTGTCCCGATACTTGCTGGTGTAACACCCATACCATCGTCCGCATGGCTTCTATTCTTATTTGCAAAGGGTACTCATTACATATCTCATTTATTTCCCCTACAGAAGTCCTAGGGCTTGACATCCATCTCATTGTTTCCCGCATACACACTCGCAGTCTTTGCCCATCACCTATCTGCCCCGGTGGCGGCAAGGATTTCTGCATATAAGGTCGCGCCGCTTTCTTCCTACCCCCCTCAATATCCTTCCTCCTATACCCCGGTGTAGCAAGTACTTCGGAATATTCCTCATCAAGTTCATTCATAAGTTCAAACAATCTGCTTACATGTTCTTTTATTTCTTCATCTCTCCCTCTACAATGGGCTAATGCATTCAAATCCAATTAACTTTTTCCATTGTGCCGACAAATATTCCCCCATGCATTCCAACAATACCTGTCTTTCATTGTTCCTTCTGAAGTCATACAGTGACGCTAGTGTCTATATACATTTCCGCCTGTTCTTGCCGCTCACACTTTCTCTCCGAGCTGATCGCGCTGCGGGTCACACTCATACATTCACTTTGTTCAAATTCGCTCATGGGGGGGCAGTCGGGACAGAGACACCCTCTTGACCGGGAGGTGCGGAGGGGGCAGTGAGAGTGGGAGATGATGTCTGTTGAGGCTGTGGTAATTGCGAAACACTCAGGGCTGGGGCTAGTTGGCTAGTGGGCAGTGCAGTTACTAATGCAGCCTGTGGCAGTGCTGGGGTTGGGAGGGGCTGAGCAACGGGAGGGGGTTGAGCCACAGCTACTGACGTAGTCTTTTTAGTCTCACTCCTTGGGCCTGGTTTTGTTTGTTATTGTTTTTGTCATCGTTATGTAGAATGATTTTTTATCCTTCTTTACCGCTGGAAATCTCATGATTAGAATAACTAATTTTTAAATTTCCTTTTCTGTATTAATTTTAATTTCAAGTGAGGTTTTAGTCTTCCCATTTTTGTCTGGTATTTTTCTGTCGGGTTTTATTTTTTATTTCTATTCATAAATGTGTTAAGTTTATATTTAAACTGTTCTCACATTATTAAATAAATCACAAGTTTCAGTTAATATTTTTTTATTAATTCATCTGATGAGTGTAGCTCTCTTTGTGGATATATTTTTTCTATATTCAACTCATCACGTCGCCTCGCCTTCCTCAAACTATTACTCCACCACTCCTTCTCAGCTTTCTCCGCTTTTGACTTATGCCTGCACGCATTTTTCTCTCTACTTCTAAATCGGAGCATTGCTTCCCTCCTCCAGTCCCTAAGGATATCAAGTGCCGCAGGACGCGCTTTCTTACTTATCAAAACCTTTTCCAGGTAATCTATCCGGTCCATCTTAAAACTAACATTACTCAGCCATTGAAGATCTTCCTGCTTTCTGGTTTGCTTATGCCAATTTCACAAAACATTATTGCTCCCACACCATACTTCACATGCATATCATAAGCCGGCCTCTCCCCCCCCCCCTCCCCCGGAGGTGCGACCTGGCAAGTTTCCAAAGATTGTCCGCCGCAGTGGACAATACCCCACGCATGTTTTAACCTTACCCTTGGCTAATCAAACTTACTCTGGGCGTTTGATTTTGCAAAATCAACTCTCAACCAATATCAGGATCACTTACGAATCGGTGCACGACTCACCTGATTAATCAATTTGTCTTTTCAAGACACAATTCGTCTGTATACTGACGCAACCAATGACGTGTTTGCGTATCTTGGCTCGGCCTCGTTTCGGGACCCTCGCCTCCTTGTTCGCTGGCCGGGGACGTCGATCAGGGACCAGCTCTGTGCAGATCTGCAGCAAGGAATCTCATCACTTACGCAGGGCGCCCCAAACACATCTTGATCCCGGCTTGATCGCTCCCGTCCTCGCCGTTTTTACCGCCTTCCTTATTTTGCAACGTACACAATGAAACAAGTGGGGGAGGGTCCCTATACGGGCGCCATCTTCAAGGGGCCCCTCGGATGTGGAAACAAGGCAAAATCACCACACACAAACTGATACGCCAGACACGAGGTTGTATTCCCAAAATCTCGGGTTTATTGCAAAACAAATAGTCCCAGTTGGCCAAATGGTCCCACGCCCCGCGACGTGTGTCTAACAAACCTCGGGGGACGCAAGAGAAAGAAAATTGTTAAATATATACAAAATTAGCATCTTACAATCAGTAATGACACATTTGATGCCGCCCCTTATCCATTCCCTTTGAATTGGAGGCGATGATTGACCATGTTGACTAATATGACACCCTAGACCCCATATTTAATAACAGTTTGCAATCTCAAATTTACAGACACTATTCTTTATTTGAGAGAACACAGCGCTTCTGTTTTCATGGGTAAGCTGCGTGTAGGGGACTGGCACATTCCAGGCCTCACTATCTCCTGGTTTCGATTCATGCTCTAGAGGTCAGCTTGCTCTCTGGGCCTCACAGTGTTCATAGAAAAGGGGGGGCGTAAAGAAGAACATAATTCAAACCTTTTAATAGTCGTTTTGTACATTGCTATACTTTTTAGGAGACTCGCTGGCATCCATGTACTGATTAAAATGCCTTGCTACCTGCTTTCAAGGACATGTGAGGTAGGGAACCGGGCATTTCTGTCTGGCTCTCCAGTGTAATGTTTCAACATGTCTTTTAGCCTTGGACCATTGAAGCAAAATAATATCTACAGCAAAGCAATTTTACAGGAGGCAAAGTGGCAACGTTAGAGAGAGCAGAGAAAACAAAATGGCGATTCTGGTCATCTTAAAATGGCCGCACTCTAGTTGAGCTAATAGCTACGCAATAACTAATAATGAGCATATATTCTTAACACTTTAAATGAGGCGGTTGGTCTTCGGCCAACCAATCATCATGCGTTGCCTTGCGCTCAAGGGATGCTTAGTTTTTCTAGACTGACAAGGGAAGCAATGCATTTTTGGTACAAAAATGCTTACAAAATGTACCACTGATAACAGAGCGGACGACATGGGTCATTTAGAAATACAGTGATAATGTGACTTGAAGACCAGATGTTGCATGGGATGGTGAAACAAAGCAGGGAAGAAGACAGGACAGAACAACAGGATGGGATGTGGAGGCAGTGCTGAATTAAGGATAGAGAGGTGACGGGAAAGACTTGTAGGGTTGTCCATGAAGGATAGGGAGAGAGGAAAAAAGAGTGATGCAGTACAGCGTAGAGTGCTAGGAAACAAGTTCTTGCTGTGTAGCAGTCACACAACTGGGATAATCAACCTTGCTTGACAACTACCACGTAAAACACAAAAAAGTGTGGATTCGCCATGAGCAAGCATTTTCTGACTGCATTGCGTAGATACATTTCTTCAGAAAGGAGAACAGCTTAAAAGTTTGTATTTAAAAAGGGGTAGAGTTGGGTAGTAAGGAGAGGAAGAGCATTCCAGAGTAGGGGAAAAGAACAGAAATGAGGGAGTGCAGCGCGATGGGGCAAGGAGGTTAACCGAGGATAATTTTAACGAGCAAGGAGAGTAGGGAGTGAGATGAGCAGATTGATAGGGTGGGGCGAGTCCACGGATAGTTTTGAATATAAGAAGTTTATACTTTGCCCTTTGTTTCATAGATAAGAGCCAATGTGGCAACAGGGCAGAAGAGGTGAATCAAGAAAGGTTGAAAAGCTTGTGGACCACAAAGTTGAGGTGAAAAAGCCTAGTTGGGTTGGCCATAGAGGAGACTGGCAAAGTAGTCAGATCTATAAAGGATAAGGAAGAGATTAGCTGTCCAGCAGTATTGAAAGGAAAGGGAGTTGGAGTCTGGCTGCAATGTCAGATTCTGTGATAAAGAGCGAAAAATTGCATGATGGGTCAAAGATGACAGCAGGGTTACAAGCGGAAGCAGAGTACAGCAGTTGGTAGGTAGAGAAGCGAAGAAGATGGTGAGAGGAAGAGATAGCCTGTTTGGCTGGGAAGGAAGTCGAGAATTTGGTGAAGTGGAGCATGAGCGAGGGAGTCGTTATTCAATATTTGGTGATGGAGAGACAGTTTGATCTTCTCCTTATCCAATGGGCTGTTAAAAGATTTCAGAGTGTTGTCAGCAAAGGGTTGAAAGGATAAGCCATCAGGAGGAGGCCAGAGTGCTTAGAGCTAACTAGAGAGTGAGGAGACGTGGACCAAAGACAGAACCATGGGAAACTCCACAGTAAAGGAAGTGGAGAGGAAAGGACACCTGGAATGGTCTGCTAGCAAGGTATGAAGCAAATCAAGCAAGGGCCTTACCTCGGATGCCACAGAGAGATAATGCAAAGAGGCGTTCAATGGTTAACTGTATCGAAATGCAGCAGAGGGTTGAGAAGAATAAAACTAGATGGAAGGTTTGCATGACGAGCAGAAGAGATGAAGTTGCTGACATTGGAATGGGAGGTCTTGGTTGAGTGCAGAGGGTCGCGGAGGTAGTGAATATCAAGGAATTCAGTGATTATATTGAATACTACTCCTTAGTAGGATTTTGGTAGTGTGGTAGAAGAGAGATTGGGGGAGGGGGAGTGGCATAGCAATTAGGATCTAGACTAGTTTGCTTAAGGAGAGGGATAACAGAAGCTGTATTATAGGATGAGGGAAAAGTGGCTTTGTCAAGAGAGAATTTGAAGAGGGAAGTAAAATGTGCAGCCACGCTGGGAGCTATGTGCTTCATAATGCACAGGGACAGTTGGGGCACAGGAAGGGTTAGCCTTGAGGAGTAAGACAAGAATCCCATTAAGATAGATGGGACAAAGGAAGATATAGTAGATGGAGGAATGTAGGAATGGTGGAGAAAGGGTGAGAAGAAGGAAGTGAATAAAAAGTAGCAAGCATATTGTGAATGGTAGAAAGTTGAGATGCAAAGTAAAGAGCAAGATCATTTGCAGAAAGGGTGGAGAAGATTTTTGGAGGTATCACGGTTGTGAAAATTGAGACAAAATGAAAGAGAAGTCATTTTTGGCAGAGTCAAGAAGAGGCAGCCAGGCACGTCATTCGGGGGTCACAGCTGCAAGCCCTGTGTTCTCCCTTGCTACCCCTGTAAACACAGCTCCTGGAGTTTCCCTACCACACCAGGTCTGGGGGTGCCCAGACGCAAACTTCACCCATCAGGGTTGCAGGCTTGCAGCTCGAGAAGAAGTGCTCAGTAGGGGTTGGAGCTAACCGTAACATGTGGCACATGCCATATTCTGCTCCAACCCAGTCTCCTCTGGCTTCCTCGTGGCTCATGTACCGGAACCAGGAAGCTCTCAACTTCCTGGCTCCTGTTTGTGAGCAGCACAGAGGAGCTGAGGGTGGCCTGGAGTGATCAAAGCTGGAAAAACAGGTAAGAAGGCCTGTGCGTGTCAGATATATGTATTTATGTGCATGGTGGGTGAATAAGATGAAATGTGTGTTTGAATGTTGTGGGTTTGCCTGCGTAGAAAATGCAGTGAGAGTTGATGTAAGAGAAGGTGTAGGAGCGAGTGACTGGTGGGTGAATGAGTATGAATGTGATAATGTGCATTTGAATGTTCAGGGTGGGTGCGTTCCTGTGTAAAGAATGAAGTGCAACTGGACGTGAGAGGTTATGGGTCAGGGAGTAGGAATGTGATTGTGTGTATAAATGGTTTTTTTAGGTGCCAGTGTAAGTGCATGCGAGAGAAGGTATATGCAGTGCTCCAGGTAAGATTGAGGTGGGAGTATTTTACTCCCTATTTTTAAACTTTGAAAGTAAATTTGATTTTAAGAGTGTAAAAATTGCTTTTCTCCTTTGCAAGAGTAAAATGTATGACATCCAGCCGACACGTGCAAAAACCGTATGGCAATTACTATGCAGCAGTTTTCTACAATGTGACATAATACACCTTTCATTATTTCTCCAAGGTTGGGCATTTGATCTCTCCTGTATATATTTAAATGTTGAAAACACAAAAACCTGGCCAATTACATAGTAAAGCGAGCATGATTTGTATTGTGTGTGTTGAGGTTCGATAGACTGCAAGTCCTCGTTTACTGGAGCTATTGCTACCTAATGGTATGCCAATGTTATGGTACAACAGTGCAGCAAGGACTCCATGCTAAATTCTATATCTAATCTCATGGTCAAATGGTTATTTATATGGCGCTTTTGGCAAAGCGCTGTACATAGAACAGATTGGTCACAATTATTATCAAACCGAAGTCGGTACTCCTTTATCGAACATTGGGATGACAGGCTGAGTTGGCCTTGCCGGGATTCGAATCTGCAACCTACGGATCACGCACAGATGGCAGCAACAAGCGCTCAACCGGCTGAGCTATCTTATTGGCTAACATCCTTCAGAAGTTGGTTAACTGAGCATCGACTGAGATATAATAATCATAGTGCCTAGATGTTGGACGAACCATGGATGAAACGCTACATAAAGTTAAATAACTATCTGGAATATCATTGGGAAAGGTTTTGCAGAGTTTCTATTTCAATTAAAATTACAAATGTAACTTTCACTTGTTCATATGTTAACAGCACGTGGAGAGTCAGGTTTTGGAAGTTTTAATTGTAGTCTTGAAGATTTGAGAGGCTAGAACACCGTTGATTGGCGTAATGACAATCACTCACTCACCCTTGAGCAAAGACTCTGCCGACACTGACCATTCATATTAATGTACTCCACTGACTGCAAGGTTGAATGGATGTAAACTAGACAGTGCATAGTCATCATTTTACACACTGTTTTTATAATTAGAGTGTAAATAAAATGTTAAGTGTAAAAATGATCGCCTCAGCTTGATTATGCACACAGCAAAGGAACTCTGTAAAATACCATTGTGGAATACTGGTTTGCTTCCCCTGGGGAATGTGTTACAAATTATTAATTCTCCATTGCAACTAGTGTTGCAGCTTAGTTTTCCATCTTATTAATTTTACAATCCTAAAATGCTACAAAAATAAATATGCACAGTGGTTCCATTTGTTCCATTTGTTCCATGAGCAGCAACAAAGCAGAATCTGAATGGAAATAAACCATTCCTTTATCACAGTGAGTTTCTTTTTTTAAAGGCTTCGGAGAAATACTTTGTTTCAGAGGAGTTTATCCATGGCTGGCAATTACATCCATGAGGGTAAAAATTAAAAGAAGCCTTCTGCTTTCTGTCACGTAACCTGACCTTTGCACTGCCCTAAACTTGTATGTAAATGTACACAGGAAAATAATAAAGCTGTATTATTTACAAGATTTTCATGCGTAAAAAGGCCTAGTACACACCTTATCTAGAGGTCTGTTATGGGCGAGTGACAGTGGGTGTGAATGTTCCAGGTGGTTGCATGCCCTATGTGATGAATGCATAGCAAATTAATGCAAGAGTGGGGGGGGAAATCATTACCTGGCTAGACCGGCATTGTGGTACAGCCAGTCTAACAATTGCTTACTGTGGTATGACAATGATTACTCTGATTACTTTGATAAAGCAAGTATGATGCGCTTGCTAGGCTGACGTTTTAGTGGTCTAGATTGGCTTACATTTGGACCAGTTTAGACATGTTTTCTTATTTTGACAAGTCACTTAATGGCCAAACCAACAGTATTGTCTTACGTAGGTGCACTGGCATATAATTGGCAGAGCCAACTTTGTGAATAGTTAAATCTCAAAAGGGAACATGAGTATGTTCTTATATGGGAATACTAGCATATGTTGGTGGAGCAAGCATGAAAGTGTATGGACACAGCCAGCATGAACATTTTTTAATACCGACACATATTGAAGGGCCCGGCCTTACAATTCATTGGAAAATGCGCTTTGCTCTTTTGGTGACTTGCATCTATTGTACTTTTTTTTCCCCCCATGGGTTACCCTACAAAACAGATTACAAGCCGTCTGGCCTTCTACCCAAATGTTCACAGAAAGTGTGCTGTGTAATGCACCATTTTAACCCATTATTCAAAAATGCTTTCATGGGAGAAGAAGAATCCCCTTAACACCCGCCCCATCCAGTTTTCGTGAGTGTGTGCCCCCTCGCTATGCAATAACGCAGATCACATTTGTGGAAAATATTTACACCCTCCAATAAACAATTATGGTGGCTGGTATATTTTGGGACCAAGCACTGCCCCCTTTTTTCTATGCTAGGTGAAACATTTAAGCTTGGATAAAAAAACATTTACTTCTTTCTCTTGGAGTAGTGCGTGCCCCTGCAGTGGCATCGTGCGGCGCACACGGTGGTCTGGGTCAGACCAGGGTGTGGCGTGCCCAATGCTTTGTTAAAGGAGGTAGGGGACACTGTGTGGCTTGCAGGGGGCCCCCAAATTTTGTGCTATACCACCGATTGGGCTCTGCTCACCTTGAACACATTCAATTGTGATGTGAATGGTTGAGAAGGGCAGCAAACTTAACCAGCACCCTGCTCTGGGGCAACACTAAGAAAATAAGCATTGGACACAGAGCCTCAGAAGTGAGAGCAATGGAGTGACCCACCCACCCATCCCCACTCAAACTCCATCTCGGAAAGGGCTTTATTAGGACACTTTTTCTGAAGTCCAACAAAGGGCTTAGTAAAACCATTCAACTGAGGCAGTACAAGACTCCACTCTTATTATAAGGCTGTACCACCCGAGTTCATGGTAGCGTAGACAGAGCAGCCAGGCTTATCTTAGAAGGGAGAGAGGGCTGTAGAACCAGTAAAAATGAAATTGTAATACAAATGGTCCAAAGAAATACTATGTATTGGAAAAATAAACGGTTTATTTAAATACAAGTTGGCCCAGATAAATCTAGGGAGAAATAAGTACTATCACATTATACGTAATCGCGACACTATGCATGAAGGTTCACAGACCAAAGCATAAACCTTATTTGGAACAACAGTAGTTCTAGGGAAGTCAAACCTTTTCACACCCATTCAGTATAGGTCACACCTATCCTCGGGGAGTAAAACCAATGGTACTTCCAGATTACATTCAGTAATTCAAGGGTAATAGACCCTACCAGTAGTACCGTGATGCTCAGCAATAAATCACACAGTCAGTCAACTGGACAGTATACCTTGTGAATAGTGGAACACTTATTCTAGGTGCAGTAATAAACCTATAACTACTTTTTTTATTATAACACAGTTATACCAGGTGAGTAAAACCCAAGGATGCAATATTTAATTACAGGAGCTTTTGAGATCAGTGAAACAGAGATAAGCGGTAACTTATTTTTGGATCGCACGCAACTAATTCAAGGTGCGTAAAACTAATATACTTTTTCAAGGGACGTAAAACCCATATACTTTTTCAAGGCGCTATCAGCAACTTGGGACAGGTATAAACCAAAGACTCTTTTGATGTGTCTGTCTAAAACAGGCTAGGGAAAGCAAACCCCAATGTTACACTTTTAAATGACAAAGTTATTCTAGGTAGGTAAAAGCGAATGCAGACTTGTGGACAGGGTAACAGCAAGTCAGGGGAAGCAAGACCCAACTGGGGGGGAACACTCGTACATATATCCTAACAGGGATAGGGAAGTGAAACAAACATTACTTTTGGCAAGATCCACAACCAAATCACAGGCGATATACCCTTAATCTACTTTCTGTTGAACTGGCAAAAAGTTTCTATGGAAAGAAAGATGTTATATATACTTTTTCAGAATAGTGCAACACACATTCAAGGTAAGTAAGAACTTTTTTAACTGTTCACTCTTAGTTAAAGTTTCCAACCAACTATTTTACAAGTAAGTAACTGTTAAACACGTATTCTCATTTCTAGGCAAAAGGCCCAATCCTTTAAAAGGTGTTCCTTATTCTTGGAGCAGGAGTGTTCTCAGTGGCAGAATGGGGGTGGGGGGTCAGTAGGGTCTAGTGTCCAACAGGCAGTGTCAGGATAGGTTCTTAAGTAGCGAAAGACAGAGTTCCTTAGGAAGACTAATCAAACAGGTGAGTATTTTACTTTAGAGTTAGAAGAGGGTCCAGGGGCTTCACAGAAGACACCATAGGAGGATTCCAACAGTGGGCAGGGTGAACTGGACGAGAGGCTTCCCAATCGCAGAAAACACCCCATAAACCGAATCACAATAGACTTAAGCCAAGTAAATACCCAAGCCAGCACAGTAACTCAGCACAGAAGACGATTTTGCAGCAGGGGAACTTCAGCATCTGCAGTCAATTAGTGGATTCCTTGCTGTGGTGAGTGAGAACAGGGTCTTGGAAGGGACTTTGCAGCAGGGATCAACATAGCACTGTGAATTTGGTGCCTTTTACAGAATAAGACAGAATATCGCTGGTCGGAATCTCGTTATTACAAAGGTCCAGCACTCTGATGAGTGGACTTTTCTGACTGGATTTGTGTCTCTGGAGATCCAGCATAATGCCCACGAAGTTTCTGCGATATTCAGAATTTGTAAAACTGTGCACCGCACAATAGCTCGAGGTGCAAGGGTATTGGGGTATTGCAGCCCTGCAAGATTTTAGCACGGTGTGGGATGGCTCAAAATGCAGGTCTTGAGTGTAGTGGGTCTCACCAGGCTCTGGGTCGTCGTTTTTGGAGTCCCTAAGTCGATTGGAGGGAAAAGCTACAGGAAGCTCAGGTTACAGAGCAGGCTCCCTGGTCGCTGGAAATCGTCTCAGCCGCTTTTCCTTCATCATCCTCTTCGGTTTTGGTTCCAGTGGTCTACTTATCTTCAGCTTCCAGGAGCAGAGTATTTAACAGGAACGACAGCACAACTTCTGCATTCTCTCCCTGCATTTTACAAGAAGGGGTGGTCTGGTTGTTCAATTAGGACATACAGCCCCCCACTGGGATTTGTGGGGCCTCCTGCAAACAGCAAATAGGGATGCTGCAATCCATTAAGAAGACAGCACACCACCCAGTGCTAGTCTAAGATAGCCCTGATGAAAGTCGTTGAATGATACCTTACCACTAAAACCGGTAGGCTTTTTTGCGCCCTGGCAATACAAGTGACAAATCAGGAACTTGATGACAGGCTACATATTGACCTTCAATAAACAAAGGAAGAGGTCCACGATATGCTCGACACTGTAAATGGTGCTAAAAACTGCAAAACTCTTTGTCAAGTGTACAGGAGAATTTACCGAGCAACCTTGATTCGTTCATTTTTTTTACTGTGTTTCCAGAAATACAAATAAGAGTTCTCTGGCAAATGTATTTTCTGGCCAAGAACTATTTTAAACTCTGCATTCCATAGAAATCAAATAAAATTGGCAAATATTTGACTTGGGAAGCAATCTAAACACATAGGAAAAGGGCAAGAGAAACAAACCAAAAAAAACTGGAAAATGTATAAGTGACTGCAAATCAATTCACCTTGAATCAACCCTTATCAAACGTAGCACTCAAAAGTGCCTGCCAATGTTTTTTCAAAGCAGTCTTCTAAGAGTTAATGGCTTGAGCTGTAAACCAGCTACTGGTGTAAAAAAAAAAGTTTAACGAGGTCTGCTTTCAGCCACTCGATTTATAAGCACTATGCGTGCCCTTCAGTGAAGTCGTATTAAAGACAAGCAATGGCAAAGCCAACAGTTTTGTCTTGTGTATAAGTATTAGGCATTTGCCAGTCACCACTATTAGATACTGAGGTACTCGCACCACCGTGCACCTGCTACCATCAACGGTTAATACCACAACAGAAGTGACCGACAAGTGCCTTTCCCATACCTACAGAAAAGCCCAAACTACTGGTATTGCCAATGCTCGTTTTAGCTGGTTTCTGAAACCTAGTGCATTAGACGTTCGTAATAGTTTTGCACTCCGACAGCAGGGTCAGTGCTGACAAAACTGAAACCATCGTCGCCCCCCACGATTGCCTTATGGAGCTTTTCTACAGTTGAAAGTCTGTGGGTTTATCTGTCTCCAGGTTGCCATGTGTTATTGCACCTCATTTGATAAATCAACCCGTTTATAGAGAAACCGTTGGGGAGAACACTATCCAGACGGTCAGTTCAAATGATGATCAAGATCTTAACATCGAGATAGATCTTGAATTGCTGTACATATGGAATCTCAGTCTTTACTGTGGATATTAACAAGTGCTTTATTGCGTGTCACCAACGCAGTTGAACAGAAACAACAGCCAATTACTTCCCATAGGTCAAGACCACAGAAGAGAACAACGTAAGCAGTCACTTATCAATCTAAGATTTATAGCTAATCAAGTCAGCCCAGAAGGGTAAAATAATGTCGTGCAAATTAAACATACCCATCAAGACCTACACACATGAAGCAATTAAGCGATCAGGATTTAAGATCCAAACGTACCTTTTACGTAATAGGTCATATTGTTAGTATATTTTTAAAATAAGTACCAGATCAACACCAAAAAAAAAAAGCGCGTTTCAAAAGAGGAAACATAAATTAGTCAACAGGAAAAGGACTGAAATTGACAAGAATGTCCAGATAAAGGATTTCAAAACACACAGTTCGAGCGAGAGTAGCATTGCTCATCGTTGCCTTTAGTTCCCTTAACTGGGCGGAATATTAACCCTTAGGCTGGTGCGCAGTCATGGTTGAATCATCCGTTTTTGCAGAAGCATGGAAATGGTCAAATGACATGCTAACTACTAAAAGGCACAGCCAACAAAACGACACCTTTACTAAATCTGAACGATTAACGGCATATTTGTCTTGTTACTGTATCAGCGACTGTCCAGACCAAGTTTTTCACTTCATTTTTCCTTCAAATGGCATCACGTGGGTCTCATTGGGATGTTGTGAAATAGCCTGGCCAGTTCACATACGGGCAAGGGTGATGGGTGCGGGACACTTATTGACTGCCGGGAGTAGGGAGGTACTGAAGCATGCCCATAATCACAACATTATGGGCACCCTTCTTCAGTGTACAGGAGTAATTGCTGCTTTGCATTAGTACATTCTATACCAGATAAGTAATATCTTCAGCTGAAGCAACAACGATGACCGCGAGTGCAGAGGTTGCATTTGGCCGGACTAAATCGTCTTTGGCACACACCAGCAGAATATTCACAAGTACTCGTATATCCAAGCATCCTGTCCACGTGGTAAATGTACAGTCAAAATCATATCTACAGGTGGCAGAATACATGCCCAAGCAGAATGCACCCTCAGTCTTCACATTATGGAGGCTGTCACCATAGTTTCAATGTTTATTTAAAAGCAGTTTATGTTGCCCGACTGTTCTCCGTCCTTAATACTCAAGTATAGCAGAGCGTCCCTGTCCTGTAATCTGTGACCCACTCTAATGCCCCCTCTTAAAGTGCGTAAATTATTTCTGCAGCAGAACCTAGGCTCTCTTCTACTTCAGCAGATTGCCCAATATTCTCGTAAGTACTCTCAGCAAAGGTCATCAGACTGCCCATTTTTATAAGAACCCCCACGTATACTTCAACGCACTCCCGTCCGTGATAATTAGAAGAGAACAGCGGGCAGTCTCAATATCTGCATTACTCAAGTATTAATACATATCCTGTCATACTTCAGCTGACTGTGCTCATTTTTTATGTTTACTACCATTCGCTTAACAAGAAATCCGCTGTGACAATATTGTGCAGGTTGAACGCAGGAAATCTCGGGAACATAGCTCAGGGGCAACGTGCTCGCCTTTGAAGCAAGATAAGGGAGCAACGCAGGTTCGATCGCCGGGTCCGCGTTCAGAAACCTCCGGGTATTAAGCACGTTATAAATAACCAATCATAAATGGTCTCCTTTCAGATAAACCGGAGTATAAAACACTGAATGCATTCCGAACGAGTGGTGCTTTACAGCTATGCAACACAGGCCCAAAGTATTTGTTTTCTATACCTAAGTAGAAGCCGGGTTATTACATCATGGTAAAAAGCACATTAAGAAGACACTGTCCAAGTACTGGGTCTTCACAAATAAACAAAATCGAGAAAAATACATTACAACCCAGATGCATGTTTTTCATGTGCCAGGTCATCAAACAACAGAAATCAACTCCGCCAATAATTAGCTTAGCAGTCCATTTCTAAACTGTTAAATCAAAGCAACGCAGACTGATTTAAGATTCGACTTTCACAAGAAAGGAAAGCTTTCAGTGAGGTTTTGGTGGCAACCTGCACATTTGGCAGGTTGAGCTTCTGACATGTCCTCCTGCAACCAGATGCGGTGTAGCCACGTAGTGTCATGTTTGCCAGCATGTTCGCTAGCCCACCGACTATAAATGCCCATGCCCTTAAGTAAACAGCGACTACACACTCAACCAGAGACATTGGAGTAACTTGGCACAGCCTCAGTATCCAACATCCCCCCACCCCCAACTGACAGATCAAAACTGTCAGCAAGGCAATGTTTTCCCTCTCCTTCTCCCTTGATGCTAACCAACTCTACCACAGTTCTTGGTTGTGTTCATCTAGTGCAGCATGGTAACACACCACTGTGTACTTTTACACATGAATGTGCAGTGAGGGAAGAGGTGGGAAATCTCTATCACTTGGTGCAGGGGGGCACAATCTCCTCCCCCACCTGTTGTAGGGAGAACCCTTGCTTGCCTCAACTTGTGTTTGGGAGCACACCTGTTTTTTAATTGAAAGCATGCAGCACCCCTGCTTCTGGAAGTAGGGGGAGGGGAGTTACCAGCACCAAGATGTAGACATCACCCCTCCAGCACCGAATCCGCCACCCCCCAACAGATAGATGCGGGAGTAAGCAAGGCTTCAGATAGACCCCCGTTTCTCTATGTTACATGCAACACCTAAGCTCCTATCTGGCTCAACTGATAGCATGCATCACCCCCTCACACTAGTGACACGGAGCACCCCTTCACTCACTAGAGGCAGGAGAGAAGCCTCTTCCCCCGGTTGGTCTGTCACCTCACCCTGTGCAGGGAGGCATCATATCATCAAGCCTCGCTCACCTGGTGCAAGGAGCTTAGTCCGTCCACATTGGCAGTGTTGACATCTGCCCCCCGTGCCAGCAGCCGCTTCACCTCCTCGGTGTCACCACTGGAGCAGGCAGCCAGGAATACAGCACAGTCCTCGAAGCGCACCCGGGGCCGCCGCTCCCCACTGTCCTCCGGGGCCCCGGATGCAGCTTCTGAGCCCCGCCAACGTCTCAGCTGTTCAGCTCGGCGCGCCCTTGCAGACTCGGCCCGTCGCACCCCCAGCTCCGGCTCGGACATCCTGGGAGCCACGACCCGCCGAGCGCCCGCCCGAGACTCAGAGCTCCGCGGCCGCCATCTTACTACTCCCGGGGCATCTCGGGAAGCTGTCCAACGCCATCTTACTGCTCCCGGGGTATCCCAGGAAGCCCATGGCCGCCATCTTACTATTCCGAATCTATCTCAGGAAGTTGGCTTGTCAAAAACCAGAGGTATCCCCTGAGTCTGGAAGTCGCCTGCCGACCCGCCATCTTACTATTCCCGGGCGGTTCCGTGTTAGAATTTACGCTTACCAGTTGCTTTATTAAGGGACACTCATAATTCATGAAACTTGGTCTGATCTTTTTTAGATTTTTTTTCTCTGCCATTTCTAAGGCGTGAACTCATAGAATATGTTACTGCATCATTCATCAAACGGGAAGGTTTCCAGATGACTGCATGTCCTCGGCTACCAACCCACAGTACGGGGCTGCCATTCCTCCATCTGTGATTTCTGGGAGTTGTAGTCGTATATCACTTCAAAACAGTAACCTTGATTAAATTAAGAAAGCATAGCCGAGGACTGCAGTAGTTGTCCCCAATGACATGGATTCAACTGGCAACCTATGACTGCATCATAAACCAACTCCACTTGCTTAGTGTTGCATGGCACCCCTGCAGGAGCCATGGTATCGTCCAGTGTGTTGTGGCATGGTCACATGGTTACCCATGTGACCATCTTAATAAAAGGTCCGAGACGCTTCCGGCTCGGCAGTCGAGACCAGCGAGACTCCGTGGTGTGTGTGTTCTTTGTGTCAGCGCCATGGCGGCGCCCCACCACGTGTGCTGGGCCCAAGGAAGGGGCCCAGCTCCAGGACGGTGCCCCTGCCGGGCAACGCCGTCCGGACGGTGCCCCTGCCGGGCAACGCCGTCCATGTGTGTCTCCCTGGCCCTGTGAGTCGGGCCAGGGTGGCGACCCCGGCCTGGGTGCCCCCGAGCCGGGGCCGTGGTAAGCCGGTTGCCAGCCGGCCATGTGTGGAGCTCTGGTGTCCCGGAGCGGGTGGGATGAGCCCCCACCCCCAACCGAGGCGGCGTGACCGCCGCACCTGTGTGTCCCTCGTCGGGTGCCACCCGACCCGAGCATGGGGCTGCTCGGTGGTCCGGAGCAGCCCCCAACAATGGCGACGAAGGCTGGAGCCCTGCGTGTGAAGCGGCGTCGGCCGCATGTGGAGGAGCGTCTGCTCCCACCGCCACCAGGAAGGAGGAAAACTGTTTTCTCCCCTTCCCGGGGGGGGAGTGTGAGTGCCCGGCGGAATCCGCCGCACAGACGATGTGCGGAAAACATCGCCGCACACAAGCGATGGATGCGGGCCCATCTCCAACTGGGCCCGCTAAGGAGGGAGAGGGGCCCCGCGCGCCCCGAAGAAGATAGGACGCGGGCCCATCGCCAGCAGGGCCCGCGATGAGGAGGGGCGGAAACTCTCTTTTCCCCCCGCATCCCTGTGAGGGAGAGAAGTTTCTGCGGCGTCGGCCACAGGAGGTGCTGCCCCACCTGCGAGCCGCAGTGGGGAGGAGCGGCAAACGTCGCCGCAAAAGGACAAAGGGTGGCGGGCCTAAGTCCAACCGGGCCCGCAAGAAGACAGCGAGGATGCGGACCCAAATCCAACGGGGTCCGCAGCGGCAATGAGGAGGATGCTGCCTCCGCCGCCGCGGAGGAGGAAGGTTGGAAGGAGGGACCGCCGAACAGCTGAGGCGGCCCCGACAGAGGAGCGGCATCGGCCGCGGCACCGAGGTGGGGCATGGGCCGCCCAACAGCTGACGCGGCCCCCAACGGAAGGCGGGCCCATCATCAGCTGGGCCCGCAGAAAAAAAAAATGGAACAATGGAGGCCCTGCCCATTCCCCGTCTGTGAGCCGCGCGGAGGAGGAGCGGCGAACATCGCCGCATCATTGTGCAGCGGGCCCAGTTTCAACTGGGCCCGCAAAGAAGCTGCCCGCCCCGTGTGGGGGTGAAATTGCGGCGTCGCCGCACCGTGAGGTGGGCTGTCTGCCCCCCCCCAACAGAAGGAAAGCAGGCGGCAGTGCCCCTCAAGAACATGGGCCTGCCGTGCAAGAAAAAAAAAAAAAAAAAAAAGGGGAAATGAGAATGCAGGCCCAAAGACACACGGGCCTGCAAAAGTAACAATGGAGGGGGCGTCGCCCAACAAGTCTGGTGCTGCTGCCCCCGTGTGGAGGGAGATCTGCGGCATCGGATGCCATGAGGTGCCTGGCGGCCCTGGGCCGCAGCAAGGTGAGGCGGGCCCGACTTCCACCGGGGCGCGATGGGAAGATGGATGCAAGCTGCCCGCCCAGGCCCCGGGAAGGAGGAACAGGGTTTTTCTGCCACCCTGCCACGATCTCCTCTCCAGGCTATGGACCTGACCGATGTGGCCCCTGGGCCTCCCCAGGTGCGGCTTTGCCGGTTTTTGTGACTTTGCTGTGACTGTTCTATACGAGTGCTGGTGAGGATGCAAGCTGGTTTCCGGCGACTCCACGAGTATGGGAGGTGGGCATCATAACTGACGTCCCCCTGTAGACTGTGAGCCCGTAGACACGAGTTTGCTTAAAATGGCCCAGGGAGGGGGAAATGTTGGGTGGTGCACACCTGTAGACTCGGAGTGCTTTATGTGGTGCCAGTAGCCCCCAGTGGTACTGTTTAGTGACATGAGAGCCACTCACCCAGGTTAATAAAGGGTGTGCAAAGTAGTAGAGTGGCTCAAATAGTAGTAGTTGTGGTTAGGTGGGGATTTTGGGGTTTTTCGTTTTGTTGATATGAAAAAGGAGGAGTGTTGCATGGCACCCCTGCAGGAGCCATGGTATCGTCCAGTGTGTTGTGGCATGGTCACATGGTTACCCATGTGACCATCTTAATAAAAGGTCCGAGCCGCTTCCGGCTCGGCAGTCGAGACCAGCGAGACTCCGTGGTGTGTGTGTTCTTTGTGTCAGCGCCATGGCGGCGCCCCACCACGTGTGCTGGGCCCAAGGAAGGGGCCCAGCTCCAGGACGGTGCCCCTGCCGGGCAACGCCGTCCGGACGGTGCCCCTGCCGGGCAACGCCGTCCATGTGTGTCTCCCTGGCCCTGTGAGTCGGGCCAGGGTGGCGACCCCGGCCTGGGTGCCCCCGAGCCGGGGCCGCGGTAAGCCGGTTGCCAGCCGGCCATGTGTGGAGCTCCGGTGTCCCGGAGCGGGTGGGATGAGCCCCCAACCGAGGCGGCGTGACCGCCGCACCTGTGTGTCCCTCGTCGGGTGCCACCCGACCCGAGCATGGGGCTGCCCGGTGGTCCGGAGCACCCCCCAACACTTAGGAAAGAAACACGTTCTTGGTGAAAACATCTTTGTGGGCAGTTTTTGAGTCGGGCCTTCTGCTCCCAGGGGCCCGCCTAGGTCGGGGCCCTGGATAAATAAAAGAGACAGGTACACAGGGGCCGGTGGAAGTAATACATCTTTATTCCACACCACTGTAATCCGTACTGGCCCCTCCTTTTCCTGTTCTCGCCCCCTCCCTAATCCAACAACACTTCCCTCATAGCTCTCAACCATTTGTCTTGCAAAGGCGGGTGAAATCACCGGATTGTGTTTCTGGCGGGTGAGACGCCCATTGGAATGAATGGGCGTGCAGGAGGCCTGGCGGGTGAGTCGGCCCTTTGCAAGGCTGGTGACACCCGCCAAAAGCGGGTGAGTTGAGAGCTATGCTTCCCTTGAGCGCGAAAGTGGGCCTTCCCACATAACAATGCAGGACGACGCAGAGCCCGATAGTCACGACAGGACATCTCCGCCCATTTTTGCATGTCAGATCACTTACAATTTACCCCATTTCTTCGATCAGTCTCTGGGTTTTCGTTGAGGTCGCATGGGGGGAGTGGGGGTTGAGTGCCCTGGTAGATGGCGGTCTGTAATGATCTACGTGTGTTGTGTATAAGTCTATATTAAGGTTTACCTTTTATTTACAAATATAAGTTAATGTTATACATTTAGTATTTAACCATAAATAATGGTTATGTATGTACCTTGTTCCATCTTCGCAAGCTCTTTCGTAGTGCGAGGGTGCAAGCGATTATGGAACGTCACGAGTTGTTATGAGTCAGTTGAACGGTGGGCTCGCACAAATAAACTCACCTAACACGTTTCCTGCGTGTCGTGCCGTTTATTCTAACATTGGCAACGAGGATATGTAGAAGCAGCGAGCCCACCGCCTGCTCATACCATTGGGGGCCTGGCAGGACCTGCAGGACACACCAGAAGGACTTCCAGAGCTGTCCCGTATGCGACACTCTCGACCGGCGCCGTCAGGAGAGGAAAGGAGCTGCTCCACCAACTGGTGTTGAAGCGGCCGAGGGATCCCAAGCCGCTCTGCTTTTCCGTGCGTAGCAGCGGCCGCAAAGAAATACCGAGCCGCTCCACTCCGTGGTGTAGCAGCGGCCGCAACAGTGCTTTTCCCCTCCCCAGTGCCACATCTCTACGAGTCGTGCCGCTCCGATCCTTAGCTTCGTGGGCGTTTAGGCAGCTGGAGAGTAAGTAGTACGCTCCCCATACCGTAGCTCTTCTAATAGAGGAGTAACACGGTGAACTGGGAAAGCAATGCCACTACCATAATAAGTTTACAAAGGAAGCCGTTAGCAAGCGTTATTAAGAATTCACGACTGCAAAGAACTCCGCTCTAAGGAGAGGAAGGCAATTTAGCTAGGAACTGCAAACAGCAACTGTGAGTACAGATTAGAAAGCACAACTAGACAAAAGAAAGGGGGAAAATAACAGGGAGAGATAAAAGGGAGGAACAATCTTTAAGAACTGTACAATCTTAAAAGTAAATTCCACTGTGGAACAAATGCCAAGTTTGGAATAACTTATTCTGCACCGGTTTTCCAACATGGCAGCTGCAAGTATGCCTCCACCTCTACCAGGTATCCCTATCATTAGATGGGACAGGTGGAAGAAACTTTTTGAAACTTACCTAGTGGCAATAGGAGGAGACAAATTTGCACCGGCAAGGAAAGAAGCAGCATTGCTGCACAACCTAGACACAGAAGGACGCAGTATTTTTGACAGATTGTCTGAACCCACAGACATTGGCCAAGGAGAAGACCAGTTTACTATTGCCATAAGAAAACTACAGGCGCACTTTGAACCAAAGGAAAACACCACGTTTGAGAGGCACAAGTTTTTCTCCAGGAGCCAAGACACTCTAGAACCAGTAGAAGCCTTCATCGCGTCCCTACGCACGTTGAGCCACTCATGTGACTTTGGACCCCTCACAGACTCTCTCATTCATGACCAACTAGTCTCGTGCACCAACAACAACAGAATTCAAGAAAAATGGTTGTCGAAAGACCTATCCTTGGAGCAGGCAGTGGAAGTAGCAAGAGGCATAGAAGAAACTTCAAAGTATATGGCCAGTATGAAAGCTGACAAGAGCAGTAATGAAGTAACAGCCATAAGGAATAGTAAAAAGTTCAATATGGGGAAAAGCATAAAGTGTTTTAAGTGTGGCAGCAATCGTCATGTATCTTCGAACCCGTTCTGCCCAGGGCAAACGGCAAACTGTCTCAAATGCAAGAAAAAAGGATACTTTGCAAGGGTTTGCAGAGAAAATGGAGCCATAGAAAACATCGAGTTAAGTGTCAGTCGCCCTCAACAAGAAAAGAACATTCTGGACCAGCAACAAACCAAACACATTCTGGAGGTCGGAGATGTTGTGGGAGGAGAAAAAAGACCTGTGGATGTCTTCATGATCAATAACAGAGTAGTTACAATGACAGTAGACGGCTGCTCCCGTGGACTATAATGTCCAAGGAAACATTTCAAAAGTGTGTTAAAGGTGAAATGAGAGATTTGAGCGAAGCAAAAATTGAGCCATACACCTATGGTAATGTTAAAATTGAACTGTTGGGGAAGTATCCAGCAATCATCCAGTTCAAAGGAAGGAGCTGCAAAGCTGAAATCTATGTATCCAGCGAGGGCTCATCTTTGGTTAGTTGGGGTGAGCAGAAGAAGCTAGGTAAAAAAATACAAGTAGCGCAGATTCTCCGATTATGATTGCTGAAGTGAGAGACCAATGGGAGAAAGAATTTCCCAAAGTGTTCACGGATGACCTTGGGAAATTGGAAGGTTACGAACACCAGATCAAACTAAAGAAGAACGCTGTACCTAGAATATACAAAGTTAGGTTGCTTCCCCAGAACCAGAAGATCAAAGTAAAAGCAGAAATGTAAACATTATTGCAGAGAGGCGTGATTGAAAGGTTGGACGGTTCAGAATGGCTATCACCGGTGCTAATAGCGGCCAAACCCAGTGGCGATATAAGACTTTGTGTAGATTTGAGAGAACTCAATAAAAACATATTAGTTGACCACCACCCTCTACAAAACATCAACAAGAAGTTGGCCACGTTAAGTAAAGCAAGCGTTTTTTCTGTAATTGACCTGTCCCAGGCTTACCATCAGGTTCCCCTGTCAGAGGATAGTCAAAGTCTTACTTCTTTCATCACATCTGAAGGGACATTCAAGTTCTGCAGAATGCTGTTTGGCTTAGCTTCGGCAGCTGCAGTATTTCAGAAGATCATGGAAATGGTGGTGGAGGGTATTCCAAATGTGTTGGTATTCCAAGATGATGTTCTGATATATGCAGACTCCAAGATGGAGCATGATAAGTTAATTAGATCTGTTCTTTCTACATTAGAGAATGTAGGCCTAACGGTCAAAAGAAGTAAATGCAGGATATCAGTGGATAAGGTGGGATATCTGGGTCACATGGTGTCAAACCAAGTTATTAGTCCGAAGTTGAGCCTGGTAGATGTGATAAGGAGAGCTCCGTATCCAGCAGACAAAGACCAGGATAGGTCATTCCTGGGTTTAGCCGAATACTATCATAGATTCGTAAAGAACTTTGCTGCCATATCCACACCAATAAGAGCATTGTTAAGGAAAGGGGAAAGTTTCAATGGTCCCACACAGTGTAAAACAGCGTTTAGAGAAAGTAAGGAAGGGATTACGCATGCTCCCTCTATTGGGAAATTCAATAATGAGATTGCACTGTGTTAGTGGTTGATGCGAGTATTCTAGGTTTGGGTGCAACCCTGTTGCAATACGATTATGATAATGTTGAAAGGGTAATTGCCTTTGTCTCTAGAACAGTTAAAGGGGCGGAGGTGAATTAATCTGTTCTGTTGTTGAACGTGAAGCTATGGCTATGTTCTGGGCTATTGGACACCTCAAGTATTTTTTGTGGGGTAGAAATTTCCTAGTGCGCTCAGATCATAAACCTCTCGTACAATTATTAAATAGCAGAAGCTGGGCATTATGATCTCCTAGGATAAGTAGATGGGGTCTGGGACTTCAGGCTTACAAATTTGAAGTAGATTACCTTCCTGAGAAAAAAAATGTGGTAGCAGATTTTTTTGTCCAGGATGCCAATAGACCAGGCAAGTGGATTGGAAGCGAGCAATGAAGAGGAGAATTATGTAACTGCTGAGTTGGTCAGTGTGGACCAAGTAGAAAGGAACAATGCGGAAGAAAATGATGCATATTTGAAACTTATTAAACAATGGACCATTGAAGGGTGGCAAGAAAAGGAAACCCTTGATAAGAAATGTGAAGTATGGTGGGAAGTGAAGGATGAACTAAGTCTAGTGAGTGTGAGATTAACAAGGGGCATTGTACCTCCTGAAGGAGTACGCAGAAGTCTCATTGAACTATCATATCAGGGCCACTTAGGAGAAGAGAGTACCAAGAGGAGGATACAACATTGCTATTGGTGGCCATAAGTAGACAGAATAGTGGAAAGTTTTGTAAAAAACTGTAATGCGTGCCAATCGAGTGACAAATCAAAGTGTCTTCGTGAAGTGCCCCTGATACCAAATAGTGTTGATTCCCAACCTTGGCAAAAGTTGGCTGTTGACATACTAGGACCGGTTGCAGGATTGGGGGATGGTTACAAATATTTCTTTGTTTTAGTTGATTTCCATTAAAAGTGGGTGTATTTGTATTTATTTTATTTGTAAAGCGCACCAGGCCCAAGGGCATCCGGGCGCATGATTTAGGTTACAGACATGTTACAGGGAGTATACAATAAGAGAGCAAAAGGAGGGGAATAAAGGCAATTTACAATAAAAATGCAGGTAGAAAAATATACAAGTGTACAACTAATATACATATCAACAATCAAGCAGAGCAAGAATGGGTGGAATGGGATGTGTCCAGAGAAGTGACTGCCAAAGAGCTGGCCTCATTTTTAGAGAGAGTATTCCTCAGGGAAGGGTTTCCATCTGAATTGGTATCCGATAATGGGGTACAATTTGTATCGCAATTCATGAAGTCCTTTTTTAGAAAGTTATGGAATTAAACATGTCAGGACAGCATTATATCACCCAAGGGCGAATGGCTTAGTGGAGAGGATAAACAGGCTTTTAAAGGGCACAATACAGTTAGCCTTGTGTTCTAATCAAGATTGGAGGCAAACACTAAATCACATGTTGTGAATTATGTTACCACACCACATTCTGTTACAAAAGTGTCCCCTTTGTATAGTTAAAAGGCAGAGAACCTGGGACCAAACTTTGTCCGGGTTGGCTTGGTTTGGCAAGGACATTCATCATACACAAGAAATCCATTATAAGTCTCATTAAGCAGGCTCAAGTAAGTAACAAAGAGTATTTCGACAGGAGGGAGTATTAGTTAAAAATCCCAGAAACTCACAGAAATGTATTGAAAGTAAATTTATTGGGCCAAAGAAGGTTGCTGAGGTGGGGGGTGGTGTAGTGGTCCTAGATGGTGGAGAAGTATGGTCTCAAGGCAGATTAGCAAAAGCAAAAGGGAATATCAATGAAGAAAGAGTAGTGTTATTGAATGAAAACAATTGTAATGAGGAGAATGTGATGAGCAGGAAGAGAGTGAGATCCCCACGGAAAATGAGATCCGTGCGGATGGCGTTACTGGGAATGGTCATGGAAATTTCTGTGACATTCATAAATGGAGGAGGCCTATCCACAAACCGCGATGGTTAAATGATTTTGTAGAGAGAAATGTAGTTAAACATGTTCTTCCTTTTCTCAGTCAATTTTCTGTAAGGAGGGAGATATGTAATGATCTAGGTGTGTTGTGTATAAGTCTATGTTAAGGTTTACCTTTTATTTACAAATATAAGTTAATGTTATACATTTTGTATTTAATGAGAAAAAAGATAGAGTTAATATACTCTATCAAAAACTGGTGCTCTCAGTTAACCCTAAAGAGGGCAGCACATTTGGGTAATCCGCTTCGTAACCATTTATTGAAATATTTGCAATAAATTATCACCATAAAAAGGAATTGTGCTTCAAGGAAATGTTTATTCACATCCCTTAACGTAGTTCCTTTTTCTTTAATATTTTTATATCATATTCAATGAGGCTGCGCCAAAATTGGCTCAGATAGTATGTACAGATGCCAAACCATTTCGGTTAATGAAACCTTCATCAGGAAGGTACATTCACTCAATGATCTATCAACATTTCAATAAATAATCGTGAACCATCAAGTAATCACATAGTTTCAATTGAAAACATTCAAACAAAGACCAGGTCCAAGTGTCCCAAAATGAAGATAATGTGAATAAAGGAGAAAAAAGAAAGAAACAAGCTCATTGTAAATGACTAAGCATCCATAAATTCCAACTAATTAACAACTAAAAAGTGAGCAGAATGCTTTCATACCTTAAGTGTCTAATGTTTCTCCACCTTAAGTGAGAAGCAACGGTTTGTAGTGCGGGCTGTGTCAATGGAAGCTGCATTCGCACGAGCACACGCGTTAATGTCAAGCCTCTGTATTTAAATGTTCCCACCATTACCACACTAATATCTAAACAAGGTAAAGTGCGAGCGGATATAACTATAAAGAAAATTTTATTTAAGCAGGCACACTTGTGTGCAGCGATATGATTCTCAAATCCACAATGTTCGAGGAGCACTATACATGCCGAACAGGATATGGAAATACACGAGCGTCTATACTAGATGTCGCAGAACAAATCAAGTGCAATAATAGTCCCTGCTTAAATAACATTTTCTTTATAGTTGTATCCGCTCGCACTTTACCTTGTTTAGATATTAGTGTTTTCACACTACCATGGTGATAGTCCCGCCTCCCGTGATGTAATGGCGTACGTGCCTCGACACAATGCCGTTTGGTCACCATGGGAACATTTAAATACAGAGGCTTGACATTCGCGCATGTGCTCATGCAGCTTCCATTGACACAGCGTTTTTTGTCGGGTAAGGCTGACTTCGTTCTCTCTGTACTTACGGCTGTTAACAATGGTGCATTTGACTGATTAGCTTTCCTGTGGGTTTTACAGGAGCCCCCACTGCAAACCGTTGCTTCTCACTTATGGTGGAGAAACATTAGACACTTAAGGTATGAAAACATTTTGCTCCCTTTTTAGTTTTTAGTTGTTAATTAGTTGGAATTTATGGATGCTTAGTCATTTACAATGTGCTTGTTTCTTTCTTTTTTCTCCTTTATTCACATTATCTTCATTTTGGGACACTTGGACCTGGTCTTTGTTTGAATTTTGTCAGTTGAAACTATGTGATTACTTGATGGTTCACGATTATTTATTGAAATGTTGATAGATCATTGAGTGAATGTACCGCCCTGATGAAGGTTTCATTAACCAAAATGCATTGGCATGCAAATGCATCTGTACATACTATCTGAGCCAATTTTGGCGCAGCCTCATTGAATATGATATAAACATATTCCAAAAAAAAGGAACTACGTTAAGGGATGTGAATAAACATTTCCTTGAAGCACAATTCCTTTTTATGGTGTTAATATATTGCAAATATTTCAATAAATGGTTACAAAGCAGATTACCTAAATGTGCTGCCCTCTTTAGGGTTAACTGAGAGTACCAGTTTTTGATAGAGTATATTAACTCTATCTTTTTGCTCATTTCCATTTGGTCCTTATGCCACAGGACCTCTTCATAACTGGGTTGCTCCTGGCGAAAGCTTCTCATGAATAAAATAATTTTGATTATTCAACATATGTGTCACGTCGTGGTGCCCACCTTTACACTTCATTTTGATACATTTACAGGCCGATTCATGGAATAAATGTGCGCCGAAAATCCCGGCGCAGAGGGGCCAATACGTGCGCTGCGCCGAAAATTAGCGCAAAGCGCAGGGAAACCAGCGCACGTCGATTCATGGAAGTCCGTGCGCAAGAAAAGCAGAGGACGTGCGCGGAACAAGCGCGCGGCGCAGGCCGGCGCACAGGTCAACCAACGTCGTGCGCCACGGCCACTGCGCCATCACTCCGAGCGCAGCGCACAGCTCTAAAGTAGGCGGGACACAGGGCGGGACACTCGGAATGGGGAATAAAATGGGGCACAACACTCGGAATGGGGAAGAATGTGGGCGGCACGGGGAAAGTTTAGGAGGCAAGTGCGCGGAACGCCCACACGCTCGCATACAACACGTATTCATGGAATAGAATAGGGCAAAAAAGCGCACGCTCAAAGCAGCGCACAGGCACAAACAGGCACAAACACGACCGCCACAAGAAAGCAGGCGGTAGCGTCTCTGCGCCTGCAAGAAATGTGCGCTAAAAGGTGCGCCAACAAATAGCATCTATATACAGACATGATCAATGTCCAATACTGTGGCCCTCCAGGACAAATGACGTACAAAGGGGTACCCACAAACACAGACACGCGCAGAGAGAAAAAATAAACGTGTGCGTGCATACCTGGGTGCGCGGTAAGTTGCACACGCGATATGGCCGGGTACGTGGATTTCAGGGGTGCGCGGGAAGTTCCACACGCGATATGGCCGGCTACGTGGATTTCAGGGGTGCGCGGGAAGTTCCACACGCGATATGGCAGGGTACGTGGATTGCAGGGGTGCGCGGGAAGTTCCACACGCGATATGGCCGCCTACGTGGATTCCAGGGGTGCGCGGGAAGTTGCACACGCGATATGGCCGGGTACGTGGATTTCAGGGGTGCGCGGGAAGTTCCACACGCGATATGGCAGGGAACGTGGATTGCAGGGGTGCGCGGGAAGTACCACACGCGATATGGCCGGCTACGTGGATTTCAGGGGTGCGCGGGAAGTTCCACACGCGATATGGCAGGGTACGTGGATTGCAGGGGTGCGCGGTAAGTTGCACACGCGATATGGCCGGGTACGTGGATTTCAGGGGTGCGCGGGAAGTTCCACACGCGATATGGCCGGCTACGTGGATTTCAGGGGTGCGCGGGAAGTTCCACACGCGATATGGCAGGGTACGTGGATTGCAGGGGTGCGCGGGAAGTACCACACGTGACATGGCCGGCTACGTGGATTTCAGGGGTGCGCGGGAAGTTCCACACGCGACATGGCCGGGTACGTGGATTTCAGGGGTGCGCGGGAAGTTCCACACGCGATATGGCAGGGTACGTGGATTGCAGGGGTGCGCGGGAAGTACCACACGCGATATGGCCGGCTACGTGGATTTCAGGGGTGCGCGGGAAGTTCCACACGCGATATGGCAGGGTACGTGGATTGCAGGGGTGCGCGGGAAGTTCCACACGCGATATGGCCGGCTACGTGGATTTCAGGGGTGCGCGGGAAGTTCCACACGCGATATGGCAGGGTACGTCGATTTCAGGGGTGCGCGGGAAGTTCCACACGCGATATGGCCGGCTACGTGGATTCCAGGGGTGCGCGGGAAGTTGCACACGCGATATGGCCGGGTACGTGGATTTCAGGGGTGCGCGGGAAGTTCCACACGCGAATTGGCTGTGTGCTCCCAGGCATTAGCTGTACACCCTCCACGGCCCCTGCAGGTAGCACACACCACAGGGAACTACCCTGCACACCTGCACATGTCTCCCACCACCCCCACCCCCCATCCACCAGGGACACCCTCCACCAGGCCCCCACCCATGTCTCCCACCACCCCCACCCCCAGCACTGTGGGGAACCTGCCAGCAGGCCCCCACCCATGTCCAACCCATGTCTCCCACCACCCCCACCCCCCATCCACCAGGGACACCCTCCACCAGGCCCCCACCCATGTCTCCCACCCCCCCCCAACCCCCCATCCACCAGGGACACCCTCCACCAGGCCCCCACCCATGTCTCCCACCACCCCCACCCCCAGCACTGTGGGGAACCTGCCAGCAGGCCCCCACCCATGTCCAACCCATGTCTCCCACCACCCCCACCCCCAGCACTGTGGGGAACCTGCCAGCAGGCCCCCACCCATGTCCAACCCATGTCTCCCACCACCCCCACCCCCAGCACTGTGGGGAACCTGCCAGCAGGCCCCCACCCATGTCCAACCCATGTCTCCCACCACCCCCAACCCCCATCCACCAGGGACACCCTCCACCAGGCCCCCACCCATGTCTCCCACCACCCCCAACCCCCCATCCACCAGGGACACCCTCCACCAGGCCCCCACCCATGTCTCCCACCACCCCCACCCCCAGCACTGTGGGGAACCTGCCAGCAGGCCCCCACCCATGTCCAACCCATGTCTCCCACCACCCCCACCCCCAGCACTGTGGGGAACCTGCCAGCAGGCCCCCACCCATGTCCAACCCATGTCTCCCACCACCCCCAACCATCCACCAGGGACACCCTCCACCAGGCCCCCACCCATGTCTCCCACCACCCCCACCCCCATCCACCAGGGGCACCCTCCACCAGGCCCCCACCCATGTCCCCCTGGCCCCTGGTCCTGACGATACACAATAATGGCAGTAATGGCCAGCATACCCAGCACAAACACCCAGGCAAGGATTGCATGCACCCACATAGTGAATGCAATCACATGACACAACCCCAAAGGCAAGTATGCAAAAGAACACATGTCCGCCACACACACATACACAATGGGTGCAAGTGAATGTCAAAACCCATATCATGACATGTAAGAAACCAAAGAAAAAATGACACAAGTGTAAGATAATATAAAAATGTATTAAAAAAAAATCAAGTTAACTAATACAACTATCCGGCAAAGCAAATAAAAGGTCCATGTCCGGGAACAAAAATGAGAAACCAAAAAACAAAGGATAGAAAATTCTATAGATTTTGTCCAAAGTAAACACATGTAGCATGAAATGAAAGACAAACCATTACGACATGGTGTAAACAATATGAAAGTCAAAAAATCTTCCTCCCAAAAAATAACAATATTTACAGGATTGTTCAAGGGTCCATGAGCCCAACACCACTAATGAAACCTAATACTAACTAATAAAAAAAATATGTACAAAGAAGTGGCCATTGTCCAAGCGGTCCAAAATAATAAAAAGAAATAAAGGAAACCTAGCACTAACTAACTAAAAAACTATATACAAAGGCAGCGGGCTAGTCCTGCGGCTCACTTGGTGATGCTGGCCAGGGCATCCTCGAACTCCATGTCAATGTCCTGGAGGCGGGACTCAGTCCTGGCCCCGAGGTCTCGCAGGGACAACCCCATGTGCTCACCAAATTCCCTGCGAGCCTCCTCGAGGCACTCAGCCCGCCTCAATGCCTGATGCATGGAGATCTCCGCCCTGGCCATGGCGAGCCGCTCCTCTTTCGCCCGCTGCCGCTCCGCACCTATCCGCTGGCCAAACTCCTCCCACACGGAACACACCGCCATGCCAGGGTTGCCCTGCCCTCCGGCCGATGCCTGCCCCTCTGATCTTGATGGCCCTGAGCCATGATGCCTCCCACGTCGAGCCCGCTGCTGCCTCCGACGCCACTGCCTCTGCCAGCACGACGGCATCCAGGCTGATGGTAACCACCGACGCCGTCGTGCACGTGCCCTGCCCGATGATGCCGGCACATCTTCCATCTGCTGGGGTCCACTTGCTGTGTCGTCCACACCTGCTGGACCTCCGACTCCCAACTGCGGCAGGGATGGGATCCCCCCCGAGCTGGCTGCATTGGTCGGGGCAGGTCCACAGGGGGCCATGGTGGCATCTGGGCCGGAAGACGGCAAGGAGAACGACCGGTGGATAGCCTGCACAGAGGAGGAGAGGGCCGTCAGATTGGCCAACACATGCAGGAACCCCCCGAACATGGCCGATCCCAATTGGGCCACGTCGGCACGGTGCACTTCGTGATGACGTGCGTGCTCCTCCCGGGAAGCACGCACGGCATCACGAATCACAGCCGTGCGCATCGCGACCCCAATCAGGACCTGCTCCACGCGGCCAGGGGTTCCCACGGCCGCAGGTGGAGGGGAGTCAGTTGACATGGACATCCCCTCTACCTGCGGACGGGCCTGGGACGGGGCATCCCTGCTGGTGCATGGTGGTGCACTCACAGGGTCAGGGACAGCGACATGCACAGGCACCTCCACGGTGACCTGTGCTGCCTCCTGCCCCTGGCCCTGGACTGCACCACTTGCACCAGCAGGGATGCTCCCACCAGGCCCCATGTGTGCACCAGTGTCGGCCTCCTCCTCCTCTATGCAAACCACCAACCTGGATGGCTCCTCACCGTCTCCCGCCGTAGCAGGCCCCTGTGGGGGCTCACCCACCCCTTCCGCTGCAGCCGTGGGGGCATCCCCGCCGCCTTGCTCCACAGCGCCGTCTCCGCCCTCTTCTTCACTAGCCGCTGCGTAGAGGGAGACAAAGGACACAAGCATCAGGCTACTGTACAATGGTCCCCTAGACAGGAAGCAATAGCAGATGAGCACCCCTGTCAAAGTACACTTCCATCATGTCCCTCCACAACACATGGGTCAGTCCAGGCAAAACACACACAGTAACAGGCATGGTGCATGCCATGCACATTTCCATGCATGTCCAATTGACTCTTGAAACATTCAATGATATGTAACTCACATGCATCATGGCTCATGCATATCACATGCACACACTTCACCTCAGTCACATCGATCTGGCCCCAATCACACCGAACACAGGCAAAACAAGGGTAAGTTGGGTGCGTCACTGAATCTGTGCATTGTCACACACATGAGTCATGCATCCATGGCATGCACAAGTCACAGACATGCAGGTCAGGCACACAGACATGGCTACCATATATGTACCTGGCATCAGCACCCATCCTTCACCCCCATCCATGTCCAGGTACAGAGACTGGCATGCTCTCATGTCCCAAATCTGCATAGTGCTCCCCATGCCGCATTTCAACACATGCAACAACCATGTGGGTCACACATCACTGGTCGCACATGCATTACCATGATGTCCCAGCACACATACATGCATACATGGCCCATGGCACACTACCAGGCAAGTATCATAGAACCAGCACACCGCAACATGCCCTGTCTCACACAGTGATGCTTGGACACTTACCGCTCAACTCCAGACGGGTCTCCCTCTCAAGGATCTGGGCGTGGAGCGCTGGGCGTACGCATTCCAGGACCCTCTTCTGGATGGAACTCATGTGGCCCCGGCCCCCCTCCACGAGGCGCCGGGCCTTCACAAGGGTCCTGGACCTCAAGTCCTCCCAGCGCTTCTTGATCTTCAAGACGTTGTGGGTTGCCACCCCCTCCGCGTTGATGGCAACCACACAGTCGGCCCAGATCCTCTCCCGTCCTTCCTTGCTGGCGCGGGACGATCCAAAGAGGGCATCATACTGCCCCAGGACATGCTCCACCAGGACACCAACTTCGGTGGCAGTGAAGCTGGTGCCCCTCTGCCCCTCTGGCCTGGGGTTGCCACTGGTGCCAGATGTAGAAGTGCCCGACATGGCAACCCCAGAGGCAGGTGTGGGTGGGCAACTGGGTCCTGGGGCTGGGCTGTGGAGCGATGTAATCCCAGTTGGGAGTCTTCAGTTCCAGCAGGGGTGGACACAGCAAGTGGACCCCTGCAGATGGCTGATGTGCAGGCACCAAATGGCAGGGCACGGTGGCAGCAGGCAGGCAGGCAGCAGCAGATAGCACGTGGGAGGCTGCTCAGGGCACTGGGGGGGCAGTAACTCGGCCTTCGGGGCAGGAGCGTGGTGTTCCGTGTGTTTTCGGGTGGCCAGCTTGATACGGAGTGATTTGGCACGTGAAATTCCTGCACGTCAGCGTGAAATCCGAGGAAAGGCCCTTAGCGCGTAAGTGCGTCAGCACGCATACGCGATTCTATTGGACCAGAGTCCCTCATCGCGTAAGCGCGTCTGACGTGATCCGCACGGGCGTTCCCCACTCAGCACGTGAAGACGGAGCACACGTGGAAATACTGCACGTCAGAGTGTCATCGCGTGTAATTGGCCAAAAGTGCGCGTACACGCCATTGGCCTATGTACGTGTATTTCATCGCGTGTAATTGGCCAAAAGTGCGCGTACGCGCCATTGGCCTAAGTACGTGTATTTCAGGGGCGCGCGGCCAGCGCACCTGTATGCCTGCTGCGTGGGAATTTCCACACGCGATTGGAGTGGGAGCTCGATTCCAGGGGTGCGAGGCTCACACGCTCGCCTACAACACGCGCAAGGCATTAATTTGCGCACTTTTCAATAAACAAGCCAGATGCCAGGATGAACATACCGTTCCTAGCAGCAGTGGCAGTGGGCTACCAAAGGAGGAGGAGGAGGAGAGTCAGGGCCAGAATATTCACACCCAGAACCAGCCTATTCGGGATGCCTGATGACCAGGTGTATGGGAGGTACAGGTTTCCAGCACACATCATACTGGACCTGGTCAGTGAGTGGGAGGATGACCTCACATCACCCACCCTGTGCTCCCAAGCACTCAGCCCCCTGCAGAAGGTCCTGAATGTACTGCACTTCTTGGCCACTGGATCCTTTCAGCGGACAAGTGCCATAGTGGGTGGTGTGTCACAGGCCACGCAGTCACGCTGCCTACACCAGGTCTTGAACATCATCACTGCACGGCCATCAGTCCGCAGGCACATATATCTCCCCAGGACTCATGCAGAAAGGCGGACGTGCATCCAGGAATTCTATGGTGTGGCTCAATTCCCCAAAGTGCTTGGTGCAATTGACTGCACACATGTGGCTCTACGTCCACCCAGGGCAACAGAGCACATCTATAGAAACCGCAAGCACTGGCATTCCATCAACGTGCAAGTTGTATGCAATGCCAAGGGAATAATCACATCAGTATATGCCAACTATCCAGGGTGCACCCACGACAGCTTCATCTACAGAATGTCTACCCTATGCCGGGACCTAGAGGCTGGCCAGCATGGAGATACATGGCTGCTTGGTGAGCATGAATGCCACTGCACATGCATGCATGTCAGATACTGGGTCATGACACAACACCACTAATGATACCCATCACCACCTCCGCAGGGGACAGTGCCTACCCTATCAGCCCCCACATGATGACCCCAATCCGGAACCCCACCACGCCACCCCAGGTAAGGTACAACACTGCCCACATTGCAACACGGGGCATAGTGGAGCGCACATTCGGAGTGCTGAAGTCACGCTTCCGCTCCCTTGACCGTTCTGGCGGGCAGCTGTTATATGCTCCCCGAATAGTGTGCAGGATCATAGTGGCAGCATGTGTCCTGCACAACGTTGCAACACGCCGGGGCCTGCCCGTGGACATGGTGGTGCCCCCACATCCACAACCACATGCACGCCCGCTGCGCATGGGAGGGGAAAGGGCACGGGGGGAGGCAGCCCGTACGCAACTGGTGGCCAACTTCTTCACCTAGGAATCACAGTGCTGGCTAGTGCACACTGCTCTGGCACATACCATCTGACAATCAATGATGACACTACCTGACAATGTCTGAAAATTACTTGACAATAAACAGTCAGATACACATCAGCCTGAGATTGTTAACATGGAAGTGTCAATATGTGTGCACCCCTAGCTACACATACACCAGCAATGCATCACAACGCAAAGACACAACTCCATCAATCTAATATGCATTGCCACAGCCGATTCACTACATGACAACATTGCCATGTCACCCATTCCCTTCACAGTCCCGCCACTGAGGACACCATGTCATGGTATGTGACAGCAAACAAAATGGCCATCACAACATGACACCAGTGTCACAAATAGCAGTGCCCCAAATGGAACATAGCCGCACTTGAGCAGCTAACCGCCCTGGAGCCACTACTACACACCTGTGTAAGAGTATTTTCAATCAAATTACACACCAACCCACCCTGAAGCCCACCCAAACAAGACACATTGCATGTAATCAATGGTAGTCTCATTACCTGATTCTGCTGGTATGTCCTCACCGTCCAGATGTACAGTGATGGCGCCATGCAAAAGTGTCAGTGCACATCTACCGACATGTAGTCTGACTCCAGAGAGTATGCCCTTGTGAAGATCTGTGTGAAATACCTGCAAAACATGAGCAACATATGTAAGTAGAGGCACATATCAAACCATCATGTATAGTTAGGTGCAACAACAATGAACACTATGAATGTCTACACAGTATTGACTATGGACTGGCCAACAGCTCATGGGAGTCCAATGTCACCGTGTAATTTGCTGTCACTTGGGCACACCCTTTGCAAGCCCATGGAAACGGAAGCAGGAGGGGTGTGGATGTCTGCTACCCAAGCATCGAAACCAAACTCAGGACAAGCCTGCATGTGCCCAGCCACAACACAGTGTATGCCCAGGTACCCACACAAGGCAACACTCTTGCAAAATAAAAATAAAAATGAGAAAAAATGGCCATGAAAGGGCCGGCGGGGGGGCGGGGGGGGCACCTATGAGGTCCGAGGACAGGATGCACGCCACAATCCACCTGTGTGGATCATGGGAAAGGAAAACACCCCATAGGCTCGTGGCCCACACGGCTACTCTGTTGTGGGAGATGAGTCGCTATGGCTCTGGCCAGACCCTGCAGCTGACTCTGGAGGTGGGGGAGCTGCCTCAGAAGATGGTGTGACAATGGGAGGCAGCCCACGCAAAGCACGAGTTTGCTCCTCCATGGCTGCAAGCAGGCGGGTCTGGTAGTTCTGGTTCTGGGTTATAATCATGCGGAGGTCCCCATGCAGTAACTCCCGGGATGACCTGACCTCCGCACGAGTTGCCTGCATCTCGGCCGAGAGCGTCCGTGTCAGACGCTCCAGCTGCTCCTCTGTCCTTCTATGGGATGAAGCCTCAAGCTCTAACAGGGTCGACCTGAGGTGACGGAGTTCTTCCCTCAGGCCTTCCCTGTGGCGCTGGGACTCCATGGAAAGTGATTCCCGCAGAGTCGCCAGTGCCGCCCGCCTGTCCATGTTGGACGCCAACATATCCTCCCTGTGTGCCTGGCAGATGGACTCTGTAGCCTGCTCCAGTCGCTCCATCAGCCTTTCTGGGGGGACAATGGAAGTGGCCACCCTATCCATGGCCTGTGCAATCATCTCGGATGATGCTGCCTGTTGGGTGGCCATACCGTAGATGGATTGCTCCCAAACGGTATTGCCAGGTGGCATACGGCCACCACGTTGACGGGCACCACACCTGCCTGGGGCAAGGCGGACTGCGCCTTGCTGTGCCGGCAAGGCCTCAGGCTGCAGGACTGCATTCCCTCTCTGATCTGCAGCCCCAGGAACAGGATCAGAGATTGGGTGGTGTGGCCCTGCATCCGTAACCACCGGAGGCTGATCTGCCGACACTGACATCCCCATTGAGGGCAATGGCCCGGCTGCAGGTGGGTCGGACAGAGGAGATTCTCTCCCAAGAACACTCACCTGCGACTGCACATAGGTGTCATCCTCCGAGTCTACACCTGAATACTGCTCGGGGGAGGAACCCCCAGAGACACCCCTCGACAGCACGGCCTGCAGCACTTGTGGGTTTTCACCCACAAACACACCACGTCCCTCACTTGTGGTAGGTCGGCCCGGGTTGCCCTCCTGGGACGGCTCCACCACCACATCCCCAGCATCAACAAGTGCTTCGTCCCCTGCAAAGACATGAAAGAGAAAAATGGAAACAGGCATTAGCACCATGGCATGCAACAAGGGCTGATGAACAACAGAGGCAGTAGTTCTACGACACATGTCCAACATGACTGGGAGACCTCCTATGCATTCACCATCACTGGGTCTGTAGGGGAGGCTCAGGGCATACAATGTACAGATTGGAGAGCAACGCCTGCTCACCTTGCTGCCTAGCACTGCCATCACACATTGGCCGGTGATTGCCATGTCAAAGGCACATGCCATCACACACATGGCATGTGACATAGCCACCAAGTGAAGAGGGAGAGGAGGGCTACTTTTTTGGATTTCAACCACTCTGGTCCTGACATTGCATCGTCACATCCATAAGTATACATGTTGTACATGGATCTGCTAGTCCAAATTGGCAACGATGCACAGTGCCTTGTCTACATCAACAAAATGCAGTAAACAATGTGATTCCACCTCCCCATCACCTGTAAAGGATTCATATTGCATTCGTGAAGCACCGGTCAAGTAATGTATGAAGGTACAGCGGAGCACTGAGGGGTTGTGGGGCAGAAGGGGATGCCAGTCAACAATCCTACTGGTGCTGGTGTCATTCATGTCACGCAAGTGCAGGGGTGGGTGGCACAATGAAGTGCAAGGGGAAGTGGCGGCTGGAAGTGCTGTACAAGGTAAGTAGGACTTGACGTCGAGGGCAGATGGTGTTAGGCGCAGACAAGTGCTGGGGGGGTGGCCTATAGGGGTACAGAGACAATCATGCAGTGCTGTGGGCTCGGAGGGGACAGGGGAGGTACACACTGCTTCTGGCTCGGCAAGGTCCTTTCAGATTTCTATGTGTCCTGCAGAGTTGTCACATGCCGCAGATATGTGCCCTTGGATTGGGGATCTCATCTTGGTGAAAAGGGTGAGGCGCTATTGCCTTTGGAGCATGTGGCAGGCCAGTTTGCCAGAGGATGGCCATGATGCAGGACATTCCCTCTCTGCCACCCGGCACCTGTGGTTTGGGTTCACAAGATCCGAGTCATGCCAGGACTCTGCATTGGCATGGGGCTTCAGACAGGTGGTCATGCCCGTGGCAAAGACATCCAGTGTACCTGACATGGAGTGGAGCATGGAGTGGGCCCTGTCAGGATGGGAGTGAGCCTAAGGGGGAGCTGGATGGGGGGGAGATTTTGGCTGCATGAGCCTCGACTGACACACACTTCATGGGTCGGAATACCAAGAAGGTGTGTGACAGTGGTGAGGGTGGCTTTGCCTGTGGGGTGGTGAGGGTGAGCTGGGAGGAGAGGAGAATGTGATCACTCCAGGAGAGAGGAGTGCAGAGATGGACGGAGAGGGGAAAGTCAGATGAGATCAGAGCATCAAGAGTGTGCCCTGCAGAATGAGTAGGGACAGACGGGAGTCTAGAGGGTGAGAGGGAGTTGCTGAGGTCACAGAAAGGTCACGTGGGGGCGTCAACAAGCATGCAGGTGGATGCGTACAGCACCAAGGATGAGGATTTCTGTGTCTGGGGACATGAGTGAGGAGGAGAGGTGAGGACACTCAGAAAGGAAGTAGTACATTTGACCAGTTTTCCCAGACACAGTACGCACTGTTTGAGAATGTCAAGGTGTGGTGGAGAGAGACCTCACACAAGCCATTCCAGAGTGGAGTAGGTCTAAGTAGGAGTGACAGTGGCAGGAATACCCTCAGGGAAGCCAAGGGCACACCCCCCCTGCACAGTAGTGGCGGGCCAAGGAGAGGGTCAAGGATGCAGACAGAGCTGGCCGTCAGACATGTTTCCATGAGACCAAGGATGTCAAGGTGCATAACCTCATGTAAGTGACAGATATCGGAGGAATGCCTGATGCAGCCGCAGTGAAAGGAGTGTAATTGTGGAGGAGGTTGACAGCATTGTAGGACTTACGGGGAGTGCTAGAGATCAGAGGTGCAGCATGTGTAGGAGTTGGAGTGGGAGGCGGAGAAGGTTCATGGGAGGGTGCAGGGAGGCAGTGCAGGATTGATGAGGAGAGAGGAGGGGGGACAGCAGGAGAGGTAAGGAAGTTTATGAGATGTGGGTAGCATTTCTCACGGAGATTGAGGTTGGCCTAAGGGCCTTGGACTGAGACGCTCCCATTACCATGCACATCAATAGTGGCCTCTGAGGATTGGAAGGAGGCCAGGAGTACACCCCAACGGGTCCCACCAATGATGGTGGAAGAGGAGCAAGGAGAGAGGACAGGGACCATGTGAAGGGTCTATGGGACAGGCAAAGGCATGTATGAGCAGATGTCAGTGAGAGTTAGCTTAGAGTAGGCTCAGATGCACTGGTCAGCAATAGGGTGGGTCGCATTGGAGGGCAGGGTGCCCTCATTTGACTTTTGGCAAGCAGGTGTCGTGAGTAGGGCACGATGGTCTGAACTGTAGGAGTCATGGAAGATAGACCATGAAGAGCAGCATGGAGTGTGAGGGGATGGGGCTCGAAACCAGACGGTACCAAAGACCACAGGTAGGAGGTGGATGTCAAGGCAACATCCACAGTATGACAGCATGTTGGTTGGCATTTATATACAGAGGACGCATTAGCATGTGGTATCATTGCATGTCAGGCATGTGAAGATGAAACTTGAATGGCTGGGGGAAAGGATAGGAATGGTATGTAAGACATCAGATGAATAGACAGGGGAGTATGAGCAACAATGTAGTGACAAAATGACAATTCAAGGGCAACTTCCATGGTGTCGGCCCATATGTGCACTGTTGCCAGTAGGGATAGTGCTGTGGCCAGATGGTGTTGCACTGAACATACTGGATGAGGCACATGGGTGCCACTATCAACTCTGCCACACACCCCCTTGACAGGCACCCAACATGAATGCTTCACACACACACCATGCACATGGATAATACACACATGCATGTGCACTCACCGGATGATGCCTCGTAATCAGGGAGGTCTCCCACACCTTGGAGTTGTCCCTCGGTGACGTAGGATCCAGCTACAGACTCGTGTGGTGTGAGTTCTATATCCTGTGCTGGGGACCCACCTCCAGTCACCAAGGTTGCGGCATGACTTGAGGCCAGCTTATCCTTTGCCCTGCGCTTAAGGTCATTCCAGCGCTTCTGGCAATCACTAGCTGTGCGCCTCACTACTCCAAGGGCACTTATTCTGTCAGCAATGGTCTGCCAGTGTGCCTGGCGTCTGGCATGTGTGGTCTTGGACCCTGCAACGATGACCATTTCCCTATCATGATCTGACACATACTGAACAAGTGCATTCAGTTCGGCGTCTGTGAAGCTTGGCTTCCTTGATGGGCCGGACTGTGCAGCCGTGCCTGGGGCATCAGCCTGTGCCGGACGTGCACTCTTCCTCTTGCGCTTGGAAGGGGGTGGGGATCCAGAGTGTCCTACGCCGCTGTGGACACTAGGGGCAGGAGTCGTGGTGGACTCAGTACTGGGTGTGTGGGATTGCCCACTCAGCATGGGAGTAGGTGCAGGCATTGGGGGTAGTGGGATGGGGTCAGGCCTGATCTGAGGTGCATGAACTAGGACCGACACAGTCTTGGCAGGGTGTATGAGAGGTGGGGTGGATGGAGCCACACCCTGGCTACGGGGGCCAGCAGATGACCTATCTGGCATAGATGCGCGTGCCCTGATGACACCAATGTGCACCGGTGCACGTGCAGTGGACCTGCTGACCTGGATGTCAGCGATGGGATCACCCTGGGACAGGTCTGGTGCCACAATGGCCTGGTCCGACAAGGGCTGATCAGGGTTGGTATCAGCCACATGACTCTCAACTGGGGGGGGGGGGGTAGGGGGGGGGCATGGGTGTCCCTGACTGGTCCTCCAGACTGGGGGGGACAGGGGCACCCTGCAAGTCACAACCACGTCCCCTAGTGGATCCTCCACGGCCACCACGTGTGGCTCGGCCACCTTTGCCACCCTTACGGCTTGCACGCCTCCCAACCATGGCACTGATGGTATTGTGCGTATGGGAGTCGGTGTGCACAATTGTCCTGGGCAATTGGGTGTCAAAGGGGTTGGGTACCAGATGGTATTCGTACCCTAGTGCAGTGGCAAGGCTATATGACACCCCTGGGGAAAGATGACGGGTCACGCAACGCACAGGCACCCCAAAAAAGTTAAGGAACGTGCACAATACCCCTCCTAGGCCACGTGTGCTGATGGAAAACCCTGCACTACGCTGTGGCATCCAGTAACACAATGAACGTATGCGTGTCACACGCAGCCTAGATTGACCTCTGAAGGGGTAGGCTACACACGGGGCAAGCACAGATGTTAGATACGTGCGTGACTCACCGTCTGCCTGGTAAAAGAGCGTGAAAAATGAGCGCTTTTGGTTGGCAACACCCCCGCCAAAAGAAGATGTGTACGCTGTCTGAGGAGACAGGACAACAGTAGAAGGGGACACTGTTTGAGGGAACAGGCCCAGGTAAACCAGTACAAGAGGAATAAGAGAAAAAGCTGTCAGAGGTAACAGGGAGTACGAACTGGAAACGCCGTGAAGTAAATCGCGTGTGAAACGACAAGAAGTACAGAATTCACCCACTCGCTCTCCACGAAAAGCACGTACAAGGAAATGGTGTTCAACACTACCTTTTATACAGGCCCACACGTACAGCGTCACTTACGGCGTGTACGTGCTTGGCCCATGTTCACCAATCACACGCTTTGTCACTCCTGCCTGTGGATCCTTTTTCACCAATCACACGCTTTGACACTCCTGCGTGTAGCTCACTTTTCACCAATCACACGCTTTGTCACTCCTGCGTGTAGATCCATTTTCACCAATCACACGCTTTGACACTGCACGTGCAGGTAACTATTGACGCACATATGCTGGTGACGGGTTTTCGTGCGATTCGCTGAGTGTGGGGTTTTCACGTGCAAAGTCACTCCCTATCAGGCTGTCCACGCGTTCAAACACGAAAGACCAGGCTCCTGGCCAGGAGGCCAAATTTAAGTTCCCCAGAGCCCTGAGCACGCTCCCACCTGCCATCGGCTGCTGCCTGACTGCCTGCTGGCCACGTGCCCCACAGTGCTGGTGGGTGGGGGTGGTGGGAGACATGGGTGGGGGCCTGGTGGAGGGTGCCCCTGGTGGATGGGGGGTGGGGGTGGTGGGAGACATGGATGGGGGCCTGATGGCAGGTGCCCCTGCACTGCTGGGGGGTGGGGGTGGTGGGAGACATGGGTGGGGGCCTGGTGGAGGGTGCCCCTGGTGGATGGGGGTGCAGGGGGACATGATCAGGTGTGCAGGGTAGTCCACTGTTTTGTGGGCTGCCTGCAGGGGCCGTGGAGGGTGTACAGGGTACACCTGTGAGGGCCCACCCAGCCTATTCGCATGTGATAATTCCCACGCACCCCTGTGATACACGTTCCCTGGCCAATCGCGTGTTGAACTTCCCGCTACCCCTGTAATACACGCACCCTGGCTGTTCGCGTGTGATAATTCCCGCGTACCCCTGTGATACACGTTCCCTGGCCTATCTCGTGTTCTACTTCACGCGTCCCCCTGTAATACACGTTCCCTGGCCAATCGCGTGTTGAACTTCCCGCTACCCCTGTAATACACGCACCCTGGCTGTTCGCGTGTGATAATTCCCGCGTACCCCTGTGATACACGTTCCCTGGCCTATCGCGTGTTCTACTTCACGCGTCCCCCTGTAATACACGTTCCCTGGTCAATCGCGTGTTGAACTTCCCGCTACCCCTGTAATACACGCACCCTGGCTGTTCGCGTGTGATAATTCCCGCGTACCCCTGTAATACACGTTCCCTGGCCTATCGCGTGTTCTACTTCACGCGTACCCCTGTAATACACGTACCCTGGCCAATCGCGTGTTGAACTTCCCGCTACCCCTGTAATACACGCACCCTGGCTGTTCGCATGTGATGATTCCCGCGTACCCCTGTAATTCACGTTCCCTGCCTAGTCGCGTGTAGTACTTCCCGCGTACTCCTGATTTGAAGATTGCCCGCTTTTCTTTCCTTGTTTGCCTGCCCTGTGAAGTGGTCCAGGGTTAGCGCAGCCCTTAGCGATGATTTAGCGATTTTGATGGCTTTTCCTTGCGCGAGGGCGTTCTTGGGGGCGTTACTGGCGCTGCTGCAGGCTCGCTGCGATTCTCTGCGCCACGGCTGGTTTGGGAGCTTGAAATCCATGAATACGCTGTGCGCGGAAATCTGTTTTAGCGCACGTGCCTGGCGCAGACTATCGCAGGCGCACGCTGTGCGCCAGCCGCGTGCGCTACTTGTGCGCTGGATTCTATGAATTAGCCTCTTAGTATTTAACCATAAATAATGTTTATGTCTGTACCTTGTTCCATCTTCGCGAGCTCTTTCGTAGCGCGTGGGTGCACGCGAATATGGAACATTACGAGTTGTTATGAATCAGTTGAACGGTGGGCTCGCACCAATAAACGCACCTAAAAAGTTTCCTGCGTGTCGTGCCACTTATTCTAACACGGTCCTTCGAGCTCTCGCTGCTGGTCTCCTCCTCTGACTGTTTGTCGTCACCTTGATAGGAGTCATCCAAATTTAGGTTGTTTTGACTGCTATACGAGGGTTCCCACATGCCGGGCATGGGGCCCCTGATCTTTCTAAAGAGGGAGGAATTTCTCCTTATGGACTGTTGCTGGTCCCCACACACCGTCATCATGGTGCCCTTTTTGCTGGTTACAAAAAGGCGTTCTGGTGCAAAGTTGGGGTCCTCTTTTCTGGCTTTCGGCTGACACATGTGTACCTGATCTCCTAGTTCTATGTCACACTCTTTCGCCAAGAGTCTGCTCTGTCTTTCATCTTCTCTTTCTCTTCTTGATCCCAATCCCTAGCTTGTTGTTCTAGGGGCCTTGTGTGTGCCAGTTTGTAGTTCTCGGGCAGTCACGTTCTGACAGATCTGCGGAACATGAGGTCGGATAGGCAGACCCCAGTGGTGCTATGTGGGGTGTGACGATATTCCTGCAAGAGTTGGTACAAGGCTGGCTCTAATGACTTGTTGACGATGTTGGCTATCTGTAGAGTTCTTTTGATGTTGACCATGAATCATGCTACGATGCCGTTGGCTTGGAGTCGTTGTGGCGTTATCTTCCAGTGTTGGAACCCCATGTATCGTGCAAAGTTTTCAAAGTCAAGGCTAGTGAAAGGTGGGCCATTGTCTGATTTTATGATCTTGGGTATCTCGTATGTTGATAACATGCAATCAAGTGCGGGGTTGACACAGGTGGCCGCTGTGGATTCTATCAGCTGGGCATCTGGGAAGCGTGGGTGTTCATCAATTAATACAAGTACGTATGTGCCATTTTCATAGCGGTCCAATGTAGTCCACAGCTAGTTCCTCCCAGATACCTTCTGGGAGTGGGGACATCTTTAGTGGGTTGGAGTGAGGGGGCTGCGCTACCTGTGAGCAAATGGTCCATCTGCCTATGATATCTTCTATAATGGCGTACAGTTTGGGGAACCATACTTTTTGTCGTAGGAGGCGTTTTGTGGATACCACCCCCCAGTGGCCCTCGTGCACCTGCATGGCCCATTCTTTTGTTAGCATTGCTGGGATGATTGACTTTGCATCCTTTCATGAATATGTGCCCACCCACGACTGTCAGTTTGTCCATGCATCTTACGTCATCCTTCACAAAGCCCGACTCATTCCTGGCCTGGTTCTTAAGGTGGGATGTCTTTCCTGTTTTGATGCAGTGGGCCACGATCGTGAGGGCCGGGTCCTGTTCCGATTGTCTTCCGAGGGTGTCCAGTCCACCGGCAAGGGCTGTAGGTGATGTATCACATAGATGATTTATGCCTCGGCAATGGAGGGGCCCATTTGTGCCTTCCCAGTGGGGCGTCTTCTTTGCCTGGACGATGTACAATGTTGAATTTGTAGTCCTGTAGTCTGAGGACCCATCGCGCTGTTCTTGGTGGCATTCTCGCTTTTGGTTCTCTATAAATTGTCAGGAGGGAATGGTGATCCGTTATGACGGTGCATGCCTTTCTGTACAGGAAGAGATGGAAATACTCACAGGCCCATACTACTGCCAGGTTTTCCATTTCTGCCTGGGAGTACGTCTGTTCGGTTGTCGTGAGGCTGCGTCTGGCGTAGGCCACTATGAACAGATTGGTATGGTCAATGGGGTCCCTCTGCATTAGTATGGCTCCGAGACCTACATGGCTGGTGTCTACTATGACCTCCGTCTTCCTTTCTACATTGAAATAAGCCATGTCTTCTGCCTTAGAGATGTGTTTTCGGATTGTTTCAAAGGTGTGCTGTTAGTCCGTTGACCATTCAAAGGGGTGGTCCTTTCTCGTGAGTAGCCACAGAGTTTTGCTGAGGGTTGCGTAATCCTGTAGGTATCTTGAGCAGTAGCTTCCAAGCCGCACAAAGGAGCAAAGTTGGGAGACATTCTAGGGTGGCTGGGCGGTGTTCAGTGCTGCCACCTTGTCTGAGTCAGGTCGCATCCCTTTCTCCAAAAATATGTGTCTGAAGAAATGAGCGAGCCCTTTCTGAACTTGCATTTTTGTTTGTTGAACATTAAACTCGCTGCCTCCAGTGCTACGCAGACTCAGCGTAGTGCTGCGTCATGTTCTTCCTTCGATTTGCCAAATAGGAGAACGTCGTCAGAATAGTTGAGACAGTTGGGGACGTGACGTATGACTTTATGGATCTCCTCTTGGAACATTTCTGGCAGGGACAAAATGCTGAAATGGAGCCATTTGTACTGGAACAAGGCCATATGGGTTACGAAGGTGGTGATGTTCTGTGATTCGGGGGCATTCTCGATCTGGTGGTAAGCTTTCGCAAGGTCTAGTTTTGAGAAGAATTTGGCTTTGTGTAATAGATGGATCATGTCAGTGATCTTGTGTGCTTGGTGCCGTTCTCGTACAATTGCTTTGTTCGCCCTTCTCATGTCTTGACATAGTCTGATTAAGTCATCCAGTGATTTCTTCGGGATGGTTACTAGGTTACTATGGGTGATACTCATGGGGTGGGTCCTGTCGTCGGCTCTAAGACTTGTTGTTTCAGGAGTTTGCTGATCTCTTCTTCAACTTGTCGTTGAATATTGATGGGTATGCCCCTGTAGTTTTGGACGATTGGCTTTACATCAGGGTTGATGTGCAGTTGTATTTTCTGGTTCTTTAGCTTTCTGAGTCCGTTAAACAGGTTTGGGAATGCTGCTTCAATGTCTTCGGGCCTCACAAAGTATTTGTGGCCCATTATTTGGTAAATGATGTGTACAAGGCCCATTTCCACAGCTGTTGTAAAACTGTGAATGCATCCACTATTCACTTCAGTTTTCAGGACAAGCAGTGGGATTGTTGCCACGTGTGCCTTGTGGATGCACGTGGCCGTGATGACGCTTTTGCAGGGTGGTGGCAAGGTGGATCCGTATGGGTAGATGTCAATGGTAGATCTCTTGAGCGTTTGGGCCCTGGAGAGTGAGTTGAAGGCTTCTTCACTGATTATGTTTACAGTTGCCCCAGTGTCTATGAGAAATTCCAGCAGTGTGTTGTTTACTTAGAGCATGAGAATTGGGCTGTGCTGTGTTGATGTGGTGTTGGTTAGGGCCCACAGATATCTTTTTTTACATTTGTCTTCGCCCGACAAGGGCGAGTCACTGCTTGAGGGCGATCTCATTTAGATATATTTACCCCCAGGTAATGCTCCTGGGGGTAAATAAAATTGTGGGGGAGGATGAGCAACCAATTGTCGTAGAACTGCATTTTCAGTTTTGAGATTCTGTATCTCTGTGGTTAGAATTTGCATACCAACCATTAACTGCTGGGCCTGTTGTTCCATCTTGAGTTTCTAATAGGCGTTGCTCTCTGTTATGACTTTATAGAATGGCTCTACTACAACATTCAGGAAATAGCTTGGTTCACAGAACCATTACCTGCTGGTATGAAGATGCAGATAAAAGGGGAGCCTTCCCGACCTCACTCCTGGCACTGAGGTGGTTAGACAGAGACAGGGAAAAGGCCGGGGAAACCCTCCTGTGGAAGAAAACCTGTATTGGTAGAGGACAGTATCCCAAATGGGGATGGAGACGTGATGTGACAGTAGACTCAAATAGAAGACGGATAATCTTGGCACGTGGTGAGCAGGTTGTCTAATTCCTGTTTGGTAATACAGAATCAGCACTGGAAAAGAAGGAGAGGAGTATAGGTTTAATTAGACAGTGGGCCTCATTACGACCCTGGGGGAAGACCATGGTGCTATTAGCACCATGGTCCATGCCGGTAAGTTACCGACTCCGCCATGGAGAAAGGGGGAATTACCACCCCATTACAAGGTTGGCGGGGCGGTAATTCCCCCTTATTCCACGGCCCTTCCCCATTCCCATTTTTGCCCCATAGGGCACAATGGGAATGGGGAAGGCGCTTAGTACGGTGCTGCAAATTGCGGCACCGTAATTAGCACCAAAGTCCCTTTGCGGGTCCCTACTTTAACGGCTGGTCTACACCAGCCATTAATGTCGGGTCCTACAAAGGGACCTCGTAATTAGGCGCTAATAGGTTAACGGCGCCGCAGCCTTTTACGGCGCCGTTAAACCATTAGCGCCTGGGTCATAATGAGGCCCAGTGAGTCTAATTCATTTGCATGAATAGACTGAAAGGTAGTTTATCAATGGCAGTGAAGACTTGATAGAAAAACAACTCTCTTACCAGAAGTAGACTGGCATTGAAATTAGAAGTATGATGCAAGTGTTGCGTAGTTGTAGAACCTGATGCACGTGGAGCGAGATTAGCCAGTGATGCACGTGTTGCGTTGCAAGTCTTGGATGCACAAGTTGCCTGAAAGACAATGATGCAAGTGCTGCGTTATGAGAGAAATGATGCACGTGAAGCGTGATTAGACAGTGATGCACGTGTTGCGTTGCAAGTCTTGGATGCAAGAGTAGTGTGAAAGAGAATGATGCACATGTAGCATTTGAATTCGTTTAGCGTGAATAAACAATGTTGCACGAGTTGCGTCACTCCAAGCATGAGGAATAGATTGTGGGTTCAATAATGGCCATTCCGAAATAGAATAGTACTCAGAATGCTGAATAGAGAGGATATGAGGAACGGGGAAGCGTATTAGAGATCAGAAGCCTGGCTGGCGGGTTAAGAATGCGCAGCGGTAATCACATTAAGGAATACGACGCTGCCTGGAGGGAAACGCGTATTCTTCAGAAGTACGAAGAAACTAGTATAAAAAAAACTGTTGACGGCTCTTAAACGTTGCGATGCAACAGAGCCATGGAGGCAGAGAGTTATCGGGAAGGCAGAGTGACAAAATCTATCCACACAGGTATGTATATTTATCTTTCTTTATTGGCGAGACCCCGCAGCCACAAGCTCCGGCTCCCCTCGCTCAACGGCCACTGTGGAATGTTGATTGCTGAACGTGCATCAACATTCCACCAGCGTGCCTATGCGCGAGCCCATACATATGCATATTACAACATATCCTCTTCCCTTGGATAAAAATGTTGTCACCCAACACCATTTCTTTTTTTTTTTTCGAACATGGAAAAAAGAAAACAACAGCACATGACATGTGATATTCCAACTTACTTTAAAGCTGTATCCATACAAGTAGCATGGGTAATATTAAATGTGCTTCACTCTTAACAAACATAATCCCTAAATCTTATGGGTCGTCCACAGCTCCTACCCACACGACCCATTTGTTGAACTTCATTATGTTGCAGATCCATAGCAGACTGAAATTCCACATTGACCTGTGGATCAACAGGACCTGGACGTGGTACACCCTCTTGCTGTTCACCCCCGAAGGGTTGCGAAACCACAGGATTATAATCCAGTGCATTTTCTTGTGATTCCTCCTCATATTCCACACCTTCCCTGACCACACGTCTGCATCCATCCACCACCACTCGCCTCTTACTCCACACAGATCCATCCTCCAAGTGCACATACCCTTTTCCAACTTTAACAACCTTCCTTAAGGGCATAAAAGTGCTGTATCCTTTATGAACTAGCCTAGGATTCTTTATGTACACCTGATCCCCAGGCTTTACGTTCAACTCCTTCCTACTCATTTGTGAGGACCCCATAATCTGCTGCCGCTCTAAAATGCTGCGATGGATTTCTCGCAAATCCATATCGCATGGACCACCGCCCCCCATAGCCAAGGTTCTCAACATTGTGCCTGCCTTCCTGCCCCTCATTAATTCAAATGGAGATCTACCCGTCAGCATGGTAGGTGTTCTCCGATATGCAGCCAGGTATTGTGACACAACCTCTTGCCAATTCAAACCATTGGCCAAAGCCAATTGTATGGCTGACTTAATAGTGCCATTGGCCCTTTCAACCAGACCATTTGCCGAAGGATTATACAGAGCTGTCCTATAATGAGAAATGGCATGCTTTTCCAAGAATTCTCTCATGGCTCTAGAAGTGAACTGCACACCATTATCCGTAACTAAACTTGCCGGTAAACCCTCACGGTCAAATACTTTTCTCAGAACATCAATTACGGTATTGGTCGTAACATCTGAACACGCCGCCACCTCAATCCACCTGGATGTGTAATCCACCAACACTAACATATACTTGGACTCAGGCTCTAAACAGTCAAACGGACCCATAATATCCAAAGCCAATTTCGACCATACCTGCTCTGGAACCTCAACAGGATGAACTGGTTGTGGATGCAGTACCTTGCTCTTATCACTAATAGAACACGCTTGACACTCTTTCACCACTCGTTCCACATCCTTGTCCATTGACGGCCACCAATACTCCTCTCTCAATCTCCTTTTGGTCAAGGATCGGCCCAAATGACCTTCATGTGCCAATTCCACCATTTTTCCCCTCAAACTTATCGGGGGTATCAATCTGCTGCCCCTCGACACACCCCAGGGACCTTCTGCTAATTCCTGGAGAACCTGGGCATATCCTTTCCCTTCCAGCCTTTCCTTCACGGTGTGCCAACCCTTCACCAGACCTTCCCTAATCCACTTTAACTCAATATCATCCTCAGACTCCTGATCCCACACCGACTTCTCCACTGCAGACGTAACCGATGCAACCTGACACTCCTGCAAATCATCCTCCTTCACTACTCCCCCTTCACTGTCCTCTTCTACCCCTGGCAAACGGGACAAACAATCCGCAACAACATTAAACTTCCTTCTTGCAACTGTACTGACCAGCTCGCAATCCTCGGGGATACTGCCATGACTCCCTTGGAAGAAAACACCTGTACCAACGGTTTATGGTCTGTTCTCACTACATAGGGTATGCCCCACACAAATGTCCTAAAATGTTTTGAAGCCCACAGCACTGCCAAAGTCTCTTTCTCAATTACAGAGTACCTGGTTTCCACATCTCTCAATGTCCTTGAAGCAAAAGCCACCGGGACCCATTCACCATTAATGTATTGCTCTAGGGCTGCCCCTAGGCCCACCTCACTTGCATCCACCGTCAACGCAGTTCTATTTTTTGGGTCAAATGATTTCAGACAGGTAGCCTTCTCCACATCCCTCTTAACCAACTCGAATTCTGCCGCACACTCCGCAGACCATACAAATCTTACACACTTTCTCATGAGAGCTCTCATGGCCACTGTCTTTTCAGCGTAATTTGACACAAATTTAACATAATACTCTGCAAGACCCAGAAAAGCCCTCAGCTGATCCTTATTAACCGGAGCTGGCGTATCCCTCAACACTTGTACCAACTCCCTTTTTGGACTTACGCCTTGTGAACTCAACGTGTGTCCCAAATATGTGACCTCCTCCACCCCCACTTGACACTTTGTTAATTTTACAGTCAGACCTTTTTCTTTAAGAATCTGCATGACCTTCCTCACCCTCGCATCATGTTGTTCCCTGCTGCTGCCCCAAACCAAAATGTCATCTTGAAAGTAGCTGACACCCACCACCCCTTCAAACAACTGATGCATCAGCCTCTGAAATACTGCCGAAGCCGAAGCCAAACCAAAAGGCATTCGACAAAATCTGAACGCACCAAACGGAGTCACAAATGACGTAAGAGGTCTGGATTCAACATGCAGGTCAATTTGGTGATATGCCGTTGACAAATCAAATGTTGAAAAATATTTAGCTTCACCCAACGTCAATAGCAACTCATTAATATTAGGCAAAGGATGCCGATCCACCCATATGCTGGCATTTAATTCCCGAAGATCCACACACATTCTAATGCTGCCATCACTCTTCTTCACTAAAACCACCGGAAATAACCATTCCGAAGCCTCAATGGGTTCTATTATTCCTGCCGTCTGCAACTTAGCCAATTCCGCCTTAAATGCCTCCCTCACTGAAACTGGCACCCCCCTCACCTTGTGAACTTTAGGCACTGCACCCTTCTTCAACACAATGCGATGCGTAAAGCCCCTAAGCTTACCCAGAATGTCCGAAAATACTTCAGGAAACTCACTCATAAGCACAGTAGGGGTAACTCTTACATCCTTCTCTTCCATTCCCTCCCTGACACTGAGAACCGGTTCTTTTTCACCTGGATGAATTTGTATCTTTAGTGCAGCCTGCTCATCCCAACCCAACACACTTGTCCCTTTTTTAGCCACATACAATTTACCTAAGGTCTGCCTTCCTTTGAATGAAAAATTTGACCAATTATATCCAAGTAGATCAATGGAACTTTGCCCGTATGCATACGGTCTGATGTCTGGTGCCAACAGCGTAGATATCGGCTTACCCAAAACCTCTTGATACACTTCCGGAGACACCAGGGTATAAGGTGACCCAGAGTCTACCAGCATATCCACAGGGTGCTGGTCCACCAACACCGACACCCATGGACCCTTCCGCCCCTCACCCTCCACATGTAATATGACACTCTGTTTGGGACCGCCACCTGATGCTCCCTCCAGCCCCGTAGTAAACTCTTCTGCAGTTACATTTGCGACCACTTGCCCTTTACACATTCGTGCAAAATGGCCCATCCGTTTACATTTCCTACACTCTACATTGCTAGCTGGACATGATTTCGCATCCACTGTGTGACTTGACCACCCACAATTTTTGCACACCTCTTTACCTTTAGGTGCTCTGTTCCCTTGTACAACCCCTTTGTCCAAACCCTTCTTGCTCCTTGCCACCACCGCATGCACAGTTTCCCTATTTCCCTCCCTTTCAGTAACAATTTGTACACTCGCCTTGGAGGCTTCAATTGCTCTAGCAATCTCTAAAACCTTATCAAGAGAAGGATCGTTCTCAATCCACAATCTCTCTCTAATTTTTTGATTTGACGTTTTCATCATAATCTGATCCCTTATATGTTCCTCTCCGTTACCCGGGAACCCACATGTAGCCATGAGCGCACGTAAGGCAGTAACGTATGAGTCTATACTTTCCGCAGCACCTTGTGCCCTAGAGAAAAACTTATAACGCTCTAAAACCACATTAACTCTTTTTCCAAACCGTACTTGCAGTTTCTTCAAAGCCGTCTCATAGGCACTTACAACCATTTCCCCTTCGCCTCCCCCTTGAACCATTACATTCTCTCCAGGCAGGTGACGAAAAACTCTCAAGCCTTCAGTACCAATACAATTAAGCAAAGCAGCCTCCTTTTCATCGTCGTTGAACTTTGCCCCACCCGCAGCCCGCAAATATACCTTAAAGGCATCTACCCACTGCTCCCAAGGCGCAACCGGCTCTCCTGGGTTAGGCAAAAATGCTGGTGGAGGCCTAGCAGCTGTATGCAACATGGCCAAAATTTACTGCCCAAGACCTTGTGCCCACCAAAGTAATCGACACAAAACTGTTCTTTTGCGTGCCCCCCTCTAATCCAACGAATTTCCTCTCTTTCACTTCAAGTCAGTGGTCACCACACCAACCAAGGTGACCGCACATGCATATCTTCCCTTGTAGCCTTGTTGAGCGTGCACCCCCACGCATGTGCAGTACAGCCAGGACCTGGCACCGGGTGAGTCACAACCAATGATGTTCCCACGATGTGTACAAACAATCCCAGCCCCAGACAAGCTGTAGCCTTTACTTGTCAGGGCCCAATGGAACAGGGTGCTCCAACCTTACCAGCAACACCCCTTCATAACCACCTTACTTCTGAACTGTGGCTCTGCAGCTGTGGAGACACTCTGCGCACTGCCCCCGCAGCCCCTCCTGCTTCCTTGGAGCGACCGCAGGCAGCGCAGAGCAGCACGGGCGTCCCCCCGGCCCCTCCTCGTTGGACTCAGCCCACGCTAAGCCGGATAGCGTAAACACGCTGTCGGGGGCGGAGCCAACTGCCGCATACAGGCCGATCCACCTGGAGCAGGGGCACACACAGCCTCCACCGCTACTTGGAGAACCGACAGCTACGGCCTCTGCTCCTCCACCGAACAACCGCCCGCCCGGCTCCCGAACCAATCCAGGCACCGGCGGCGAGCTGGCAGCAGCCAACCGCTCTTCGCCCTCCGCTCCTCCCCTGGACTCCGCAGCGAGCCGACAGCAGCAAACTGCTCCTCACCACTCCTCCGTGACCAGGGAAACCGAAAGCCACGGCCTCCGCTCCTCCACCGAACGGCCGCCCGCCCGGCTCCTCAACAAATCCAGGCACCTGCGGCGAGCCGGCAGCAGCCAACAGCTCCTCGCCCTCCGCTCCTCACTGGGGCACACGCAGACTCCGCAGCGGGCCGGCAGCAGCCCACAGCTCCTCGCCCTCCGCTCCTGCACAAGGCAACTTCCCGCCTGGCCCTGCGCCGGTTCAAGCCCGCAGAAGCCGCTGCAACCGATCCAGCGCCGGTCGGCCGCCGTCCACGCCGACTGCGCCCAAGCCGATGGGGAGCCACGCAGCTGATCCGCACACGCGTGGGACAGGGTCTCGTCAAGATCCCAATCCTCGTCGCCAATGACAAAATCTATCCACACAGGTATGTATATTTATCTTTCTTTATTGGCGAGACCCCGCAGCCACAAGCTCCGGCTCCCCTCGCTCAACGGCCACTGTGGAATGTTGATTGCTGAACGTGCATCAACATTCCACCAGCGTGCCTATGCGCGAGCCCATACATATGCATATTACAACACAGAGGAAAAGGCACGAGGGAGGAGGGAAGGGAGATGAATTAATGAGGAAAAAGGGAAATAGGTTCTTGCTACGACAGAGTTTCTAGCAGCGATGAACGCATTGTAGCAACGCACCAGTTTCTTTTTCCAAAGTGCCTTTAAAGGAATCAGGGTGGAGCAATGGCAGCCATTATTAAAGTAATTAGACCGCAGATGGTGATAGCCACTCGCAGACCCATTGGAAGCCATGTTAGACTGGGGGAATTGTCTATTTTCACAGTTTCCCCCTGTTCCACAAGGAATAGCGAAATGTGACACAGACGTAGCATCTGCGGCTGGTGTGTCTAGAGCCTTCGGGTGGTTGGTATTCCTCTCAAACGTAATATATGCTGTATTCAGGGTCATCACACCTCACTCTCCTGGGAGCATTTCCAGGTCCTGCCTTGTGTGGACTCGTAAGTGTCATCTTTCAACGCTCCAGGAGTGGTCTTCTGCCGTCTGGGTGTAGGGGCGCGTTTTTTGCATATGGCCCTGAAGTGGTCGTCACTGCCACATGCAGCGCATTTTTGACCCAAAGCTGGGCAGTCTCCTTTGTGAGGATATTCATACCCGCATCAGAAGCATGTGGCCTCCGAGCATTTGGCTGGCAGGTTGGGAGTGGCATACAGCTTATTGATGGTGTCTTGTTCAGGGGCTTTGGGTTGTATCGTGATCTTGCCCAGGTTATCCAATTGGGATTCTACCGCCGCTTCCATGCGGGCCAGGGATAGGATCTCTTCCAGTGACCTTTGTTTCTGTACAAGTTTTTTGCGGAATGCCCGAGAGTCGCATACAGCGATGACTTGAGATCTTAGGATCTCTGTCATAGGTAATAGGTAACGCTGGTCTCTGTGGCACCAATGGAAGCAGATTGGTGCTGCATGTTTGTATTCCCCAAGACGGCATCCCGCAGCAGTTGCAGTGCTCCACTCATTTGGCCTCATTACGACCCCGGCGCTAAACCATGGTGCTATTAGCACCATGGTCCATGCCGGGGTCCGCCATGGTGAATGGTGGAATTACCGCCCCATTCCAAGGTTGGCGGGGCGGTAATTCTCCATTCACCATGGGCCCTTCCCCATTTCCATTTTTGCCCCATAGGGCTCAATGGGAATGGGGAAGGCGCTAAGTACGGTGCCGCAAATTGCGGCACCGTACTTAGCACCAAGGTCCCTTTGCGGGTTGGATTTTAACGCCTGCAAAAAGCCACCACCTTTTGCGGCGCGGTTAACCCCTTAACGCCAGGGTTGTAATGAGGCCCATTGTCAGCTCACTCTTGTGGCTGACTACGCCCTCTAGAGCAGACAAAGGATTTCATAAGTACGCTTAGAACAAACCTTGTCTTACAGACCATTCCCTTGCTTAGTCTCTGTATCTTATCTTCCTTCTGTTCCCTTCGTAGCCCTGGATCTCACTCCCTGCCCACGTACCAGCTGCTCTCAAGTTTACGGATTCCCATGGTTACGCCCACTCTGGTACGAGCATTGTATTCCAGTGCCCGATTCACTATAACTCCTGTAAGTCCTTTTCTAACCTGTCTCCCTTTCTCCCTAGTGTTCACATCTTATTCAGCCACACACGCACAAATAGCAGTACACTCCAAACCTACGTTCGCCTGCTTGGCTTCTCCCGAACCAAGGGCTGCTGCTGATTCTTACAGGACATGCCCCCCAGCCATAGCGCATACCGCGTTCACTTCAGATACACAGGGTAGGTGTATCTCCATGTCTGTTCTCGTATCCTAGACCCGGCCATTCTCTGACAGCAAACTCTCATCTCAGAACAGGTTATCATGCCATGTTCTTTCTGGGGAGGAGCGCCTGCTACCTTTTTTGATATATTTGCAAGGGACTTGAGGTTGGTCACCCTGAGTTACCTGGGGGCAACCAGACGCGTACTCCCTGCTCACTGTGCTCGGAGAGGCACAGCTTCACCTCACTGATGAGGCCCAACAAGGCTGAAACGCATGTATGGGGTTGCTGTTGGTACTCTTGTTCAGAGAGGAATTGCCATAGCATTTCGTTGCTGGACTGCCCATGTGGGGGAGACAAAGACTGATATGCTAATGGATATTTCCCAACTGTGAAAGGTACAGTGAGCAAAAAGTGTGTGCTGCAAACTCTCATCTCAGAACAGGTTATCCTGCCATGTCCTTTCTGGAGAGGAGCGCCTGCTACCCTTTTTTATATATATCTCCAATTCAATCCTATTGGAAAAATGCATTCTCCCATTTTCTGTGGTCAAACCTTCCTCTCAGGGGCACCAGAATGTTGGCATGTCTGGACTAGCCCTAGCCATGCTGACACCTCATGTAGCCAAAGCGCTGCACAGTTTCCCAGACTGCCTGCAGGTGTCAGCACTTCAGAAGTACTGACATCTGCAGTCAGCCAGTGTAACAGTGGCTTCGGCTACACAGCTGCCAAAGCCACTGTTAACTCAGAAACCAGGGGAGGGCTGAAGGACCCAGTCTCTCCTTTTGTTTCTGAGTAAAGAGTCATCATGCAGCACAAAGCCTTTTAAAAGAGTCTTCATGATGCGTGTTGCATCTTTACTCGGAAAAAAAGGAGAGACTGGGCCCTATAGCCCTCCTCCTGTTTCGGCGTACAGAGTCATCACGCAGCAGGGAGCACAGGAGCTCAAATGAAAGGGCTGCCTGCTGCATGTGAGAGCTGCGGCACACTGGTGTCACAGATTTGGTCTTGAGCCCTTGAGGGCCTGAGCGCACGCGCACCAAAGGAAACAATGCCAGTGCGCCTCAGCTCCCCTGCTTTCACCAGACCCCCCATTGGCAAGGCAGGACTCTCGTTGGAGGTGTGGGGTAAGTACACACACACAAACACACATATACACAAACTTAGGGCCATGCCTCCTAGCGAGAGCCCCCTCCCTCGAATCAGCATTCCACTTAATCCACTGTTGCTACTGTCCATTGGTCTCTAGGCAAAGATGTTTGGGGTCATTACGACCCAGGCGGTAAGTACACCAACTTTACCACCATGGTGTAAACTATGTTTACACCATGGTGGATGGCGGATTTACTGCCCCATTCCAAGGTGAGTGGGGCGGTAAATCCCCATTTCCCATTTGCCCTTCCCCATTCCCATTTTTGCCCCATAGGGCATAATGGGAGTGGGGAAGGCGCTAATTACGGCACCGTAAATTACGGTGCCGTAATTAGCACCAAGGCGGTTTAGCGCCATGGATTTTAACGGCTGCTAAAAGCAGCCGTTAAAATTGGAATCAGGCGTTAAGGGTTAAAGACGGCGTTAACCCTTAACACCTGAGTTGTAATGAGGCCCGTTGTCTCTTAAATAATTAAATGTGCCTTTCAGTACACTCCAACGGGCTGACATGTGAATGGATATAGTGTATTTGTATTTTTATTTGTTTATTTATAGAGCGCACCAAGCCCTGAGGCATCTGGGCGCATTACTTACATGAGAAATGTTACAAGTTACAATAAATTACAGCTGGATTATATGCAGTGAGGGTTGCAACAGTATATACATTGGGTTACAAGAGGTGAAATCGAAATGACTGGTGGTGAAAATGAGATGACTATGTAGATAAATAAGATTGAACAATACAGTGAAAATTACAATAATACATACATTAAATTACAGCAGTGATGCAGAGTACAAGAGTAAGGTCATCAGGGCTACAGGTTGTGGAGAGACAGATTTTAGTGTTTTTTTTCTGGTCTGAGTGTGGGAAAGGATGGTTCAGATATAAGCGTTAAAGGTAGTGAGTTCCATGACTAGGCTGCTAATACTGGGAAGGTACTACCTCATGCCTTCTGTAGTTTGAATTGTGGGATTTTAAGGCAATGTGACTGTGCAGCTCTGGTAGGGCGCTCTCTGAGATATTTCGAGAAATGTTTTTGGTAAGGTAGCTAGGAGCTTTAATCAGAGAGACACTTTTGTGTCAAGGATATGGTTTTGAGGGTGATTCGTTGTTTGACCGAGAGCCAGTTCAGATTCCGTCTTGATGAGGAGTTGTGTTCTGATCTGGCAATGTTAAGTGCCAATCTGATGGCGTTATTTTGTATTAGCTGCATTTTGTTCAGATTTTGTTGGTTAGTTCCCAGGAAGAGCGCATTGCAGTAGTCAAGCTTAGATAACACTAGTGCTCTGGCTAGTGTTATGCGGTTGGCAGTCGTGAGATATGGTTCTCATGCTGTAATTAACTTAAGTGTAGGCCGTTGAGGAAGCTATCGCATTGGTGTGTCTAACAAGGCTCAGAGTTGAGTCAATGTAAATGCCTAGGGTTTTTACAACCTTTGAGACATTGATGTTGTTGCCATCAATGTTAAATTAATTGAACTGATCGTCAAGGTTATTGAGTTTGGAGAGAGAGTCCAAGATGAGTAATTCCATCTTGTCATCATTTAGACAAAGACCATGCTTGGCCTTCCAGACTTGAATGATGCTATAAAAGTTGTTCAGAGCTTTAGAATCAGAGGCATAGTTACCAGTGAGAGGGATGAGTATTTGGGAGTCATCAGTAGAATTACTGTAGGTGACACCCAAATAGTCAAGATCCTCAAACAATGGTTTTGTGAACACATTATAGAGTGTGGGGGAGACACACGATCCTTGTGGGACTCTGCATGTGACTGGTGCTGGTTGTGCGGAGGCCGAGGGTGCGAAGACCCTCATTGTTCTGTTATTGAGAAATGATTGGATCCAGCTGTTAGCTTTTTTTGAGAAGTTTGCTGCGGAGGTGATGTGGCTGCATAGGACCCTGTGGTTAACTACGTCAAATGCAGCTGACAAGTGTAATAGTAGAAAGAGGGATAGTTTGCCTTTGTTCTGGATGTTGTTTTTTTTGTGGCTTAAGGTCAATCAGCACTGTTTTGGTCCCATGCTTAGGTCTGAAGCCCAATTGCCTAAGTCCAAGGAGGTTGTTTACTTCTAGGTGTTCCTGGATCTGCAGGTAAGCTGCTCTGTCCAGGATTTTCAGAAGAAATGGCACGGTGGTGATGGGTCTATAGTTTGTGGGGATATTGGGGTCGAGTGTGGTTTTTTTATGAAGTGGGAGGATCGAAGTGTCTTTTAGATTATTCAGAACTGGGCTTGTTTCAAAGGAGGCATTAATAAGGGATGTGTTAAATGGTGCCAAGTCCTTAGCTGCCTCTTTGATGACAGGGGCAGGGCAGATGTCACCCTGGCATTTTGAGCATTTTAATTTGGTGATCAAGTCCTCAACCTCTTTGATTGAAAGGGGGGAGAAGTTGAAAGTTTTGTGATTGGCCATGGGGGGCGTAGGTGGGGGGCAGATGGGAGGCGTAGGTGGGGTCGTCTGGGTGCTGTCAGGTGGTAGGCTTAGTTTCTTGGCTTCAATTTTCTCTTGAAGCATTGTGATGTTTCCTAATAGGGCTTGCTGGATGTCAGAACACCAGGTAGTATCTTTAGTGCAGGTGTCAGGTGATTGGGTGTGGGTTTCAAGCTCTTTGAGAATGTTGAAGAGTTCTTTAGTGCAGGATTTGGCATTTATAATGCAATTGTTGTATGTGTATTTTTTTTTGTCTGAAGTATACCAGGTAGTGACCAGGCAGAACCAATAAGTCAAGTTACAGAATTTATTAAGGTAAAGTAAGTGATCTTATATAGCTGCATCTCCCAATAAAGTTGCTCTTGGTGTGCATGGCTCTATAAAAAGAAAGCAGGTGGGCAAGGTGCAAACCTGTCAACCTTTAGAAATGAAAATGCATGTGAAATGAGAAGATTTTCATTTTACGGGTATGCTCTCCTCTAACACCTGTAGATGGGCAAGGGGAATTGTTGGTGAGGGAACTATCATGGTTTCATCTGCAAAAAGCGGGAGTATTGATAGGTATGTAGGTGTTTTTGGAAAAGAGGGGAAGGCAGGTGCAGAAACCTGTACTGTTGATGAGTGTAGGTCTGAAGCACCCATTACCTCTGTGCCGGTATGGTAACAGCAGTCCTGGGGGCTAGTCAAGAAGCAGTGGATGCTTTGGAGGGGGGATGTTGGTAGTAAATGGACATGTAAGTGGGCGCGCTGTTCCGCACGAGAGAAATGGCTGCCTGATCTACGGAGCTCCGATCCGTGACAAATCCTTTTTTCAAATAATCCTGTTTCGGGGCAACCCTTCAGCTGAAGATTAATATAGCCTGTGTCTGATGTTATTGGGAACACCCACAGAAAATCCTACGGAAAACCGTGGATCGATGACGGAGATAATCTGTTGACAAAATCTGCTGTGAGGACACTGATAAGCAGGCTGCCAGCGAGAACCGCGTGGTTGCCACCGGAGGCTGCTGGGGAAAGCTGGCTGCGGGCCGCAGATGGAAGGAGCTACTGTTTAATTGACATCAGTTGCCGGCTTAATGGCGCTGTACATTACAGAACGAGAACGGTGCAGGCGCCTGGAAGACCCAAGGCTGACGGAGTAAGGCACAGGCGTGGGCTCCTCCTATTAAGTAAATTGACGTAGGCAGCACCGTTGGAGCGCGGCGGGGGTGACCACCAGACCCCTCTGCTGCGGATCCACCGGTTCACCGGCCTGCTCTGTGTGGTGGACCCAACCGCAGCGGCACATCACATCTGGGGGCTGTGCCGCAAGGCCACATGGTACGGCGGACGGGCTTCCCTGAAAACCTACCCAAAGGTGCAGTGGATGAGGCTTAACCTGAAAACTGTCAGTTTGGAAGGAGGCAACCAAACCCCTGGAGGAGACTCTCTGTCTCGACGCCACACGATCAGCTGATGAAATTCAGCGGCCTAGAGGTAGGGGGGTCTGGCTGGGGCCGACGCTGACTCGCAATACGGGCCTACCACAATGATGACCCAGCGCCCACACAGACCTGGTGTTGCGGACAAGCTCCCGATTTGGCCTTCCCAGGCCCCCTCCCCCTGGCATCCAAGACGAACAAAACACGGTCCTGCCTCCCTGTTCTGACTGCATCAGCCGGGAACACTAACCCGTGTGCCTGCGGAGAGGACACTGCCACCGGGGACCTCTTGAACTCAAGCACTCCTGTTATATGACACGCGGAGGGGGCGGCACCCTCACGGGGGGCACTCTCACATATCAGCAGTAAGACTGCCAATATTCATCCAGAACGTAACTGGAGAGGGGAGCTGTAGCGATCCAGCTACACCTCCCGATATCTGCGGCATTGGGGCAGCTCCAATCCCGAACTTTGGGAGAGTCACATCCCTCACGGACCTGCTGCGTTCCGTGGCGCTGAATACAGACTCGACTAGCCATCGAATTCTATATGCATGGTGGAGGCCTCAACAATTTAAAAAGCAAAGTAATGAAATAAACTAACTTGGCAGTGATACAATTTAAGATTCCTCCCAGCATCCCAGCCAACTGTTCATAGCGGGAATGGGGCTGTCCTGCACAGAACATAACTAAGTGACCAGCTCATTGCCTCATCCTGAGGCGTACAGTGCGGGGTCCACGATCAACCACACAAACATTGGCAACAGTGGGGCAAGTGGTGTGGGGGGGTGAAACGGAAGTGGGGGGACACTGAAAGCACGGCAAACTTGGGATGCACTCACCCCCTGACAGTGATCCCAGGGGAGGTGAAAGCAGTCATGTTGGAGTGATTCCACATGGAACACACCGATACTGAACCACATAACATAGACCTCTGTATTAATCCGCCCTCAGGAAAAACTTTAATTTGACAGTGCCACACACTAGCAAATCTTCTATCATTGGAAGCGTAGATTGAGCTGCCGCATGCAATGAAAGTGGGACATCCCTGGCCATAAGTTGGAAACACATAGGCGACCTCCTATACTTGGCTGAATATACCTACCGGCAGCTGGCTGTGGGAGGGAACCGATATGCTAAGCTCCTACTGCCCGGAGGAACAAACAAAAGCGGGTGAATCACACTGTGAGCTAATAATTGAATATACGAGCAGTCAACCCTGAGCTACCTCACCTCATCCTAACCTTCGATAAAAAGCACATTAAACACTTATATAGCGGCAATGACGAAGAGTGCAGGCGCCAAAAAGAAAGGGACAATGGACTTGTTCATGAGTTCGCAGACACAGTCGTCCACGGCAGAGATATCGGCGGCTGCAGACACCCAGACGGAGACGTCGGACAACGCCAGAGAGGACCGCCTGATGGCCACCATACAAAACATCTGCATCTGATATAGTTGCAACCAATTGGCTCACTTAAAGTTAGGGTTGACACAGAAAGTGCCCGCATCACGGAGGCAGAAGGTAGAATCAGCTCAAATGAAGACATAATCACCCAACATGGCCAATCACTCAACACGGGCGAGACTGTGATTTACGTGGCTGTGAAAGCTGTGTCTCCCCTTTCTCTTTTCTTCCCTCCACACTCTCCTCACCTGAGTCCTCAGAGTCACCGGTGTTCTGTAGGTTTCGCCGGCTCAGGTAATCCCGTTGTTTTTTAGGTAGCACTTGCCTGTCTCGGTGAGAAGCCACAGTGACCGCTGACTGGACAGCCGTCCTGGGACCCCTTGACCGGGAACAGGCCGGACAAGAAAGGGAAAAACCCACAAGTGGGAAAAAACCCTTAGGAAGTTCTGGTAGAGAGGAGTGGGACGAATCGAACTGGAAGCTGATGCGTGATCCACTGGTTAGAACTCAGGAGGGATATCCAATGCTCCAAAGAATGGTGGAAGGAACCAGGCCACGGATAAGTTGGGAGCGGTGAGAGAAAGAGAAAAGAAAACTGATGGACAGAGAAAAAAGGAAAACTGGAGAGCCGCGAGAGAAAAGAGCGGCAAAGCGAAAGGATAAAAATAGCACGCCCGCCGCCGGAGCGGCGAGTCTAGAAAGAGAAAAAACGAAGAAGAGCCGAAGGATCGGCAAGTACAAAATGCTGCAAAAAGCAAAAAACTGCCGCTGTAATCAAACAGCGAAATAGGTAAGAGGAAAAGAACTCCTATACCAAAAATGAGGAGTGAGCAAGCAAAGGAGACCCGCTGCAAGTCGAGGCTAGCAGAGGGCAACGCTGGAGAGCGCAAAAACACGAGCCGCTGGAGAGAGCGCCAGCAACGGTTGAAACGCAGCGACTGTCGGGCTTGGATGACAGATAAACTGCCGGCAGTGCTGTGATTGGTGGTGGTAGGTACTAGATACAAAGAAAGGACTAAATGGCTCTACCTGCCGGAGAGCCTCCAACGTGGAAGGAGCCGCCATCCGCGGTAGCGGTTGCGGATGACAGTATGACCCCCTCCCCACCTAACCGCCCCAGGCTTCCCCGGATAGCGGCGGTGAAAAGTAGCCAATAACCTTGGTGCATGAACCTGAGAAGCCGGTTCCCATGAGTCCTCCGACTCCGGGTATCCCTTCCAGGACAGAAGGTACTCAAGACGTCCACGATAATACCTGGAATCACGGATCTTAGATACCTCATATTCCTCAGGCTCCGAGGACTTTGCTAGTATAGATCTGGGGATAGTTCTCTGGTGAAGATCGGGATGGTAAGGTTTGAGAAGAGAGGAATGAAAGACCGGGTGAATGCGGTGAAGAGAGGAAGGAAGCCGAAGGCGGAAAGCTACAGGATTCACTTTAGAGAGAATAGTGAAAGGTCCCAGAAAACGAGGAGACAGTTTAGAAGGCCTTGTCCATCTAGGTAGAAACTTGGTGGATAACCACACCTGATCCCCTGGCTTCCAAACAGGACATTCTTTCCGATGTTGATCGGCACTGGATTTCGTCCGTCTTCTGCTAATCTCTAAACTCCGCATAGCAGAGGTTTGGGCCTCCTTGATATTTCCTAATACCTCTTCCACTGTAGGGGAGTTAGTATAACTGGGAACCTCCGGAAATACTGCACGAGGGTGAACCCCGTAAGTGCAGTAGAAAGGAGAGAGTTCTGTCGAGGAATGTCTAGTATTGTTGTATGAGAATTCCGCTGTGGGAAGCAGCGATACCCAGTTGTCCTGATGTTGAGAAATATAACACCTTAAGTATTGTTCCAGTGTTGCATTAAGGCGTTCCGTCTGACCATTGGTCTCTGGGTGAAAACCTGAAGACAGAGCTCTTTCAATGCCCAAACGGTGGCAGAAGGCGGTCCAAAACTTTGAGATATACTGACTTCCCCGATCCGAGATTATCTTATCGGGAAGACCATGTAGCTTGAATATATCTCGAGAGAAAACCTCCGCCATCTTAGCAGCAGTGGGCAGACCAGGAAGGGGAGAAAAATGAGCCAACTTTGAAAAAGCGTCTACTGTGACCATGATGCAGGTACAGGATTCCGAAACAGGCAAATCAACTATGAAATCGGTCGATATAAGACCCCAAGGGCGCGTTGGAAGTTTGACCTGAGTGAGCAGACCCAATGGTTTTCCTAGGCGGTACTTGGCTCTGGCACAAATTGGACAAGTGTTGACATACTCGTATGTCTCCTTTCTAGCATTTGGCCAAAGAAATGTTCTAGAGAGAAGTTCCAAAGTACTCTCAGGTCCTCTATGGCCGGCCGAGCGAGAGTCGTGACTCCACTTTAGAATTCTCGAACGAAGAGGACCCGTGGGGATGTAAAATTTCTGTTTGTAGAATAACCAGTCACCTCTTTGTTGAAAAGGAGAGGTGTTACGTAGGGGTATTTGAAGTCTTTCCTGAGTGAGGGCAGTCTTCACTTCTTTGAGGAAAGAACCAACCAAGGCCAGAATTTGGTTGCGTTTGAACATGGATTCCCTCTTTACTTCCAAGTGTTCCTTGGTAGAGTCTTTGCGGGATAAGGCATCCGCCAGACTGTTCTGGGATCCCGGGATATACGAGACTTGGAATTCAAACTGTGCGAAGTGATGTGCCCACCTGGCCTGTCTGGAATTTGAACATTCCAATTCTTGTAATACCTTGAGGTTCTTGTGATCGGTCCTAATCAGAAAAGGATGTCTGGCTCCTAGCAGGAGATGGCGCCACTCTTCGCAGGCTAGTTTCATGGCCAGAAGTTCTTTCTCCAGTACCGAATAGTTGAGCTGGCTGGGAGAAAGGGTCTTTGACATGTAGGCTACGGGGTGTTCCGCTCCTTGGATAAACTGGAGAAGCACCGCTCCTACAGCTACCGCAGACGCGTCCGTTTCCAGAACAAAAGGTTTTGATTGATCCGGATGCTGGAGAATGGGAGCAGTACAGAACAATCTTTTGAGAAAGTTGAAGCTTTTCTCTGCTTCCTCAGACCAAAAAAAAGGAATAGCCTCCTTCTTGAGTAAGCGCGTAATCGGGTATACTACCTCTGAAAAGTCTGAAATGAATCTGCGGTAGTAGTTGGCTAGTCCTAGGAATCTCTGGACTTCTCGGACTGAAGTAGGAGCTGGCCAATCCAGAATCGCATCCACCTTGGTTTGGTCCATGGCCACCCCTTCCTCTGAAAGAATGAATCCGAGATAGTGAACTGAGGATACTGCAAATTTACACTTCCCGCTCTTGACTAGCAACTGATTTTTCTGAAGGCGAGACAGTACTTGTGTGACATGTTGAACGTGTTCCTCCTGGGTAGGGGAGAAAACCAGAATGTCATCGAGGTAGATGATGACTGAGACTGACAGCAGATCAGAGAATAGCCTGTCCATGAACCTTTGGAATATAGCCGGTGCATTCACTAGGCCGAACGGCATTACTCTGTACTCAAACAAACCGAATGGAGTTCGAAAAGCCGTCTTCCATTCGTCCCCCTCGGTGATGCGAAGCAAATGATACGCATTTCGGAGATCCAATTTTGTAAATATTCGAGCCCCTTGTACTGCCTCAATAATGTCGGTTATGAGTGGCATGGGATACCGGTCACGGATTGTAACCTTATTGAGGCCCCGGTAATCGATACAGGGTCGAAGATCAGTCGAGTCTTTTTTCTTAATGAAGAACAGGGAGGCGCCAGCAGGCGACTTCGAAGGTCTAATAAGACCGTTCTCCAAGTTGGTATCTAGATAGACTCTTAATGCCTTCTTCTCGGCCTGAGAGAGAGAGAACATGCGCCCAAATGGTACCAGTGCATTAGGTTCGAGATCGATTGCACAGTCTTCTGGTCTATGGGGAGGTAGCTGAGCGTGAAGGTTCTCTTGAAATACCCCGAAATATCTTGCACAGAAACTAGGAAGCGCGTGAATACCTGTATGATCCTTGGAGAGAACTCTGATAGACTGTTGATCCGCCCTGGTATCGGGAGGAAAACAGTGTACCGAACAGTAAGTAGAGCAAAAGCTTAGTCGATTTTCCGTCCAGTCGATATACGGATTATGCCTGCGCAGCCAGGGAATGCCTAAGATTATGGGGAAATGTGCGGCTCTAATGATGTCGAACTGCAGGTTTTCTGTGTGTTGGTTGATGACCATGGAGAGTTGTTCAGTGGTATGAGTGATTAATCCGGATGACAAAGGTGTACCGTCCACTCCTTCTACCTTCTGACCCACCTTCCGTACTATCCGTGTGAGCCCCATCTTGTCTGCCCACAGAGTGTCCACGAAGTTTCCGGCCGCTCCACAATCCAATAAGGCTAATGTTTCTACCAGTCTTCCATTCAAATTCAAGGTAACAGATAGTACCATCAGTCTGGAATCCTCTTGGGATTCTGACGCTGATACCGAAAGTGTGACATAGGGACGCTGAAAAAGATCTGAATACCCCCGGCTGCCCGTCCCTATTGGCGACGAGGGTAATCGTTTCCCACCTTCTTCTCCGGTACTTCAGAGCAGTCCTTCAGTACATGTTGATCGGAACCACAATAGGCGCACAACCCATTTTCTCTTCTTCGCCTTCTCTCCGCTGACGATAGAGGTGCTCTGGTAGCTCCGATCTGCATCGGTTCTTCGCTTGGAGTAGAGGTGAATCGTCCAGAAGGAGAGTGTGAAGGAGGGTTCATGAGATTTCCTGGTCCTCTTTGTTTCCTGCGTTCTGTCCTTCTCTCTTGGAGACGGTATTCAATGTGGAGCGCGGCAGCAAGTAAGTCTGGAAATGTGGGAGAGCGTGGAGATCTGGCTAACTCATCTTTGATCTCCTCTCTCAACCCTCTTCGGAATACAGCGTATTGTGCTTGTTCGGACCATCCTGCTCCTGCCGCCAGTGTCTTAAAAGAGGAAATATATGACAGCACATCCAGTGCACCCTGTCGTGCATCCAGCAGGTCCTCACCTGCAGTAAAAGATAGTTCAGGTCGCTCGAAAGTCTGTTTCAATAGGTTCTGGAAACCTGAGCAATCCTGTAGAATAGCATTGCTGCTCGTAACTAGCGGAGTAGCCCAGGCTAAAGCATTCCCTGTCATATTGGAGATCATGAAACCTACTCTGGCTTGATCTGTAGAGAAGGTGTGTGGTCTGAAGGTAAAATATACATTGCAGGCTTCCAGGAATTCCTTCACCCTTTTAGGTGAGCCATCAAATCTTCCTGACGAAAGAGTCATAGGAGGCAATTCCGGAGGATGTGAGGGTTCCCGGACCGCTACCATTTGCTTTAGAAGGGCATTCTCCGACTTTACCCCCTGTAATTCCAGTGACATGGCCTGAAAAGCCTTCCATAATTCTTGGACTTGTTCTTCGGCAGACATCTTGGTCCTAGATGGCGTTTCAATCTGTGATTTACGTGGCTGTGAAAGCTGTGTCTCCCCTTTCTCTTTTCTTCCCTCCACACTCTCCTCACCTGAGTCCTCAGAGTCACCGGTGTTCTGTAGGTTTCGCCGGCTCAGGTAATCCCGTTGTTTTTTAGGTAGCACTTGCCTGTCTCGGTGAGAAGCCACAGTGACCGCTGACTGGACAGCCGTCCTGGGACCCCTTGACCGGGAACAGGCCGGACAAGAAAGGGAAAAACCCACAAGTGGGAAAAAACCCTTAGGAAGTTCTGGTAGAGAGGAGTGGGACGAATCGAACTGGAAGCTGATGCGTGATCCACTGGTTAGAACTCAGGAGGGATATCCAATGCTCCAAAGAATGGTGGAAGGAACCAGGCCACGGATAAGTTGGGAGCGGTGAGAGAAAGAGAAAAGAAAACTGATGGACAGAGAAAAAAGGAAAACTGGAGAGCCGCGAGAGAAAAGAGCGGCAAAGCGAAAGGATAAAAATAGCACGCCCGCCGCCGGAGCGGCGAGTCTAGAAAGAGAAAAAACGAAGAAGAGCCGAAGGATCGGCAAGTACAAAATGCTGCAAAAAGCAAAAAACTGCCGCTGTAATCAAACAGCGAAATAGGTAAGAGGAAAAGAACTCCTATACCAAAAATGAGGAGTGAGCAAGCAAAGGAGACCCGCTGCAAGTCGAGGCTAGCAGAGGGCAACGCTGGAGAGCGCAAAAACACGAGCCGCTGGAGAGAGCGCCAGCAACGGTTGAAACGCAGCGACTGTCGGGCTTGGATGACAGATAAACTGCCGGCAGTGCTGTGATTGGTGGTGGTAGGTACTAGATACAAAGAAAGGACTAAATGGCTCTACCTGCCGGAGAGCCTCCAACGTGGAAGGAGCCGCCATCCGCGGTAGCGGTTGCGGATGACAGAGACATTGCTCAATTAAAAGGGGACCTGTTCAGGATGCAAAGTAAGTGCGAGGATCTCGAACCTAGATCCAGGAGAAACAACATCCGGATAGTCAGAGTCTCGGAATCCTTTGGCAAAGGGCCGATGGAGGGACATGTGGAATCTCTTCTGAAATGTATCTTCAGTGCGGGATCCTTCTCGGAAAGCTTCCTGGTCGAAAGGGCCCACCACACTCTGCCCCTGTGCCCAAACCGGGGGCGCCGCAACGCACAATAATTACACGTCTCCTCAACTATAGGGACAGAGACATCCTCAAGATGGCTAGAGAAAAAGGGAAGCTACATTACGAAGAAAACAACATACACATTTAACTCAATTTCGCTGCAGGCATACAAGCACAAAGGAGGTCATACGAACCAGTCAAGTGACCTGACGAGGAGAGACATGGTCCAACGGGCTGGTTGAATAATTATGGCAATGGATGGCGCCATATTTTACTTGTTAAACCTGGATCGGGGGCACCTGGTGAAGGCAGCCACGTAGCTGCAACGTGTTCGCCTCAGGAAAGCTCCACAAGTTTGAGGGGGAACATCATCAAGCTGGGGGTGATGATGTGGGAGGGAGACTCAAGGGGTGGTTGGTTGTCCTCCAAGAAACCTATGAGGGAATGGAGATGAGCGGGGAGTTCTGGCCCAGTTGTGGGGGTTAAATGTTTAAAATGTATTGTCATGCTGCTACAGATGGTACTTCTTCAGGTGACTCATGTGCTGCACTGGGTATGGATTAGAACGCAAATGGCGGTCAAGAACCCAATGGGCGAAGGGATGAAAATTAATTTTTTGTCTTGGAATATACGCGGGCTCAATAATCCAACAAAATCTAGAAAAGTGGGGACATATGTTGCCAGACACCGCCCCCACATATTGATGCTGCAGGAAACCCATGCGCCAAAGAAGGTTAACCTTGAATTCCTTACCAACTGGGGGAACAGCGATATTACACGTAGTATTCCAATCAGGCCGGGGGGGGGGGTCGGTACTCAAATTAAAAAACCCTTTGCAAGGATTTAAGTGTTCGGACAGCAAAAGTGACGCCCAGGGACCATATCTGGTGGTTTGGGGTGATATAGTGGGAAAACCGGTTATTCTAGTTAACTCCTATGGACCCAACATTGACGACCCAGACTTCTTCATTAAAATTCTAGATATACTCACCACGCTGGTTGAAGCTTGGATACTGTGGGGAGGGGATTTTAATATGGTTCTAGGCACCACCCATGATAGATCGTCTTATATTCACCGGGCAGCCACTGCCTTACGCCAGATATTGACACAGCTATGATTGATTGATGCGTGGCGAATGCTCCATCCGGTTGAAAGGCAATACTCATATTATTCTTCGGTGCACAACTCTGAGCCGCGCATTGATTACTGGCTCCTTTCCTCTTCCCCCTCGAACATGTTGACGAGCTGTGACATTTACCCTCACACACTCTCTGATCATTCCCCGATATCACTAGAAATAGTGCTATGTGAGATCCCACCACCAGCTAGGAGATGAAGGATGCCTACGGCTATCCTAAAAGACACCAACGTAGCGGAGTCCCTCCACATGGAGATTGACAAATTCTTTACTAATAACGAGGGATCAGTGGATCGCTATGCAACACTTTGGGAAACCTTTAAGGTCTGGGTGAGGGGGGTCCTTATGCCCAAGACCACAGGACTCTTGAAATCTGTGAGACTGGAACTAACGAAGGTGGAATCACAAATTTTCGAGCTGGAACTCATATACAGTGTTTTACATGATATAAAAAATCCTTGCTGACATTAACAGCTTGTTGAAAGATTTTGACAAGCTGGCGGCCAGGGAAATACCATATATAGCTACCCCTGCTAGGACACACAGATATGGGGAGGGTAATAAGTCAGGACGGTCACTGGCCAACCTGATAAAAGCTGAACGACAACATAACCCTATTGCAAGTATCCACAGGAAGGACTGTACCGTAATCACCAGGGAAGAAGGGATTAATCAAAAATTCACTAAATTCTATCCATAACTATTCTCAAATCGAGATACCAAATCCGTCTTAGAAACACAAGAGTATCTCGAGGCATTAAAAACCCCAAAATTACCCCCGAAGTCAAACTGACCCTTGAGCAACCGATCACCTGCGAGGAGATAATAGAAGCAATCAAGGCCCTAACATCGGGGAAGGCCCCAGGCTCAGACGGTCTGGACGCTGGCCTTTACAAAGAATACCACTTAGAACTTGCCCATGTACTACTAATGGTATGGGAAGAGGCAATGGACCGGAATATAAAACCGGAATCCGTGCGCGAAGCCGTATCACTGTATTGTTGAAACCCAGACGTCCGGCACACAACATGTCCTCGTATAGACCTCTATCGTTAATTACCTCTGATGCTAAAATATTCATGAAAGCCCTGCTGACCATGCTCTTCCCCTGTATGCCCAACCTAGTACACCCGGATCACTGCGGCTTTGTACCGACTCGATCCACTGCCTTAAACCTTAGCAGACTGTTTGGGGTCATGGCACAAATAAATCCTGAAGCGAGAGCTGCTGTGATTTCCTTTGACGCCGAAAAGGCCTTTGACTCTGTTTCTTGGGAATATCTGTTTACTACAAAGTCCTTTGTGATGGGCCCTTATTTTATCAAGTGTGTATGGCTATTATACACGGCAACCGGGGCTAAAGTCCTTACAAATCATATGATGTCTAAATCCTTTTTATTGTAAAGGGGCACCAGACAGGGCTGTCCGTTCTCCCCTATACTGTTTGCTTTAATGATCGAACCGATGGCGGCATTCATATGACAAAATCATGGGAACAGAGGCATAAGAATGACAGGCTCAACCCAATCTATATCACTATACACAGTTGACACACTTCTGTATATCCGAGAACCTGAAGAAAACCTAAGTCCCATTATGTCTGACATACATGAGTTTGCGGAATACTCGGGTTACAGGATAAACAATGGTAAGTCGGAGATATTCCCGTTAACTTCAGCTACGCTGTGCCCGTGGGACACTTGTGGACTCAAATGGACCACCCAACACATTTGTTACCTGGGCATACTTGAATCGAGGGATAGGCAAACACTGTATGCGGATAACTATGAGCAACTCCTGCACTCACTCAACATTAAATTACAGATATGGGTTGGCTTCCTATCTCCTTGTATGGCCGGATAGCTATTTTGAAAATGGTGGTGCTCCCCAAACTTCTGTATCTTTTTGGTAATATACCCATTTGGCCAGGGGGAGCCTTCTTTGGGGGACTCAGGTCCATGGTCACGACGTTCACATGGAGTGGAGGCGCTGCTAGGATGAAGTGGGAAAAGATGGTCAAACCGTACAACATGGGGGGCATCGCAGAACCAGACTTTGAGCTTTACTACCTGGTTGCGCAAGCCCAATTCCAAGCACTGGTATGACCCTTTGGACACTGAACCGCACATCCAGATAGAGAGGTATGCCGCATCCCCAACTGATCTCTGTTCTGTCCTATTCAGTACACACCACAGAGACCCATGTCGATTTGATCCAGTTAGCGTTACAGTCCATGCCTGGACCGCAATTTACAAAAAATTACAGATAGAGACACCTTATGACCCGGTGGCCCCACTGTGGAATTTCTCCGGCATCTCCCCCTCATTCGATGAAGCTCTGCAGAAAACGTGGGACCCAAATAGGGAGATAAAGATGCACAACATGTTCCCCAATGGGAAATATGTGACCCTGGATGACTTCAAAAACATAGTCGGGGGCAGCTTAGTTCATTCCAATATCACCGCACGAGGGCAGCATTCAACACTAGATGGCCACTATTTCCCGATGAACCCGCTTCACATGCATGCCTGCGAGCCGTGACATCCAGAACTGGCCCTGGAATATCCACACTTTATACCATGATACAAGCACATTCCCCATCCCTGAATAACCTTAAGGCAACATGGGAGGCAGACATGGATGTAACGATCACGGAAGAGAAGTTGTCCAAATAATGCTAATTGACCAAAGCTGTATCGTTGAATGCTGGCCTCCTCCTGATCCAATTTAAGATTCTAAACAAATTGCACAACACACACGGCCGGCCAAAGTGGCCAAATTCACTGTGAAGTGGTCTGGGAATGCCAAAAACATGGAGAGCCACAAGCAGGCTTGTTTCATATGTATTGGGCCTGCCCTGTGGTGGCGAGATTCTGCGGGGCAGTGGCTGACATTGTTGAGGAGATAACTCAAATTCAAGCATCACTCACTCCGCAGAAGTATCTGTTTGGGGATATCGGGAAAGTGTTGGAAACCACCAGAAGGCTTTTTAATGTGTCTTCTGTAATAACGAAACGATGCATATTGCAAAGCTGGAAAAGGCCCTCTGCACCGTAGATAGAACATTTCCTCCGGGACCTGACATTCGTTAATGAATGCGAGGAACAATATGTGATGACACTGCCTGAGACAAGTCGCCCCAAGGACATTTGGGCTCCATTTAGGATATACCTGTGTGATATGGTATCAGATGATTAAGCCTTTCCATGGCCTACGCCATAAGTATGTGAAACTTGATTGTGCAACGCTATTGGAAATACCTTTTAGTGTTGTGTTCCATCAGAGTGTCCTGTATGTGGCAGTCATGACCATCAATAAATAAAAGTGTTTTAAAAAGGAAATGGACATGGTAGTAGTCTATGTTTAGTATGCTAGACCTTGTGGGTCGTCTGATGGGGAATGAGTGTGCTATAGCATTCAGAGATTTTAGCAGAGCAGAGTTGGTGAGGGAGGAACAAAATGAGAAAGAGCAGAGTGGCTGTCGGTGCTCGGAGATTACTCTGAGTGTAGCAGTAGACTGCCTAATGATGACTTTCGGAGGAGAGCTGGAGGGCCTTCAGAAAATCAGCTCTCACGTTCCTGTTTTCGTGTACATATTCTATTCTATATTCATACTCATGCAACTTAGAATGTTGTCGAGCTAACCTCAGTGTCGTTTTACCCGAACCCGCTAGGAAAGATTGTTCCTCCATATTATAGACCCCCCAAGCTTTTTTCTTTTGTTTGACTGACCTAAACTGACATTTTCCAGTGGAGCCCAGCCTACAACTGAACTCCCCAGGGCTTTTGCTCATTTGTTATGGGTAAACTGACACGTCCTTCAGACTGTCAGTACAGGGAAACTATGTCTCCCTTAGTCTTTGAGCATGTTGCCATTTCTCGGTAACTTTTTATCTGTGCGCCAAGTACCTTACTGTACCATGTCTTTTCATTTTTATGGCCCTTGACACCCTCTAAGGATTTTCAGATGGTTATACAAGTGTACCTAGGACAAACTGGTGGCAGCAGTTTATTTTACTGGTGTTTTTACTTCTTTTTATTGTACCATACCGCGTTTATTATGTTTGGTCCCTGACGGTGGCCAGTGCCAAAAATGGCCTTGCCAAAAAGTCTTTTGTTCTGTCCTTTGGCCATCTTGTCCTTAGCCTTCACCCAGGTCAAGCTGACCCAGGACTTCCTTTTTTGGGCATGCAGCCTCCCGCAAAAATCATATCTTTTTCAGGATCCTGCATGTCATGGGTGCTAGTGCCGAGGAAGAGGACTGGGACTGTCTTGTCTCAATCCACACTCCTGGTGCCAGGATGTCTGGTATGATTGAATGACTGGGACCACTGTGGGCCATGATTGGCCCATGCCTGGCGTTCATGCAAGAGAGCAGATCTTCCATTGGTTATCCCAGATTTGAGCGAGAAAAGAATCTTGGATAAGAGAAGGTGTCTGCATTCCATTCCAGGTCGATCTACTGTTCACTCAAAACTACAGAAGGAGCCAAGTATCCTGAAATGCTGAAGCAGACCAGTGGAACCACCGGAGATGCACTAGAAGGTTTGGCACCCTGAGCCTGCTGCTGTCCCATTGCTCCCTTTTTTTTGTCATCGATCTTAGTAGGCCTGCAAGGGCGCTTCGACTCTTTGGAGTAGTGGGAACAACTACTCTTGGCACCTCCTGATTACCTGCCAAAAGAGCCTTCTTAGAAGTGTTCCTGGGCCATCCAGTGAACTGACAACTCTACCCCGGGGTATCACAGAGGAGCGCTGCTGTCCCGAGTTGACACTCGAGACTTTGAAAATCGCTACCTTGTGGTCCTGGGGCCCTCGCCTGCCAAATATCATATTCTTAGCTCCTCTGAGTCGCGATCTAGGTGAGTGCACCACGACACAAGTCTTTGTGATTCCTGCGTCACTACGTTGTGGTGACGGTCGCTGTAGGTGCTTTGCCTATCTTCTCTCCAGTGCCTTGAAGCCTGCTGCACCAGAATTTTCTTCCCCTCTTCTTCATGAGCTGAGAAAAGGCTACTGTCCAATCACGGACAATTGTCCTGGGCCGCAGCTGCGGAAAGCCAGAACACTGGGAAACTGCAGAGCTCGAACCTTCAAGAGACCTCGGCTAAACTGGCAAAGTTTGGTCCGACCTGTGCCTAGGGGCGGTGAGTACTTGCTTCACTTACCGGTGGCCCCAGGCACAACCAATTTACTTTTACGCAAGAGAATCCCTTAAAAGATTCCCACTTTGACTGGGTTAGGCTGCGCTCCCCAGCTATTCCCGAACATCGAACGTCGGTCTCTCTGTAAGGATAGACCCCTCCTCGAATAGTGGAACATTATTCTTCATCACCTCAAGCCCCTTCCTGAACTGCTACACCCCTATCAACAGGTACCGATCTTTCACTCTTGACCACGGCCGTGCAATGTAAACGCACTGCTTGCTCCCCACTTCATAGGGTTGGACTGCTTAATTTAGGGATTGGATTCCGAAAATTGCCCAATGCAATTATTGTGTCAACCCCCTTCTATCACAGGTTGTGGATGTGTTTTCCCCTATCTTGCTTTGGGCTAAAAACAATTGTATATATGTAACATAGTGATACGCTTGTATCGTAATTGTTTCTTATTACTGTGAATATTTGTGTTAGATTATAAGGCCTATAATAAATGTATATGCCTTTTTTATATATACCTGCCTAAGAGTGATATGTGGCTCGTTACTATGTGTGCTCATTGTGGGCTTCCGATCACTCTCACCTCTGCTGAGACTTAGAGACTCATTACGAGGTTGGTGGGAACTCAGGCGCCAGAAAATGTTAGTTCCCATTCACGTGGGAATGGGAACTCGGAAGCACTGGCACTGTTGCTAACGCTTCCAGTGCTTCTGTGACAACTCTGCTTTCTGTGCCCTTTGCGCCTGGCAGGTCAGACCTGCTGGGCGCAGAGACCCCGGAAAGCAGAGTTGTAGACTGCCGGTAGGGAAAGAGTGCTGGTATGTTGCTACCGGCACCCTTATTTCCAGACCGGCAGACTTATAATGAGGCCCTAAGTCTTGATTGCCGCCCAGCTAGCTTGATTGGTCTGGTTTGTCCAGATGGTTCCCCGGTTCCACTAAACCTGGGTGGCCTCAGAAACGTCTATGCAACAGGTCAGAGTTTAGAAAGCCATCTTAAAAACCCCTAGTTCACAAAACCTTCAAAAAGGGTTTATGATCTGTTCTCAGTGTAAAAACCGTACCCCTCAGGTAGGATTTCCATGGCCCCTATGCAAGCAAGAGCATCACATTCAATTACAGAGTATTGTCATTCAGCTTTTTGCAATGTGTGTGAAGCAAACACCACAGTACACTCCTTCCCTGCATTCACTTGCCCCAGCACAGCACCCAAACCACATGCACTTGCATCCATAGTTATTACACACAGAGTACCTTCACAGAACACATTCAAAGTAGGCACCTCACCAATACACTTTTGAATCATCATGAAACACTTTTCTCTCTCATCATTCCTCACACCATTACGCAATAACTCTCTTAATGATTCCACCAACATTGTGTATCCAGGAACAAACAGTGAGTAATAATCAAACCCATAAATTATAACACATTTTCATTATCCTGGCCCTGACCAGTCCCTCCATCGATTTTACCACCTCTGCCAATATCACATGTCCTAAATACTCCTTCTATTTTTGCAACATCATGGCTCTCTCATGCAACCTATTCAACCCCTGGTATAGGATCCTGTTATGTTCACTCTCATTCTGCCCATAAATCAGCAAATCATCCTAAAATGCCACCACTCCTTTTAACCCTCTGAACAATTCATGCATTACACCTTGAAAAACTGAAGAAGCAGATGCCAGTCCAAAAGACATGTACTTGAACTGATACGCCCTTTCAGGCATCACAAAAGCTGCCAATGGTCTGGACTCTGGATGCAATTGGATCTGGTGGTATGGAGCCCTCAAATCCAGAGTCGAAAAACACCTAGTATTTACCACCATTGATATAAGGTCTTCAGCAGATGACAGTCCACCCATATTGTTGTCTTTAATCCCCTCAACTCTACACAAAGCCGAATTTGCCAATTCTTCTTTCTTGCCATCACCACTGGGGATAACCATAACGATGACTCAATTGGTTAGATTATTTGTTCCTTTACAATGCTGTCCAAGTGATCAGCATGTTCCTTCCTCACAGTGAAAGGTACCGCCTGTACACCTTGCCTGATGGGATCCGCATAGCACTTCAACTTTATCCGAAGTATAAAATCTTTTAAGCTTCTGATCTTCAAAAACTGCCTCATGTTCTTGTGAAGTCTTCTCCAGTTCACACTTGTCGGCTATAGATAAAACCTGCACATCACTGCACGGATTCAAAACCATCCTCAACTGTGCCTGTGTTCCCCATCCCAGCACATGTATGCATCTGCTGGCCACATACATCTTGTGTTCAGCATAGCGTCCCTTGAGTTCCAACTATGCATGGAAATACCCCTATAATGCTATTCTTTCTCCTTCAAACTGCTTTGGAGCAATCCAGTCTATCATCAAAGCAATGTGGCAAAGTACTTCTGGTAAGTCTCTTGGGATATTATACTGACTGTGGCAACTGAGTCTGCCACCAGGTTAACATATCTACCACAAATCCTCTCATGCATCGCAGTAATTTACTCATTTTAGAAGTTGCACTTGTTGAGCCTACCATCAGTAAAATGTTCTCCATGTTGCTGTAGTCTTCTCCTTCGCCCTCCACTGCAAAATGTACACAACCTCCTCTGCCCCAACTGCATGTCTTTGCAAAGTGTCCAACACGATTGCACACGCTACCTTGCCCGCCCACCACTGGGCACATCCTGCTGGATGCAATATGACCAACACCTTTGCAACTGTAACACTCCCTGGTGTCACATGGGATGCCTGTCCTCTTCTTGTACTTAGTCCTCCTGCTCTTGATGGTGCCCTTATAGACCTCACATTCAGATAAGAACACAACAGATTCTCACCACTTTGCTTTGCCTTTACACCACTGGCGGACACTTCCATGCTCTTTGCAGTGTACACTGCCTGCTCCAGCATGAGAACCCTACAGCTTAACAATCTTTCTTGAATTCTTTTGTTGTTGCAATGCACCACAATCTGGTCTCTTAAATGCTGGTCAATTAATCAACCAAACTCACAGTCCACTGCCAATATCCTTAGAGCAGCCACATACGCCTCCACAGACACATCAGCACCTTGCTGGTGATTTTTTTTTTTTTACAAAAAAACGATTTGCATTTGAAAGGGCTCACATAGCCCATGGGCATCGAGGCGCTGTTACTGGAATTCTTTTTTTTTTAGGTGCGTAATCATATTTTTTTTGCCTTAGTTGCGTATTTATAACATGCGTAAATACCCAGAGGTTTCTCAGCGCGGACCCGCGCATCGAACCTGTGTTGCTTCGTGTCGTCTTGGAACACGTTGCGGCTGAACTATCCTCCGGGCCCGAATGTAACAGTGATGCCTTTCTAGGACAACATTTGTCTGCATGATGCAGCCTGCATCTCATATGCCTATTCACCCGGAGAACTGCCTCCATATATTTATCTAGTCCTTCACCTACCACTTGTACCATGGGAAAATGGTGAAACAGAGTCTGCCCTTGGAATCCTAGGGCATTAACCAACAATGCAGCCTTCTTCTCCGGTTTTTATGTTGCTCCATCCCTGGCTACTATATAAGTTTCAAAAGCCCTGATCCACACCCCCTATTCCTCTCGTGGCTTACCTGGAGTGGCTCAAATCTGCGGTGACGGCTGAGCCCCCTCATTGCTAGCCATTTTGCCCGAAACAACGGGCAAAATCTACCTTGGCTTAAAGTTTCTCAACTGGTCTGTTGGTGCCCTCGTGTGGCCGATGTCTTTTTTACATGCACCTCGGGCACTTTCACACACTTCTGGAACCCTTGTGTGGTCACAGTTCAACTTCATGCCCCCTCAGGCCTTTCCTTCTACAGACTGATGTGATCCCTCGACAAATCCTCCTGAAGCCCTCACCGTCCGTACCAACTTACTTCATACTCTGCCAGAGGAACAGGATCTACAGGGCCACGCGTTGCTGCAGTCTCCAGTCACCACATGCCTACCAGCCTTCTTTTAGTCAGTACAGGCCCCTACACGACAATGTCACCACTTGTAATGATGAAACGTACACGTAAGTTGAGGGGCCGTATGCAGGATCAACGACAACTGATAGCTTTCATCTCCATCGACCAACTGCCAAACTCCCCACCCCCTGCGCCATGGACCAGTGGATCACAGCAGTACTCCTTGTCCAAATTTGAAATAGGACACCGACGACCATCCAACTGACTCACTCGCTATACCTCCTCGCCCACGCTGTATGCCTGAACCTAACATCCCACACACCCATAGATTTCATGTACATGTCCCACATCTAGTTTTAACCTCTTTTTTCAATTTGGGTTTAGCAGGAGCCTGTTGTCCTGCGTCCATGTCATTTTCCGTGAGCGCAGTTGCTTGAGTACAACAGGTAATGTTTCTCTCCCTTGTTTGAGATAAGGCATAATCTCATTATGTTGATCTGCTACTGGTAGTGTGATCGCACATTCGTTACCTCAGAGGGCAGAGCTGTTCTCAGGAATTATATAACCAGGGATGACCCACTATTGATTGACAGGAATTTAAACCAATTAAAGAGGGATACCGACAGGATTTTGACTATTTGGGACTGACAGCAAGTCTCTGAGCAGAGTTTGTGACTGGAGCACGAAGAGCTCAGCGGTTCCTGCAATGGGTGCTTAGAAACTGGACCAGGACTCGGCTTTTTCCTGAGTATAACTCCTGCCCCTAAGTCTGTATACAACACAGATATGCCAATGCTGTAATTGAATGGTTTTCATATGGCAGAGAGCCTTTCAAGGAGGAGAATGCCTTGGAAATAAGCCAGGTACAGCCTCAGCCACACATTAGGCATCGGTTATTAGGGAGTATGACTGACAGACTTGCTGGAAGATGATATTTTTGGAAAGTACACTGTAGGGAAGTCACTCGTGCCCTACAGCAATAGTATATAATGAGGGATATTACAGGGCCTGCACTAGCGGCCCTGTAGTTATGGTTAAGTTTCTCAACTCATAGGACGAGCACTTTTTGATGCTTAGAACTTGGCTCCCCCTGTAAGAATCCCCACAAAACTTTGCAAAAAAGTAATATGGCCCTGTCTGAATATATTTGGCAAGTTTGGTGAGGTTTCATCACGGGGGCAAAGTTATAGGGAGGGATCCCCAAAATCTTTTTTATTCCATAGACGCAATGGAAAAAAACATTGCTCACGCCCAAAGCCCAAACCGCTGGATGGATTTTCACTAAAATTTTGCGGCAGGAGTGGCGGCTTGATGTAAATCCATCCAGTAGTTTTCTTTAAAATGGGCTAAAAGCAGGTAGTTTTTTTAATGATATCTGGGTTCGGTCCGTGGACTCATTTCAATGTTCGCTCCGCAAACAGGCTTCTGATTAGTCCAGAGGGCGGCGTGATGTCTCCGGACACCCGACATGCCTGTTGATTGGTTGGTGAAAAATGTAAGGTTTGTCATATTTTGCCGAAACGCCTACCATGTTCTATATGCAGACATCCTCGGCTGTCCACGGATAGCGCAGTGTGTAACAAGGATGAGAAACATATTTTGGGTCATTTGGTGTTGGAAAAAGAGGCTGGGAAGGTTGGGGAGTGAAAAAAGGATGATATGGGGTTATTTGTCTGGGGGGAAGAAGAGCATATGGGGTGTGGCAGTCCACGAACATGGTGGTAGTCCGTGGACAGGGTCTTGGGCGGGCAGCTTATTTGGTGACTGCAAGTGAGCTTTGTTAGGGTAAGGGAGTAGAATGTAGATGATATGGGGATGCTTGCATAGGTGAACAATAGGCCATGCAGCTGAGAATCTAAGCACTGGCACACTCATCGCAGCATAATATGGCCATGCAACCAAGAATCTGGCCACAACCGTTGTAATAAGTCTTCGGCGGGCAGTTGGAGAACCACGTTTGGGGTTATTTGGTGACTACAAGAGGGCTTGTTAGAGTAGGGGAGTGGAATATAGATGATATGGGGATATTGGCATAGGTGAAAAATAGGGTTGGCAGTCTATTTTGATGTCTGCAGAAGTCATTGAATTGGAAAGTTAAGGGCAAGTTGTGGTGGGGTGGTTATGGCCAGTGGCCAGATTCTTGGGTGCAGGCTGTATTATGCTGTTGTCGTTGTGGCCAGTGCCTAGTTTCTGGCCATGCACCCAAGAATCTAGGTACTGGCCATGACCACCACAGTATAATACGGCCATTCACCCAAGAATCTGGACATTGGCCACAACCATTGTAATAATATGTATACAGAAATGGAATTTGGCAGTTGGAAACAACCATTATAATAAAATGTGTATAGTAATTATACATAGTTTGTGGGCAGTGAATACCTTTTGTAACATGAAAATAGGGTTTTTCTTGGATACCTTGCATTTGTTTTGGATGAATACATTGTTTTTCCACGCAGTTTTAGTGTTTTGTGCTAGCCGCAAGATTTTAAGTTATCTTTTTTCGTTTTTACAGTATGGGCTCTTGGTCCCAGTAAAGGTCAGCTGACACGTGTTTCGACCCGTGGGTCTTTTTCAAGGCTGTGGTCTAACTTTCCTTGCCCCTGTGGCGTTCTGGATGGTTTGCTGCGAGTGGTCCTGTATTTACAGCTGGGCTCTTGTTAGGCCCTGGCATTGTGGTTGATGGCGGCGTGTATGCATCCTGCTCAGAAATGTAGATTCCAAACATAGGGCCCCTGTACTCCTTGTGTAACATAGTGACACAACACTATTGAAGTGCGATGATTGATGTACCATTGGGTGTACAGGTTGACTTTGTTGTATATGGTAATGCAGGAGAAATCTTTGCTTCTTTTTCTGTGAAAAAAACATAGCATAATATGTTAGGTAGGATAGTTCACAATGTCACATTTCATACAATCTCACATATTCATGTACTTTTTAGAACCTCATAATTAGTACATTCCAAGTTCTATGTTTCAAACAACATTACTGTGTGTTTTGCACAGTTGCTGTTTTTGTTTGTATAATCATTGGGTCATTGGTAAAAAAAAGATCCATTTAGGATTTTTAAAAACCTACTACATCTATTTGACGTTGCGTGTCACACTATGTTTGTTTGTAGTGTGCAGTACTTAAAGTAATGTCTAAGGTGCACAAATAAGTGTGTTTGTTGTTACAATCTGTGTTGCAGTAGGAATAATTGTAATGCTGTAAGTGTTCTGCTTTTCGGAAGTGCTGGTGGACTCTTTTTTTTAAAGGAATTTTTTATGTATTTAGATATCTGTTAGCGTATTGAAACTGTTTTGTATTTGAAAAGGAGCATTGCAGTACTGTAGATGTAGTTAGATACCAGTTGGCATATTCTAACCGTTGATACTTTTTTAGTTCTGAAGGGTATTTTTTGAAGCAGTTCGATAGTTGTTGGTGTAGTCCAACTGTTTTCCTACTCAAAAGTAGCATTGCATTAGTATGGCTGCAGTTATATACCAGTTGGCATATTGTAACTGTTGATAGTTTTGCAGTTTTGAAGGGTGTGTTTTGAAGCAGTTTGATTTCTGTTGGTGGATTCTAACTATTTTACTATTGCAAAGTATCATTGCAGTGTTATGGGTGCAGTTTTTTTGAAGTGTTTGTTTTGAAGCACTTTGATTCTCGTTGGTGTATTCTAGCTATTTTGCTATTCAAAAGTAGTATTGGAGTAGTATGGCTGCAGTTAGATACCTGGTGGCGTATTTTAACTGGTGATAGTTCTACACGTTAGTAACTAAACTTTGTACACGCTCATAATCAGGACATTCTAAGTACTATGATTGAAACAACATTAGTGTGTGTTTTGAACAGTTGTTGTTTCTGTTTGCATAATCATTGGGTCACTGGGAAAAAATCTATATAGCATTATCAAAAATGCACTACATTTACATCTGTTAGCATATTGAAACTGTTTCCCATTTCAAAAACAGCATTGCAGCACTATGGGTGTAGTTAGATACCAGTTGGCGTATTCTAACTGGTCATAATTTTACATTACTGAAGGGTATTTATTGAAGCAGTTAGATACCTGTTGATGTATTTGAACTATTTTGTTACTCAAAAGTAACATTGCAGTATTATGAATGCAGTTAGATACCAGTTGGTGTATTCTAACTGTTGATAGTTCTATAGTTCTGAAGGGTATTTTTTGAAGCTGTGTGATACCCGGTGGTGCATTCAAGCTATTTTGCTATTCAAAAGTATCATTGGAGTAATATGGCTGCACTTAGATACCAGGTGGCGTATTCTAATTGTTGATAGTTCTACAGGTCAGTGACAAAACTTTGTAGACCCTCATAATCAGTATGATCTAAGTAATATGGTTGAAGCAACAATACTGTGGGCCTCATCACGAGTTGGGAGGTATCCCGGCGGTATGACCGCCGGGTTACCGCCTGCGCTAATAGCGTTACCGCCAACCCGTCCGGCGCTATTAGCGCTGGATCAAGGGTTGGGCGGTAACTGTAATTCCCCATTCCCTACTGGGTCCAATGGGGAATGTTCAGCGCAATTAACGCACGCTAAAAATGCGGCGCTAATTGCACTTGAAAATGGAAAATTTTCCAGCGCATTTACCCCTAGCTGTTAGCTGGGGGTAAACACACCAGACCCATATTTGGGCGGATCCTTTATGCAGCAGTAATAGTGTTACCGCCGTATTTAAGGGCTACCGCCCAACTCGTGTTGAGGCCCAGCATGTTTTGCAGATTTGTTGCTTCTGTTTGCATAATCATCGGGTCATTGGGAAAAAAAACTGTACAGCATTACAAAAAATGTACTACATTGATGTGAATGAAACTTTCACACTATGTTTGTGCAGTACTTAAGGGAATGTGTAAGGTGCACTACCTCACAATACTTTCACAGGTCAGTGACTAAATTTAGGTTTAAGAAATAGTAGACATTTGTTAGATTTGCTGGTGATCTATGTTTTAGAGTAAAGGAAGTGTCATTGCATTCAAACCAACCACATCTTTTTTTAGATGTATGTAGTACAGTGACTTGCAATGGTTGTAGCATCACTTTGGTATATTATACCTGGTGTTGTGAAGGTTTTCTTGCCAAGAGATACTTGCCCGAGTGTGAAGCTAGTGAGCTTGCAGTGTTTTTTGGTACCATCTACCTCTTACCTTAAAAGAATTACTATTACATATTGGCTAGGTGGGTTTATGTGTAAGGTGGAACGATTGTCTGAATTGCAAACAGTGCATAATGTGGCATGATTTGCATTTTGCACCAGCTGATGAAATGGAATGGATTCACAATTAGGTATAGATACTAGGGATGTAACGGTATAACAGTATACCATTAAAGATACTGTGAACCACTTAATTGAACAATAATAACCGTCACATTGTTTATACCGGTATACCGTTTATACCGTTAAGTGTGCTTTTCAATCTGATTTGGAAAGGCTGCAGTAAGCAAGTGCTGCACAGTCTTGGTCTTGCACTGTTGGATGTGCCGTCTGCCAAGTAGTTTCAGTTGGAGCAGTTTTTAATGCCATTCCATAAACCACACGTGGCTGACATAAAAACAATATGTTAGAAATAGGTAGAATAAATACAGTGCCAAGAAGGAAAAGGGTTTACTTTGGGATGGCGGCTTTGGGGTTTATATATTTATAATGGATAATGTTTGCTAAACATATGACAATGGGGGATTTTCCTGGTTCCATCATTGAATTTATATATAATAAGTCACACTGCTAAATTCACTCAGCTATGTGGGTATTCCCTGCTGCCATACCAAAGGGTAACATGTCCGTGAATACTGAACACCTTTTGGCCCGCAAGTAAACTGAAGGCTGTAACGTAAAGAGAGAGTGTGTGTGAGTGTTTGTGTGTGTATGCACACAAGTGTATGCTACCATCAGCCCCCATTGATCTGTGGCATGCAGGTTATCAAGATGGCAACATGTTAATCTTCACCAGTAGCAAGCGGGGGAGCTAAAAGCCTAAATGACTACTTAAGAAAAGCTATTCAGTTTGCTTTGCCATTCGCAGCAGGGCTCCCCCACCCTCCTCCTCTCCACACGTGTGTTTGGTGGAAGCAAGGGGTGGCATTTCAGTGGAAAGTATGTTGAAAAGCCCAGTTCTGGCCCTGGGTGCCTGATTTTGTTTGTGATGATAAATCTGACAATTTATGACCTTTTAGAAAATATTTGTTAAGATTAGTTAACTCCACCTGCTATACCGCGATAACCATGATATACCGTCATTTGGCAAGAAGGTTATACCATCATAAAACTAATACCTTGACACCCCTAATAGATACATTCACAAATCGTTCATTAGGGAGGTGCTCTTGTGCAACATGGTTGCATAGAGTGCATGTATTCTTCCACGTGTATGAAATCTGGAAGATTTCATTTAGAGGTATGTTTTTGCTTTCCAGTACTTGCAGTAGGTACAATAGACATTCTTGTGGATCTTCCTGTGTTTTTTTTGTGAAGTTTACCATTCCTGCACAGTAATCCAATTCTTGCCTTATTCCTGAGACACTGTAAGTGTTGTCAGGATTATTTGTCGCTTATCTATGGAGGACGAGCATTTGCAAACACAACTGATTTAAGCCGTTCAAGCAAATGTTTTGAACAATTGGTGGCAATTGGAACAGAAGATTGATTGCTACATTTGCATAGCAATTTACACAGTTGTGTTGGAAAATGTAAATGGGCTGGAGAGTACTGTCCCTGTGTCATTTGCTGGACCTCCACTTTTTTTTTTTAGAAGACATATTTCAGTTGTTTTGTGCTAATGGATGTGCACTTGCGTTCGCACTAGATAGTTTTGTGGCTGCACTACTTGATGGAGTAGCTTATTTTTTTTTAGTTTCTTTGGTGGTATTGTTGGGAGATCTCTTATAAGTTCTGTTTGCATTCATTTTCTTTAAAATGTTTACCTTTTTCAGGGACAGGGTACATATCGAGATGTGGTGTGTAGAGTGCACGTAGTCTTTTGTAAGGAATGTCAGCCTTGACTTTGTTTGTGTCAGGAAACCTTGCTTCTCCAAATTTCCCACTACACACACCTCTGCTCGTGGGGGGAAATCTGCTGCATCACGAAACACTAATTGTGCAAGATGCTTGTCTGATTTCAGGAATTCTTCCTGGTATCCGGAAATGTCGTTTACCAGGAAGGTAGCGTTGCGTTCCAGCTGGGGGTTACCATGGAGACGCTGGTACGCAGGACTCCAAGCGCAGCGTGCAATACCTTGCCGGAGCCGTACGCAGCATAGTTAGCTGACTCGACCACTTTAAGTACTGCCTTCTTCAGAAGTTCGCTGCTTCTGTTACTATCGAGTAGCGACTTTGTATCTTGTGTGTTCTGCTTTGAAATTCCTGTCTACCGACCTTGCTTTGTTTACAGACTCTGCCTTGTTTGATCCCTACATGTTACCGCTCTCCTGATCCTCGACTCTGCTGTTTCGCCTCACGGACGTTGCCCTATTTGTTATCGACACAGACTGTTTCCTGGATTGCCTTTGTTCTGTTGCTCTCTGCAAACGCTGGATAAGGGTTACCTCTTGGACTACTTCAGGGCACCCTACAATCCTCATCCCTCTTCCTTCTTTCCTGTATGGATACTGCACGCACTAGAGACTATCAACTGGTGCAGACTTACCTCGATAGACGTACTCGTGCGTCGGGAATAGGTGGGCTAACAATGGCAGTATAGACGTACTCGTGCCATTGGTAATAGGTGGTATGTCAAGTAACATCTCAAACACATCTGGCACCCTCGTGCCAGTGGATTTTCAGTCTTCGTGGATACCTATGACCATCAACAAAGAACTTCATCATCCATTCCTTTTTATTCAGTGGTAAGCTCATATCCCTCTCCAGTGTTTCTTTGGTTGTTTTTTGATTGCCCTAAATATTACACTTACCTGGGTTTTTTGTTCACCTTAAGGGGGCAGGCTATATCCTCAAAGAAACTCTGAACTGCCATTGCCTGGTCTACTTACATTGCTAGGTGAGACATCTGGTTGGTACTTAAATATTAATTACTGATTGCCATTTTTGGTGTATTACATTGATTTTCATTTTGCCTTGCAGCCAGCAGTGTACCAGCGGTGCCTCGGGTTGTGTCCTCCACGTCTTTCAATTAATAGATCACTATGCTGTTTTACCTGAAATCAGTAAAGGGGTACATTACTGGGAAGAATTCTCCTACACAGCGTGTTCAATTCCTATACCTGGACTACTGTTCCACATGTTTGTTAGAGGCTGTTATACAAAATCAGAAGCCTTATTCATAAAATGGACACAACAGACCCTTTGGCAGCATTGGCTCAACTGGTGGATGACCTTCATACTGACATGGCAGCCGCTCACGATGCAACACGCAGCGTCATATTAATGAGCTCCAGGCAGGTCTTCGACCCTCGAGGGCTGAGGCCTCTTCTCAGGCGCTTGACGCTGGACCAAGTTCTGCTACGCCCCAGCAGGAAACCATGCCAGTTTACATGGCTGCTCAATTCCCTGTAGCTACACCAGAACGGTTTAATGGAGACCCGAAGAACTTTAGGACCTTCATCAATCAGTGTATGTTGCATTTTTTATGCTGACCTACCTCTTTCCCTAACTCCACGACAAAGGCAGCATTTGTGCTTTCGTGCCTAGAGGGTACCATTGCTATATGGGCGATCCCTTTGCTGGAACTAGGCAGTCATTTTGTACGATTGTGATGCCTTAATAACTGCGTTGGGACGTGTCTTTGATACTCGTTATAGGACGCAGGCTACGGATCTTGAACTATTGAATTTGCTGCACGGAGATACATCATTATTGTCATATGTTGCTAAATTCAATCAGTTGGTGGCCAAGACTGGATGGCCGGAGGAAAAGATTTATTTATTTTATAAAGGGCTTTTGGAAGCTTTGAAGGATATCTTGTCCACCGTACCGGTTGTCCCTACGGCATTTCCAGAACTGCTCGATTTGGTGTTACAAATTGATGTTCGCAAGGCCGAGCGGAAAGGGCAAAAAAGAGGCATGCCTCCTGTGACACCTGTGGTTCAGGCTCCCACCTCAGGAAACGGAGAGCCCATGCAAATTGGGGCAGTGCAGGGTCCACTGTCTCCTGATGAAAGGGAACATATGAGAAAGAACGGTCTGTGTTTTTATTGCAGTTCAGCTTAACACGTTCTACGTTCATGCCCCAAGAAACCTGTGAAAAGACAGGGAAACACCAAAGCTCAGCAATAGAAGAGGTTGAGTTTCAGAGTAGTCCATTTATTGACTCCAGTTTCTCGTGTTTCTTTGAATTAACTGTAAGGTTCACTGCTCCCTCGGGTGAAGAGCGGTCAGCTGAGGCTATTCTCGACTCTGGGGCTACTGGTAATTATGTAGACTCCATGTTTGCCCTTGAAAAGGGGATCCAGACTGTCCCAAAATCATGCCCTGAATTGGTCAATGCAGTTGATGGTACCACGTTACTTTCAGGACTAGTCACGGAACAGACAGTTAACCTGTTGATGTCCACCGAATCTGGGCATATCGAAAACATCTCGTTTGATGTTATCACAGCCCCTCAGTTCAGGATTATTTTGGGTTTGCCCTGGCTTAAGTTACATAATCTCTTGCTGCACTTGCAGTCTGGAATGGTGGATTTCCCTTCTACATATTGTATGTCTCATTGCTTGGTCTCAAACTGCAGCGAGTCCAGACCTTCTCATGCCCTTTTCAATACGGCCGCAGTAATTGGAGTCGCTTTAGTTGTTTCCTTACCTGAAGAATATATAGAGTACCGGGATGTGTTTGATAAGGGTGGTGTGGACATTCTACCCCTGCACAGTCCGTATGACTGTCCTATTGATTTGGTGCAAGGAGCCAAAGTTGCTTCTGCACAAGTGTATTCTCTAACACAAAAAGAGGATCTTATACCGTAGGATTATATCGATAAATACCTAAAAACGGGCTTCATCTGCCCCTCACATTCTCGAGCTGCATCCCCATTATTCTTTGTTCCTAAGGAGGAGGGGGACTTAAGGCCATGCATTGATTACCGGGCCCTAACATGTTACAATACTCAACCAATAACCCATTCCCTTGATCTCTGTTCTTCTAGACCAACGGGCGTCATCGGTTATGTTCACTAAACTGGACCTACCAAGGGCCTACAATCTTGTCAGAATATGCAACGGGATGAATGGAAAACAGCATTCAAAACCAAATATAAGTTGTTTGAATACCCTGTAATGCTGTTTGGGTTGTGTAATGCCCCTGCAACTTTTCAACGTTTTATGAATGATACGTTTCAGGACATGTTGGACCAGTTCGTCATAGTCTATCGTGACGATATTTTGATTTATTCTCCATCCTATGAAACCCATGTACATGTATCTGCTGTTCTACAAAGGTTAAGGGAGAAACCTTTCTACACGAAACTCGAGAAATGTTTTTTCCATACCAAGCAGGTGGAGTTCCTTGGTTATGATATTACTGATCATTGAGTGAAGATGAGTCAAACCAAAGTTCAATCAGTTCTGGACTGGCTGACTCCCACTTGTCAGAAAGCTTAACAATCGTCCTTTGGTTTGCAAATTTCTATAGACATTTTGTTCAATCATTTTCGTGTAGAAATGTTTCTCCCTTAACCTTTGTAGAACAGCAGAAACATGTTGTACATGGGTTTCATAGGATGGAGAATAAATCAAAATATCGTCAAGATAGACTATGACGAACTGGTCCAACATGTCCTGAAACGTATCATTCATAAAACGTTGAAAAGTTGCAGGGGCATTACACAACCCAAACAGCATTACAGGGTCGCCCGGCGTACAGCCCTTACTAGCAGTAAGCTAGACTTCTGCTGGAATGAGGAAGCACAACAGGCATTTGAAACCCTAAAGGCAGCTTTCACGACAACGCTGCACCCCGATCCATTTTTGCCCTTTTTTGTAGAGTCTGTTGCTTCTGATACAGAGGTGGGGGCGGTATTGTCACAACAATGCAAGGACTCAGGTCTTCTCCATCCTATTGTTTACCATTCAACGAAGTTAACACTGTACGAGAAAAATTACACCATAACTGAACGATAGTTGCTCACAGTATGTGATGCATTCATGGTTTGGCGACATCATCTCATGGGTACGGTCCTTCTGGTTCAAGTCTATACTGATCATAGAAACCTCCTGGCCTTACAATCTGTGAAGTGCACCACGGCCCGGCATGCAAGGTGGCATCAATTCTTTTTTCATGTTCAACTTTACCATCACTTATCATCCAGGGCCGTTACATTCCAAGTCGGATGCTCTTTCAAGTATGCATGGCAGTTCCAATATATGCCCCACAGACGGACTCTTGTTACTACCTCATCAAGTTGTGTGTGCATGTACCTTGCAACCATCCTTGAAGACCCTGATCTAGGAATGGGTGCTTAAGAAACCACCTGAGTTAATGGAATACAATATGGACGTAATTCAGACACTGCCTTGTGTACAAAGACGTGTTTATATTCTGGATGCGCATACTCGTAGGATTGCTCTACAGTGGCGTCATGACTCCCTGTTAGCTGCTCATCCTGGTCAAAGAAAGACCCTTGAACTTCTTTGTCGTTGGTGTTGGTGGCCAATAATGCACAAAGATGTTGAGCAATACTTATCCACGTGTGACATCTGTGCTCAGAGTAAAACCACTGCTGCAAAACCAATGGGTCTTCTTCAACCTCTACCCATTCATAAACGCCCCTGGGCCATGCTTTCCATGGACTTCATAGCTGAACTGCCCGGCAGTAAAAGGTTTCAATACCATATGGGTTGTCATTGATTATTTTACTAAACTTGCTCTATTCATTCCTTGTCAAGGACTGCTCTCCGCTCCTCAACTGGCTGTCATGACACCAGCCAACGAGCACAGTGTACATTCAGGCATCCCAGATAAGCAAGGAACATTACCTCAGTCAGTGGGTCTAAAGTGGGTGTTAGCCTAGCATATATGGCATTTGGACCACTCACAGCATCAGTTTTCATAGACTCTCACAGTGTTAACATTGGTCTTATACTCCAAACATGGCTCCCACAAGATCCAATTCATATCTGACAGCATATTCCATTGATATTGCAGAAAGAGCTAGTTAAGCCCTGCCTCTGCTGAAGCGCTCAATTCGCGTCTTCGCCACTCACTACCAATGCTTTCTCCTCACAGAACCTGTCAAAAGGATAGAAATATGAAACATTAGTTTTACAAAAAAGACAACAGAATCTCATAGTTTATAGAAAAAATGTACTGAACCGTAGTTTTCTTCGAAGCAGTATCTTCAGTCAGCAGTGGTTGTTTATTACTGCAGCAGCTCCTGTCAGAAGTTCCTCTCACAGTCACAGCATCTCCGAATGCAGTTTTATCCCAAACCGCAGCATCTTCAGTCAGAAGTTTTTTCGCCACCTTGCATCATCCGAAAGGATTTTCCTCAGCTTTCTGAAATTCTGCAGATAAAACAGAGGAATAGAAAAATACAAAAGAAAGTGAAATAAGCTTACATACCTGAAGTATTGCAAGTTTCTCAGCACAGTTTGTTCCGTGTTTTTCCTGAAGACTGCTGTTACACATTGTGGTAGATGGACTCTGTGGTCCCGTACCCGCTTGTGCGGTATCGTGCGGAAGTGCAGTTCCAAGATGGATGCCCGTCGAGTTCATCCAGCCGACAGCTACGGTCTAGTCTTTTCACGTCTCTCCGAGACGCCATGGACCGCTCACGTGATACTATATCAAGACTCCAAGCCAAGGTTTCATCGCGTCGCTTCTGTTACCGACGCTCCGTGAGTTCGATATTGAATCCTGTACTTACTTGTCTATTAGTTCTTGTTTGCCCTTTAACTGTCCTAATCTTGTCTTTACCTATCTCTCAGAGATTATCTTCATTCACGCCATCCAATCACTGCTCCCTTCGTGTTCAGTCCAACCCGGCAAATCCTGCTTAATTTAGCCGTCTATAGAACCTCCTCCACGGCATTACCCTCTGCTTTCAAACCCGTCTGGGTAAGTTCCTTATTCCCTAAGTCTTCCCTTCTAGCCCCGATTAGGATCACTGTTCTTGCAGAAGACCTGCCTTTCATCCTTTGTTCTTCCGAAGTCCATTTCCGAAGTTTCAGTCCCAATCCTTCCCTCCAAGGGTGAGAGCTTTTCCCTTCCGCCTTCTATTGTGGCTGTCTTACCTTTTCTATCTCTCTGACACTATCTTATTCCTTTCGTTTACTCAGAAGGGATATCCTGTGCAACTTCCGTTTGAAACCACCTCGCAAGGATTCTTCTGATACTACTACTTCCCGATCAACGAGATTCCAGACTCGAGCAGGGTTTTCTTCCCATTAGAGGGTTTCCCTGGCGATCCTATCCTCTCCCCCGGTTTCTTCTCTTTTCGGGTAGGAGAGGCCAGGACTGTCTCCGGGGAACTTTCACTGCTGAATTTGTCTCTTCCATATTGGATCTCCAAATTGTCAAGGTGAGCGGGTTTAAACCTTTGACATTTACTGAGGCTAACTACCGCTTTAAGCAATTTGCAGTAATTATAACAGTAAGCGACGCCCAAAAATATTGACATTCGGAATCCTTATGGAACAACAAATGCAACAATTAATGGCAGCTATGCAAGCCATGTCCTTAGAGATGCAATCTTTAAAACAGGATAATGTTCAGCTGCGACAGCAAGTCACTAGGGCGTTTTCAGACACTCCCCCCTCTTCCTTACATACCCTAATGTACGACGGAGATCCATATAGGCTCAAAGAATTTCTGGACAGTTGTACGGTCCAATTTACTTTTAAATCACGTTTTTTTCCTACGGACAAAGACAAAGTGGGGTATGCGATTTCCCATCTTTCTGGGCCTGCATTTGCTTGGGCCACGCCTCTAGTCACTTCTAATAATGTGATCCTAGATTCTTACCCCGCCTTCTCCAATAGCCTTAAGACTATGTTCGGCAGAAAGGAAATATCAGTTTCCACGCAAGAAAGACTTCTTGATTTAAAACAGGGAAAAAAGGATTTGCTAGGATACATAACGCAATTCAAACAATTATCTTCAGAAGTAGGGTGGCCGGATGAAGGGCTTCTTACCCTTTTTCGTAGAGGCTTAACGGAAGACCTTAAAGATGAGGTCTCTAAGGTACCTCGTCCGGCTAATCTGGCTGACATGATTACTCTAACTATGCAGATAGACTATCGAATGCAAGAACGGTCTCACGAAAGAAAGAAGACCAAAGGATCACGACATTCAGTTGACTATTCCTATGTTGGGAATAGGACTCTTCCCCATACTGAAGAGCCTATGCAGATAGGGACCGTTAGAGGACCTTTATCTTCAACCGAAAGGGAAAGAAGAAAAAATCTCGGACTATGCATGTACTGTGGGTCCTCTTCTCATGTACTGAAAGATTGTCATCTAGTTCCTCCTCGTCGCTCTATTACTCCGAAGTCGGGAAACCCCAAAGCCCTACAGAGAGGGGAAGAACGGTAGGGTTACAGAAATCTGTTTCCCCCTGTAAATTGGGTCTGACTGTAGACAATGCTTCAACCAACCAGACCATGGTAGTAGTTTCCTTGTCTATGATACTTTCAGAACACACTCTACCTGGTATTCCCGCCTTGATTGACTGCGGGCGGCTGGGATCTTTCTGGATTATGAATGGGCGAAGAAACATGGTATTACCCTCGTATCCACGAACATGGTTACTCCTATTCAGGGTGTGGACGGTAGTCCCTTAAGTTCAGGACCTGTTAAAGAACAGACAGATCCTATCACTTGCATGATTGCCAACCATAAAGAAACTCTGGTTTTTGATCTGATCAGAACTGCCCACTTTCCTATCATCTTGGGCCTTCCCTGGTTAAGACTTCATAACCCATATATCAACTGGTCAGCAGGTACTCTGTTCTTGGGATCAGAATATTGCGTACACCCTTGCCTTTCTCAGGAGTCAGTAGGCATACGTCTTCCCACTATTGAAGATCATCATCCTGCTGTATCCTCTATTAATCAATTAGAAATGATCCCTAAATGCCATTGGGGATTCCGATCTATATTTGAAAATCCCGAATTTCCTACCTTGCCTCCTCATAGAAGGGATGATTGTCATATAGACATACTCCCCAAACAGCCCATTCCTTTTGGCCGCATGTATGTTCTTTCACAACGGGAGAAGACTGTTTTGAAGGATTATCTTCAAACCAATTTACGCAATGGGCTAATAACCGAGTCTGTGTCTCCAGCCGGAGCTTCTCTCTTCTTTATCCCTAAGAAAGACTCGGACGAACTTCGCCCTTGCATTGATTATCGAGGATTAAACAAGATAACCATTGCCGACAAGTATCCAATGCCTCTTATCACAGACATCCTTGAAGCTGTTCGAGGGGCTACTATTTACACTAAGCTGGATCTCCGAGGTGCTTACCACCTCATACGAATAGCTGCAGGAGATGAATGGAAAACCGCCTTTCGCACCCCTTTCGGGCACTATGAGTACCACGTTATGCCATTTGGCCTGGTCAACGCACCAGCAATATTCCAGCGGTTCATGGACCACCTCTTTGCTGATATTTTATTGCAGTTCGTCATCATCTATTTAGATGATATCCTGGTTTATTCCAATAACCCAGAGGACCATATTCAGCATGTCAACACAGTGTTAGAACGCCTTCAAATCAATCATCTGTACTGTAAGTCCACCAAATGTGAGTTCCACCAGGAGCAGGTAAATTACCTCGGATTTGTGCTATCTTCTCAGGGTACCTCTATGGACCCAAAGAAGGTGTCAGCTGTTTTGGATTGGCCGATCCCCTCTTGCATAAAAGACATTCAACGATTTCTTGGCTTTGCCAACTTCTACCGGAAATTCATTCCAGGTTTTTCGGAAATCATTTTACCCATCACCAGACTTCTAAAGAAAGGAGTCACGTTCTCCTGGAACGATTCGGCCCAGAACGCCTTCCAAACTCTAAAGGAGATATTCACTTCTGCTTCAGTTCTCATAAACCCTGATCAAACCAAACAATTCATTGTGGAGACAGATGCTTTGCAATTTGCGTTGGGTGCCGTACTTTTACAATTATCGGAACAGGGAGAAGAAAGACCTGTAGCTTATCTGTCTAAAACTTTCAATGCGGCGGAACAAAACTATTCCGTTCTTGAGAAAGAGCTTCTGGCTATCAAACAATCATTCAAAGAATGGAGACACTTACTCTTGGGATCTCCCCATCCTATCAAGGTTCGCACTGACCACCAGAATCTACGAGCCCTGCAAAATGCCTACACGACCAACAGCAGGCAGGCCCGCTGGGCTTATTTCTGTCTTCCCTTTCGTATTGAGTTCACCTTTTTGCCGGGAAAACATAATCAGAAGGCAGATGCGCTGTCTCGTAAGGACTCTCCTACATCGACATTCTGTTCCGAGAAGATGTTTCCCAACGCTCGTTTTATTGCTGTATTGACTGACTTTCTCCAAGAAGTACGAACAGCCACTGATCAAAATAAATCGTTCTGTGAAAACATTGCGTCCACCCACCATCTCACCAAAGAAAAGGAATATTTCTTTTACGGCACTCAGCTGTTGATTCCCATTCCTTCTTTACAACTCGAAGTGTTACAAATGTGTCATGACTCTAGGGCTGCGGGTCATAGAGGGTTTCTCTCAACATTGGAACTCGTACAACGACACTTCTGGTGGCCAAATATGCGATCTGATGTCCAGGATTATGTGGCGGCTTCTAGTATCTGTGCTCACGCAAAGACTCCACGTATTCCTCCTTTGGGGTTATTAACGAGGATGCCTATTCCAGATCGGCCTGGGCAAATCATCTCTACCGATTTTGTGTCTGATCTACCACCGTCGGAGAACAAGACAGCCATTATGGTGACAATTGACTATTTCACCAAATTGGCACATTTTACCCCTTTAGAGAAGCTACCGGGGGCGACTTTGATGGCTAAAATCTTCCTCTCTGAAATCTTTTCTGGTCATGGTCTCCCGGATACCATCATTTCAGACCGAGGTCCCCAATATACCTCACTTTTCTGGCAAAAGACGTGTCACGTTTTAGGGATTAAGCGAGCCCTCTCGTCAGGATATCATCCCCAGACTAATGGGCAAATGGAGCATTTGAACCAGACACTGGAAGGATATCTACGTTGCTTCGTATCAGCGGCCCAGGATGACTGAGCAGGTTTACTCCCTTTTGCAGAATTTGCCTACAATAACTCCCGTCACTCTGCTCTCCGGACTAGCCCCTTTCATTGCTCTTATGGCTTTCATCCCTCCTTTGTTCCTCTGGTGTCGACACCTCCTTCCTGCTGCCCAGGTGTTGATGAATTTATTGCTGACATTCAAGATGGTCAGAGACTGGCTAAGCAGTCTCTTGTGGAGGCTCAAGACCGGGCTAAGCGGAATGCCGATCTCCATCGCCGCATTGCCCCGAAACTTACCATCGGTGACTCTGTTTGGTTGGCATCCCGTTTTCTTCCTCGCCATCTCTTTCCGTCTAAACTATCGCCAAGATACTTTGGACCCTTTAAAGTGTTGGCCATGGTGGGCTCAGCTGCTGTCAAACTGGCTTTGCCAGCCTCTTGGTCTCGGATACACCCTGTATTTCATCTGTCTCAAATTAAGTTGGTGGTGCCGGATCGTTTTCGTCGGACAGGAGGGGTCCCTCCTCCTCCTGTTCTCACAGATGGGGGTCCTGAGTTTGAGGTGGCGGGTGTGTGTGACTCTCGCTTTCGGCGAGGTAGATTGCAGTTTCTGATTGACTGGAAGGGTTATTCTCCTGCTGAAAGGACCTGGGAACCGGCCTCTGGGGTTCATGCTCCCCGACTGGTGCAGCGTTTTTTCCGGCTTCATCCGGGTAAACCCGGGGCGCCCCCCAGGAGGAGGGGGCATACTGTTACACATTGTGGTAGATGGACTCTGTGGCCCCGCACCCGCTTGTGCGGTATCGTGCGGAAGTGCAGTTCCAAGATGGATGCCCGTCGAGTTCCTCCAGCCGACAGCTACGGTCTAGTCTTTTCACGTCTCTCCGAGACGCCACGCACCGCTCACGTGATACTATATCAAGACTCCAAGCCAAGGTTTCATCGCGTCGCTTCTGTTACCGACGCTCCGTGAGTTCGATATTGAATCCTGTACTTACTTGTCTATTAGTTCTTGTTTGCCCTTTAACTGCCCTAATCTTGTCTTTACTTATCTCTCAGAGATTATCTTCATTCACGCCATCCAATCACTGCTCCCTTCGTGTTCAGTCCAACCCGGCAAATCCTGCTTAACTTAGCCGTCTATAGAACCTCCTCCACGGCATTACCCTCTGCTTTGAAACCCGTCTGGGTAAGTTCCTTATTCCCTAAGTCTTCCCTTCTAGCCCCGATTAGGATCACTTACCTGTCTGTTCTTGCAGAAGACCTGCCTTTCATCCTTTGTTCTTCCGAAGTCCATTTCCGAAGTTTCAGTTCCAATCCTTCCCTCCAAGGGTGAGAGCTTTTCCCTTCTGCCTTCTGTTTTGGCTGTCTTACCTTTTCCATTTCTCTGACACTATCTTATTCCTTTCGTTTACTCAGAAGGGATATCCTGTGCAACGTCCGTTTGAAACCACCTCGCAAGGATTCTTCTGCTACTACTACTTCCCGATCAACGAGATTCCAGACTCGAGCAGGGTTTTCTTCCCATTAGAGGGTTTCCCTGGCGATCCTATCCTCTCCCCCGGTTTCTTCTCTTTCCGGGTAGGAGGGGCCAAGACTGTCTCAGGGGAACTTTCACTGCTGCATTTGTCTCTTCCATATTGGATCTCCAAATTGTCAAGGTGAGCGGGTTTAAACCTTTGACATTTACTGAGGCTAACTACTGCTTTAAGCAATTTGCAGTAATTATAACAACTGCAGTTATTCCGCATTGTTGAACTTACGTTACTAAAAGTTTCCTCAGCCTAAGGAACTTCGTAGTCTTTGGCAACCATAAACCTTTCCGAATTCTGGAATCTGAAAAAGAAAGGTTAATTGTTAGAAAGAGAGATCTCTCCAATGTACGGATAATTACAAGATATAAAGAATACAGCATGTTTACCAAGATACTTGCCCAAAGACATTTTATGGAAAAGTATAGGCATTTTCAAGGCAAACAACTATTGAGTCCTCAGCATTCCAAGACTCCATTGTATTCCATTTCAACGCGCCCCCTGTAGAAACCAGGATGGAGAGCTCCACACATAATGAACACAGGTGAGAGGGGAGCACCGTCTCAGTAATTAGATGTTATAGCCATTCTATTGTTGTTGTTATCATTTTTACAGAAAAGAAATCCAAAAACCTCCCAAGTACAGGTTCACAGGCTGAGAAGGCATTACGCTCCTGAGGAGTCCAGATAACCGTTACACTGGCTGACCTGTTTCTACGTAAGGTGTTCAGGTTCTTTGGACTCCTGGACATCATCATATCAGACCGAGGGTCACAATTTACATCACGTTTTTGGAGAGCTCTCACTATAGCCCTGGGCATTGACGAAAGGTATTCCAGCGCCTACAACCCGCAGACAGATGGTGAAACTGAGCGTCTGAATGCCACGTTGGAACAATACCTTTGCTGCTTAACTCTCCAACACCAGGAATCATGGTTCTCTGTTCTAGTGATGGCGGAATTTGCATACAATAATTCTGTGCATACCTCCACCAGTTCAACACTGTTTTATGTTCTTTATGGTCAACATCCCTGCACTCTTCCACTGGAACCGGTAGCCTCTTCTAGTGGTCCTGCAGACCAGAAGTGCATTTGTGACTTGGTTGGCCTTCACCAGTCGGTGGAAAAACGTTTACTCGAGGCTCAGGATCATGCCAAGGTTTTTGCAGACAAACACAGAAAACCGGCACCAGTTTACCAGACCGCCATGAAAGTTTGGCTTTCATCGCAGAATCACCGGTCTCTGCTGCCCAAGTTTGTTGGCCCTTATTCTATCACAGAATTCAATGGTCTGTCAGCAGTGCGCCCAGCCCTCCAGATAAGGAGCGTATTTGGGCTTTTTACACAGTAAAATAATGTAAAAACGACCCATTTTATTTTTATTTTCGTACCATTTACGCAGGCTGGCCACAGTATGTTTTTGAGAATTCCCCTATTTTGCAAATGCTAGCTTTGTGTGAATGGTACACCCCTTTTTGGCATAATTCTTTTTAAATGCAGCACGTTGACAGGTACTGTGCCCGTGAACGTGTTGCATTTGAATAGAATTGTGCGTGTGGATTTGGTTTAAACTTTGTTCTTCCTCTTTATCTTTTTCCCATTGTTACCCTCTGCTTTTCCCTTCTAAATTTCCCTCGCCCCATTTTCTTCCATTATTTGCAATATTTTCAATGGCAGTTCCAGCCCTGTTGGATTTGGCAGGGGTGGGACTGCACAGGTCCCAAAGTTTTAATAGGTAGGGCTGGATGTGTCATGGACGAGGGACATCAGTGGAGCCATTTGCAGGTCCCATTGTTGGAGTAGGCAGGACTGACTCCTGTCATGGGTGAGGTGCGTCAGTAGAGCCATGTGCGGGTCCCATTGTTGGAATATAGAAGGCTGGGGTATTCATGGATGATGTAGACTGATGCGACCCCTGTGTGGGTCTCAGGCTTTTAATGGACAGGGGTGGAGATAGTCCTGGGTAAGGAACATAGATAGAGCCCTGTGCGTAGGGGTGGCACCATGCCTCTGGCGCTTTGAGGAGGTTGCAGACAGAATGCAGCGCTCGCCGCAATGCTTCTGACTGGGAAGGGGTGTTGAGAGATACGGCTGGATCGGGGTGCATCAAGTGAGCTCTGCACAGGTCCCAGTGTTGGAATAGCCAGGTGTGGAGCGTCTTAGGATCGAGGTGCTTTAAATACATGTTGGTACCGCTAGTGGAATAGCCTAGGCAGCGTCAGCAGGTCAGGATTAAGATGCATCCTTGGAGCTCAATGTTAGCCAATTGCAATAGGTGCCTCATCCAGCACGGGACCCACAGGCAGATGCGGTTTACTGGGCTAGAGTAAACTGCAGACAGTGCACAGCACCCACTGCACTGTCTCTTGGCGCTTTAGATAATAGGTGTTATTACCCAACTCAATGTGCTTTGCAACTTTGTAAAATTATGTCAGCACTGCCAGGAATTAACTCTTTCCCTTGAGCTCTATACAGAACTCGGATGCAGGCACATGTACCTGCTGAGCTATCTGGCTTCACAAGTTTTGTGAGAACTGCTGCAGGTTAGTCCTAGCTATTGGCGGAAGACAAAGGACTCCCCTGAGATGTCTAACTGTAACTGGAGCCTAAACTCCACAAGCTGTAGACGGAGCTCTGGACTGGCACATTTCCTGATTGGACTACTTTAGTGCATTGGGAACAACATGTGACCTGCAGGTTACACAGGCATCTTTGCCGAAGGGATACACCCACACAGCTATCTTACTAGGATTGTAAATGGCAGCAGACACATTAACTCACTGTGCTATGTATTTGTTATTTGAAGATAGAGCGCTTTACAGCAGAGGCATGACCACGCCGATGGCTCTTTTGCAGCAAGCTGAAATTGTGATCTGAGTTTTCTGTAAAATGTGCCTTATCCGTCTGAGCTGTCTTGTTGGCACAGTAAAGCTATTTGAATAAATGCTTAAAATGGGACCAAAGGTGGGACGGGAGGGACTGGGACACCTTACAGACAGACGCTGGAACCTGTCTAAGAGGGGAAATTAACCCCATTACGTATGTCAGTATGGGGAAATTAACCCTGTTAACATCTGGTATTTGTGCTCGCTTGTCGGTGGCTGCACAGCCGGTTCCTCAGTGCGGGGGCTGGCGCCTCGCATTCCTGGGGGCGAGGCACATTGCAGAGTGGTGAGGACACCTGATGAGGCCATTTAATGATCTGTAATTACAGAGCAGGGCCCAGGGCTGGCCTCTCTGCCTCTCGTGCCCAGCCCTAGGCACCCTGCGCGCAGGGGTAAAGTAATCTATTTCCCTCTGCATACTCGTGCTTGAAAAGATTTAAGAAACCTGCGTGATCGCTGAATGCGCAAAATCAACTGGATAATGACCCCTCCCTTACACCATAATTGCTCAAAGCTGAAATATCCAATTATGTTTGCCCCTGTTACGGTTCATGAAACGACTTGCGGTGCGTTCGCCGGGTGGCCAATCCCGATTCCTTTGTCTCATCATAATGTGCATTGTGCAGGAAGGTTGCTGTACTTTTACAAATGGAAAAGCAATCGCAATGATCCACGAATGAGTAATGTGACACGTGTCAGACATACATGGTATGAGTATTGGGCCAGTCTAATTGTGGTGTACGGGTGAAATGCAGGCATAGATCGAGTCAGCATTTCCGCAGAAAGCAGTGACTCCGGGTGGCATATTTGCAGCAGCAAACGTGTTCATTTTACACAGAAACGGAACTTTATTTGTTTTAATTTTTATTGTTATTCTTGAAAAAAAGATCAACCTTTCAATTGTTTCCCTTGTGCCAAAAGATCCCTGCGGCAAAACATCCCAGCGCCGAATCGGGCATGCCAAAATGGGCGCGCCCAAATGTCTCATGCGCCAAATCGTCCTGCTCCGTTGTGTGAACTGCTGTGCCATGTTACTGTATTAGGAGTAGGACACACACTTTTGGGCAAGGTGGAAAGGGCATGTGCTTAGCACAGGAATCGCTGCAAGCGGTTGCTTTTTCAAATCAATTCTTCAAAACGCACAGGTTCTGTCTGGTGAGTTTGATTGGGGACGGACACCGGCCTGAAACGGAAGTACCAACAATGTCATGCATGGCCCTTGATTTATTTGGCTGAATCTGAACGGGGTTAATTGCTACCACTCATGTTCGATCCATGGAGAAGGGACATAAAATGTTTTTATTTTGGATGTGGTATGTCAATTTTGCCTCGACAAAAGCCCAATCTTTCGGGTACTCTTTAACGGGATCACCCTCCAAGCAGACATAACTCTCTAAAAAGTGTTGTTCATGGACTACCTTCTGTTTAAGGAGAACACTAAGCATGTTTAGAGCTATGGAATAAATGACAGGGTTCTGCAGCGGCTGATGTAGCCTGCGCAATTGTCCATGTCCCTCACATATTAGTGCTGTCTCTAGCAGACTGTGGAAATACAGCTTCTGGGTGGTGGGACCTGTGTGATGTCTACACAGCACAGCAAACGGTATTAACCGAACTGAAGCTCCTAACAGCACATCACAGCTCTCTTGCACTTTTCACACTCAAGCCTACTAACCCGTCCTACCCTTTTTCCATTCAGATCCGCCAGAGCGCCAGGGGAACACTCCAGTGGTGATAGTGCAGAGTATAAATAGCCTTTAACATTAACATTAAGTTGAATATGATTTATCCATCTTCACTGATAGAAGCAGGGCCTTTAACCAGACAGCTAAGTGTGACCCTAGCAAACCCATTCATAGCTCTGCAACAACCCGCAGCACAATTAGTCACACATTCCTGTGCATTTACAGCTGACTTTAACAGTGCAGTAAATCTCTTCAAAGGTCGGGCAATTACAAAGAGTCAGACCTAGCAGCCTCACAAGTGGAATCTGCAAATCGTCCAGGTGATGCAGACGCTTGAACATCAATAACAGGTGGATTCAGCCACTGTGACAGTTTCTCTCTGAGCCCCTCCTTCCTGTAGGAAGAGCCAATCTTCCAGTAAATGTGTGTGAGCAGTTAACTGTTAAACACAGGCACATCACAGTGCAGCAATAATGCAATTCTATATGGGGCGTATAGAATTGCATTATTGCTGCACTGGCCTCCCCCAGTCTCATAACATTGGATTTGTCAGGCAGACCGTCTCACCAGCCAGTCAGTGCACCAGAGATTCTAGTATAGCGGACTGTGGTAGAACCAACATTACATTTTCTCCCCTCTTGCTCCCAGCCACTGAAGTTGCTTGGGCCGTCCAGAGAACTGCCCCACACTGTCCTGTTATGCTATGATATTGAATCTTTCATTGCACTCCATCTGCCATTTTTACACTTTCTAGGACCTTCAGGATCTGCAAGAAGTGGGTGTTTCAGACTTAAATTGAGAGAGTTAACTGATTGTAACATTGAAGCTCCACTGGAATAGTCTCATTACAATGAGTAATGTAGTTAGATGCCCCTACACAAGTAAGTTTGCCACTCCTCCACCGTCTCTGAAGTTGGTGCCCCTCCCAACATTTGAAGGGTTAGCCCCCGCCTAAATTTTAGCCTAGGTGCACCCCTGGATGTGCGCACTTGCATTTTGTTTGGCAGAGAGGCGAGGCAAGCCTTTCCCCGAAACTGGCAGTGTTAAAGTTTTACTGTATTTGTTCAGAAAAATGTAGTTGGAACAAACGCAGTAAAACTTTGAAGCTGTTACTTTCAAGAAAGACTTCCATCACCTCTCTTCATATTACGCTTTAAAATATACTATTCAATAGTATGTGTTGGATACGTTTTACTCTCTTGCAGAGGAGAAAACTAATTTTTACTCTCTTGATATTGCATTTACTCTCTAATTTAAAAAGCATGCGTAAAATACTCCCAAAATCTTATCTGGAGCACTGAGTGTGCCTGGACATTCCTGCACAATGGAGGGTCCATCCGGTATTTCATGTTGCACTGGTAAACCCTTGTGTTCCTGATACTAGACTTCCTACTCGTCCATGCCCAGTGTACCTGATTGACTGGAAGGGCTACAGCCCGGAAGATCGCACCTGGGGCCTGCGTGCAATATCCACACCCCTGTCTTGTTACCCAGTTTTCTGGCTTCCAAGTGGGCGGGGGACTCTTTGGGGGAGGATACTGTCAGGAAACCTCACTTCTCCAAATTTCCCACTGCACACACATCTGCTCCTGGGGGGGAATCTGCTGCATCACGAACCACTTGTTGTGCAAGGCGCTCGTCTGATTTGAGGCCTTCTTTCTGGCATCTGAAAATGTCTATTGCTAGGAAGGTAGTGTTGCGTTCCAGCTGGGGGTTACCATGGAGACGCTGTCATGCAGGACTCTGAGCGTGGCGTGCAATACCTTGTCGGAGCGTACGCAGCGTAGTCAGCTAACATGACCACTTGAAGTACTGCCTCCTTCAAAGGTTTGCTGCTTCTGATTACTATCAAGTAGCGACTTTGAATCTCACGTGTTATGCTTTGAAATTCCTGTGTACCGAACTTGCTTTGTTTATGGACTCTGCCTTGTTTGATCCCTGCATGTTACCGCTCTTCTGATCATCGACTCTGCTGTTTTGCCTCACTGACTCCCTGCCTACTGTTTTGTACCACGTTGCCCTATTTGTTATTGACACAGACCGTTTCCTGGATTGCCTTTGTTCTGTTGCTCTGTACACACGCTGGATAAGGGTTACCTCTTGGACTACTTCAGGTTGCCCTACAATCCTCATCCCTCTTCCTTCTTTCCTGTATGGATACTGCACAGACTAGAGACTATCAACTGGTGCAGATTTACCTGGATAGACATACTTGTGCCGTCAGGAATAGGTGAACTAACAATACCAGGATAGATGTACTTGTGTCGTCAGGAATAGGTGGACTGTCAAGTAACATCTCAAACACATCTGGCGCCCTCGTGCCAGTGGATTTTCAGTCTCGATGGATACCTATTATCATCAACAAAGAACTTCATCATCTATTCCTTTTTCTTCTGTGGTATGGTCATATCCCTCCCCAGTGTTTCTTTGATTGTTTTTTGATTGCCCTAAAAATTATACTTACCTGGGTTTTTCGTTCACTTTAAGGTGGCACACTATATCCTCAAAGAAACTCTGCACTGCCATTGCCTGGTCTACTTACATTGCTAGGTGAGACATCTGGCAAGTACTTAAATATTCATTACTGATTGCCATTTTTGGTTTATTACATTGATTTGATTTATTTATTTATTTGCAATTTTAAAGCGCTCACACAGCCTGCGGGCATCGAGGCACTGTTACTGGAATTGTTTGGTTTTTAGTTGCGTAATAATTTTTTTTGTCTTAGTTGCATATTTATAACGTGCTTAAACAACCAGAGGTTTCTAAGCGCGGACCCGGGGATCAAACCTGTTTTGATTCATGTCGTCTTGCTTCCAAGGTGCGTACGTTTCCGCTGAGCTATCCTCCCTGGATTTTCGTTTTGCCTTGCAGCCAGTAGTTTACCAGCGGTGCCTCGGGTTGTGTCCCCCACATCTTTCAATTAATAGATTCCACTGCTGTTTTACCTGAAATCAGTAGAGGGGTACATTACTGGGAAGAATTCTCCTCCTACACAATGTGTTCAATACCTATACCAGGACTACTGTTACACTGTTTAGGTATGGGCTGTTCTGACAGTTTGCATCAAAATCAACTAGAAATAGTCCTTCAAGTGAACGTAGACATGACAGTGCTACATAACACATACCTTCTTTAAAGACTGTGCTGCCAATGTCAACCAATGCCTGATCTAGGGTTAGACCTTGTGAGTTAGTGACTCACAAGGTTGTGAATAGTTACTGCATATGCAACAGACTGAGGGACTTGCTCTCTGCGTACATACATGTATTTGAAAATAAGCAATCGTGCTGTTGAGCATCCTATCCTTTTAACTTCAGAAATGTTGTCAAAGTGGATGTTGACAAACTGAATGTTGTTGTCATGTGGATAGTCTGGAAGCCAACAACTGTACCAATTGCTCCAATGACTAAACCTTGCTCCACATCAAGGTTACGGTTCAGAATTACTCTGCAGTTTAAACACAACAGTAACTTTTTCTCCAAACCAGCTGTGTTGGAGATACATTTTTCTAAGCTATTTTGTTGTGCTGTTGCTTGCTGACACATAGGTAGTGTCATGCCGTGCACTTCCATTTTGTCAGTGGAGCTAATATGCACTATTGATTGCATTTCTTTTTTAACATTGTCTCATTGAATTGCGCACAGCTTGCTAGGGTTGGCATTAAGGACATACATTTTAAATTTTTTGGTGCTAATTGTTCATCTTTAGAAAGAAGACAGGTCCTAATGCTTTTTAAAATGTTAGCATAGGTGAGGTCTGCAGACTGACACGTGTTTTGAGTTCTCTGCATTGGAAATGTTGCCGGAGTTTACATTTCCTATACTCCGTAAGTTTGCTCAATAGGGACTTACACTATCCTTATTTCTCTCTGTGACCTGATTCAACCTCACTATCTTTTTGCCTTACAGCACATCAACACACACACCCCTTTGTTAGTCCACGCACATTTGCTCCTGGAGTCTGCACTTCCTGGAATGCAGCCTCGTTGCCAGGCAATGGTACAGACTCCATTAGACTAAAGAAGTGGAAAAGACATGCCGTGACTCTCATTAATAGTATCCATTTTGTGTTCCTAGATCCACACTTGGGCGTACACAATACCTCTCAAGGCTCAAGCAATACACAGGGGCCGGGTGGATTTGTGCTCCAGTGCTGTACACCAGCCAACAATCGGCTGACTGTGATTGACGCATGCCGGCGCTTAGCAACGATACAGCGTCTATTTTCTTTTTCAACTCTTGTGAGCTACTACTAGGAAACACACTTTTGGTTACTCACAGTTGTCTTGCGATGCAGGTACTGGTGAGGAAAAAACAAGAAGAACTTGGAATACGTCCCCCAAGACGTCCAGAGACCAGAAACTGGGCTCTGTGCACCTCGGGGGCAGCACCCTTGGGAAACCCTTGTGTGGAAGAAAACCCAATATGTTGCAATCCAGATGATGCTCCAAGTTCCCTTGATGTAGGTGTTCATGGGGTGCTGCTGTTGTATTGTAGATGAGAGACGTATGAAGCAATCGTAGGAGATGGCGCTAAACTGCGAAGTTTAATAGGTGCAGGCACAATAGACTTCACGGCAGAGGAGAATACCGGAGCGCTGCACCGTGACGTCTCAAGGTTCCTCAGGAGGTGAAGTGAATGCCGGTTGCAACAGAAGCGAAGAGACTCCTGGCAAGCAAATGAGGAATCCAGGTGGCAGGTAAGAAATTGCCGATAGGACGGCATAAAGGGGAAAGGCTCAGAGAAATAAAGCAGAGAATTCCGGGCGGCAAGGACCGCCATAACCAAGAAAGAAAAAATATGAATAATAGAATGAACAAGAAAGGGAACAGGAAATTAAGGCAGAGTAAGGAGTAAGGAGGAACTCAGAGAGAAAGTATTGTGAAGAAGCTCGATAAAGCAAGTCAGAAGGAAGAAAGAGAGAGAGAGTTAACCGAAGACAGGAAGAATAATAGCGCTAACGAAGTAGCAAGGTTTGCGGTGCAAGGCAAAAGCTTAGACACAGCAGAGCGAAACAGAAGCGACGCACCTACCCGTCCGTTGATGATGATAGATATAGAACTGGTAGTGTGCTGTCGCCATCTTGAGAGTTACAGGTGGTTTACTGAGACGGCACCGAGGAGGCGCCATCTTGCATTCCACTGCCGATGGCGAGAATGGTGCTTCCTCCAATTCCTCCACAACAACCTTGAGGGAATCCTAACAGTATGCCCTCCCTGTGGGGTCATTGGTCTGGGTTTCCAGGGATGACTCGGATGACATTTTTGTACCAATCTGGGGCCATGCACTGATGTTGCAGGTTCTCATGTTTGATCCAAAGGACTGTATCCTTTCCAGTCTATGCAGTACTGTAATGAACCACGGTGGTATCTGGAATCACAGATGGCAGCTACCTAATATTCCAGACCTTCCGGAGTGTCTACTGGAGGGAGAGTACTGGTTGGTTTCCTATTAAATCTGTCCAAAACTTGTGGTTTAAGCTGAGAGATATGAACAATGTTGTGAATTCAATGCCAAGAAGGGGAAGTTGTAATCTACAAGCCACCTTTCCTATGGCTTCAACGATGGAAAAAGGACCAAAATATTTTGGAGACAGTTTAGACGGTATAAGACGTCTTGATAGGTATTTGGAAGAGAGCCATACCATGTCTTTGGGTTTATAGATGGGTTCCTGTAAGCGTTTCTTGTCTGCTTGTCTTTTAGCCTTGCTTCTGTCCTCCGAAAGTGCTACTAGAGCTGTGGAATGTCCTGCTTGTATGTCAGATAAAAGGGTTTCTACTGCAGGTACTTTGGTAGGTTTTGGAGTGATTGTTGGGAAGCTAGAGGGATGGAATCCATACGTACAAAAAAATGGTGACATCTGTATGGCTGAATGAAGAGAATTGTTATATGCAAATTCAGCATACGGTAACAGCTTACTCCATTTGTCCTGTGACGCAGAAACAAAACAGCGAAGGTATTGCTCCAATGGTTGATTTAATCTTTCTGTCTGGCCATTGTTTTCTGTATGATACCCTGATGTTAAGTTACGTTGTATTCCCAATGAGCTGCATAGGTGTTTCCAAAAGGTGGAAATTAATTGTGATCCTCTATCAGATATAATGCTGTTAGGTAACCAGCGGAGGCGGAAGATTGTTTGGAGAAAACAAGAAGCCATTTGAGCTGCAGACGGTAGTCGGGTCATGGGAATAAAATGGGCTAGTTTTGTCATAGAGTCTACGTTTACCATGATAGTCGTGTGGTGAGAAGAAGGTGGTAATTCCACAATAAAGTCCGTAGAAATATTTTCCCATGGACGAGTAGGCAGAGTTGGCTGAACCAATTTACCTGTAGGTAATTGTCGTGGAACTTTCGATTGAAGGCAGACAGAGCAAGAGGAAATGTAATTCCTAACGTCTTTTTGTACCTCAGGCCACCAGAAGTGTCTGTTAATCAGTTCCAAAGTGGTAGTAACTCTATGACCAGCTGTTTTATGGTTGTGACATATGTAAAATATCTGTTTCCTAGAAGTCCTCACAGGTATGTACAATTGGTGTTCATGAAAATAAAGTCCACCTTCTCTTCTCAGATTGTGTTTGTTTATTTCCATCATAGTTAATTTCTGGCTTTGTATTTGTATGTAGTAAGCCCATCGGGCCTGGCGACTGTTTTGACATTCCATGCTTTGTAGTACTCTCAGGTTTCTATGATCTGTGCGTATTTGAACTGGATGTTGAGCCCCTAAAAGTAGATGCCTCCAAGCTCTTTTGATAGCCAGAAGTTCCTTTTAGAGAACCGTATAGTTGCGTTCTGAACATGTCAGAAACTTGGACATGTAAGCGATAGGATGTTCAATCCCCTTTTCTAATACCTGTTTCAGAACTCCTCCTATAGCAGACTCGGATGCGTCTGTTTCCAGTATATAGGGTTTGGTTTGATCAGATAACCATAAAACAGGTGCCGTGGAAAAGGCGGTTTTCAACTTTTCGAAGGATTGTTGAGCTGCCGGGTTCCAACAGAAGGTTTTTCCTTTTTGGAGAAGATTTGTGAAGGGCTTGATGATGTGGGAAAAGTTTGGAATGAATTTACGAAAGAAGTTAGTAAATCTTAAGAATCTTTGTATTTCTTTAAGATTCTGAGGTGGTTTCCATTGGTAAATGGCCTCAAACTTCCTTGGATCCATTGCTGCTCCCTCTACGGATAATATGAAACCTAAATAAGGTATGCTGGGTAGATGGAAGGAACATTTCTCTATCTTTGCAAATAAATGGTGTTTCTGTAGTCGCTTTAATACCTCAGTCGCATGATGTACATGCTCTTGTAGGTTGTTGGAAAAGATGAGAATGTCATCCAAGTATACAATGCAAGTATGGAAGAGTAAATCCGCGAATATATGATCAACAAAACGCTGAAATACTGAAGGGGCATTGACTAGCCCAAAAGGCATTACACAATACTCATAATGCCCAAAGGGCGTGCAGAAAGCGGTTTTCCACTCATCTCCATTTTTTATTCTGATTAAATTATATGCTCCTCTAAGGTCAAGTTTTGTAAAGATGGGAGCACCTCTTACTGCCTCTAGGATCTCTTGTATGAGAGGTAGCGATCCTTGATGGTAACCTTATTCAGTCCTCTATAATCAATGCAAGGCTTAACTCTTTACAGTCCTTTTTTGGAATATAAAAAAGAGAGGCAACAGCCGAGCTTTTGAATTCAGTTATGAGGCCATGACGTAAATGAGTTTGTAAATATTCCTTCAAGGCTTCTTTCTCCGGAATCGATAGTGTATACATCCTGCAGAATGGTACTTGGGCATCCGTTATGAGATCAATGGAACAGTCGTCTTTTCAGTGAGGTGGTAACTCTTTGAATTCTTCATTAGAAAAGACAGATTGATAAGTCTGATAACATTCCGCTAGGAGAGCTAGGTTTGAAATGGTATGATTCGCAGGGGAAGTATCCTGCTGAACCGCTGTAGAAAACAGTCCAACGGCTCTTTCTGGTAGACAGGAATTAAGACATTGTTCTGATCCCAAAAACAAAGTCCCTTCAGACCAGTTTATGAAAGGATTATGCTTGACAAGCCACAGCAGTCCTAGTATCAGAGGTTAGCTAGCCACTTTTATTAGATCAAAAGAGATACTCTCTACATGGGTGGAGATTTTCATCGTGAGGGATGCTCTGTATTTTCTTTGATCGGTCCTGATGAGAGGGGAGCACCATCAACTCCTTCTACAGGTAAAATCATGGTTTTACTGATACAAGGTATATTATATTTGGATGGCCATTCTGAATCCATGAACAATCCTGCAGCCCCGCAATCCACCAAGACGGGGACTTGCTGGATAAGTTCATCTTGGAATTGTAGTGTGACAGGAATTACTACAATGTTTTGGGATTTGGAAGTACTCTCTTGGGAACTCTGTACCAAAGGCCCACTCATGGTTCCCTTTACGGGTGGGTGGAGGCGTTTCCCGGACGTCTGGGATAGGTTAGGTGGCAATCCTTCAATACATGTTTATCCGAGCCGCAATACATAAATAACCCCAAAGTTCTTCTCCGTAGTATTTTTTCCGGGGTTAAGGGTCCTGTGGCCATACCCAGCTGCATAGGTTCTCCAGTGTCGAGACTTCTGGTGGTTTTGAGGGCCTCTGGTTCTGAAACTGCTAGGGGTGAATGGGATTTACCCTTGAGTCTTTCTTGGTTTCTTTCTTGTATGCGATAATCCAACTGAAGTATCAAAGTGATCATTTCTGCTAGATTCTGAGGGTGTGGTACTCTGGATACTTCGTCCTTGAGTTCTTCACACAAATTCCTACGAAATATGATCAGAAGAGCATTGTCTGCCCATGCATTTTCATTGGCTAGCTGTTTGAATTGGATAATGAAAGTAAGGAGATCCATGTTGCCTTGCTTGAAATCAAGTATGATCTCCTGTGCTGAAACCACTAGTTCCTTTCTGCAAAACCTGGCTTGTAAACTGTTGATGAATCCAGCAGAAGAATCCATAAACTGGTTATTAGTGGTGACAAGATGTGTGGCCCAGGCAAGGGCACTGCCAGATAGATTTGATATCAGAAAACGGACTTTTGCTCGATCTGTTGGAAAAAACGTGGGTTTCAGGGTGAATTGTACCAAACAAGAATCCAAAAATTCTTTAAGTCTTTTAGGGTTGCCATTGTATTTCCCATAGGTAATGGTCCTGGCGGGAGTTCAGTACGGGAAGTAACCATTTGCCGGAGGACTGCAATTTAATTTCTTAACGTTTGAACCTCTGCAATAAGGTTCTGCATTTCAGCCATTAATTGTTGCACCTGCTGATCCATTTTGCTTTTGGGCATCGCTTTCTATTAGGAAACACACATTTGGTTACTCACAGTTGTCTTGTGATGCAGGTACTGGCAAGGAAAAAATAAGTAGAACTTGGAATATGTCCCCCAAGACGTTCAGAGGCCAGAAACTGGGCTCTGTGCACCTCAGGGGCAGCACCCTTGGGAAACCCTTGTGGGGAAGTAAACCCAGTACATTGTAATGCAGATGATGCCCCAAGTTCCCTTGATGTAGGTGTTGATGGGGTGCTGCTGTTGGATTGTAGATGAGAGACGTCTGAAGCAATCGTAGGAGATGGCGCTAAACTGCAAAGTTCAATAGGTGCGGGTACAATAGACTTCACGCCATAGGAGAATACCGGAGCGCTGCACAGTGACGTCTCAAGGTTCCTCAGGAGGTGAAGTGAATGCTGGTTGGAATAGACTCCTGGCATGCAAATGAGGAATCCAGGTGGCAGGTAAGAAATTGCCGATAGGATGGCATAAAGGGGAAAGGCTCTGAGAAATAAGGCAGAGAATTCTGGGTGGCAAGGAAAATGTAACCAAGAAAGAAAAAAAAAATATGAAAAATAGAATGAACAAAGAAGGTAACAGGAAACTAAGGCAGAGTAAGGAGTAAGGAGGAACTCAGAGAGAAAGTATCACGAAAAAGCTTGATAAGGCAAGTCAGATGGAAGAAAGAGAGAGAGAGAGTTAACCGAAGACAGGAAGAATAATAGCGCTAAAGAAGTAGCAAGGTTCGCGGTGCAAGGCACAAAGCTTAGGCACAGCGGAGCGAAACAGAAGCGACGCACCTACCCCTCCATTGATGATGATAGATATAGAACGGGTAGTGTGGGGTCGCCATCTTAAGAAAGACTAGAGTGTTACAGGCAGTTTACTGAGACGGCACCGAGGAGGCGCCATCTTGCATTCCACTGCCGATAGCGAGAATGGTGCTTCCTCCAATTCCTCCAGAACAGCCCTGAGGAAATCCTAACAGCTACGCGCATACCAAACCCTTACTCTCTCCTTCCTTCTAGTCTGCAGGAGCTATTGATTCAGATCCCACGCCTTCACAAATACCCCCAAGGGCATTTCCATATTAACGCTCATGCTGCTTACAGCAGGTAAGGACTCCTCGTGCTCTGCCAGCTCATATTATTCTTTGGGCTGTATGTGTTAATTCCTTAATTCTTTAAACACAGGACTCCAGTATCTTGGTTATCCAGCCCTCGCCAGTAAAATAGGAGTATACAATCTCCTTTTAGGTAATCCCTTTCTACATACCAGCACATTGGCTACTAGTATAAAGAAACCTCACCTAAACGTTCCTTTTCAATTGACTAGGGAGTCTTCTATGAGAGAGCGTCCTTCTGGAACTACCAAGCACAACCTCCCGAGCCACTCAACCAAAGACAGCCCTCAAGCAGGGTTTTATTCCCCAGCAGGTTTCCCTGAGTGTCCTTGGTTTCCCATTGCTGGCTATAAGCGAGCGTGGAAAGAATGTGGTCCCGAGTCATACAACGAGGGACAAATAGGGGCATTCCTGTGTGCAATACAATTGCAGGTATTCAGTATTTGAAAATTCAACAATTTAAATCATTCACATGATACTTGAATGTGATTTTAACTCACGAATTGAATTTTTTAAAACAAAAAGGCATATGTATTTTTCTTTGTAGTTTCAGTGTAAATCGGTGTCATGAAAATAAATTCAATTCATATAAAGTTCTTGTGTTATTCACAACATCAATATTGCATTATATCTGTGTAGTGATCACAGTCCTTTTTACAAAGGTTCTTTGAAATAAGTTGGATCCATCCAAATATCTTGATAGTATCTTGACTAAATAATACCTGCCATTATCCTCTGAGTTGTCTCCTATCTTTAAACTACGCGTTTCGGGGTTTAGCCGCCCTTCTTCAGGTCTATCAGGGCCTTAAGTGCTTTGTCTAGAAAAAATGAGAAAAATTGAATTTCTTTTAATATTAAACTAATCTATATTACACAATTGTTTAAAACAGTGGTGATCGTCTGCATAATGGTTATATCAAGAATAGCTCTGGGCATTAACCTTTTTGTTAGCATAGCACAGGATGTTACAGCGTTTCAAAATAATCAGGGAATTTTCATCACTGCTAGAAAAAGAACATTAGGCCTCATTTCGAGCATGGCGGTAGCCGTGTCTGTATGGCAGGCACGGCTACCGCCATGCTCGCTACCGGCACCACCACCCGCGATTGGGCAATAACCGTCCCATTACGAGTTGAATGAGCCGGTAATTGTAACATTCGCAGGTGGTGGTAATGCCGGGCTCCCGATGCCCATTCTGCCCCATAGTCCAGAATGGGGGTGGAGAGCATGGATAAACGGTGCCGGCGCAATTACGAGTTATGCTCGCAGATGCCACACAGCCCGCCAGGTAAGATCTGGCGAGCTGTAAGGCACCCGCCCACATAGCTCATAATTCAGCGGCACGGTATGAACGGTGCCGGTGCCTTACCGGCAACGTTCATATCGTGTCCGCCAATGTTATAATGAGGCCCATTGTATTACTATGATGCTAAAGTAGAAAGATATTGGGTCTCCACGGGGACAGGGAGCATTATGTAGTACTGGGTCCCCCTGCGAGACCCTATATACTCTTCATTTATTGGCACACTGCAGGTACTGTTGGATACTCACTCACCTATAGATTTTCTGGTGTGTGTGTCATTCGTAGTATGTGAGCATTGTTTCTTTCGATTATGCTTTGCTCGCTCACTGTAAAGATAACAGTTTCCATGGCGCTTATTAGTTTCTGTGGGGCTATATAGCTCTAATAACTCAACAACATTCTCATTTTTACATGTTAACTTCAGAGGCAACACCGTACCTTCAGCGTGGCACTGTGTTTTTCATTTCTGTGTTGTTCTAAGATGCAATCGAGGAGAAGGCGTCTTCCGCTGCAGTATGTTTTAGACTAATGACGTCCTCATCGGATTCACGGTCCGTCAGGCTCATGTTTCCTGTATCAGAAAGGGGGGCGGGGGGTAGAGGGGCTTTCAGTGATACTGATATAATTTACAATTCATATCAGGATGGAAGTTAGTGCTTTTCTCGCTCCGTCTCGTGTTATCCGTATCTGTTTCTTTCTGTCGAAGTATCGGCAGGTTGCTTAGCAGCCCCGTTGTTTCAATACTCTTGGAGTCTGCTATTGGTTTACCCGCATGCGTTGTTTGCATGCGCTATCTTGGGTGTGTATCGCATATTACAATCACCATTTATGTGATTTAAGTGTTTTTAGAGGTAAATGGCCTAGGCGATAATTCCTATAAGGTACCATGATACGATGTTAAATAAAATACACGTAGTGGGGAACTGCTACGGTCTCTATCCGTGCATGGTGTTGGTACATGGTGCCATTTGTGGGTCTTATCTATAGATGCCTTCTTATGTATGGAGCAAAGTCTGATCTAAAGTGAAACGTTTTGTATTAGCTGTGATGTCTCCTATCATAGATTCGTCACAACTGTGGACACATAGGGCCTTTTCAGTATCGCATTTCTTCTCCAACTAATAGGGTGCAAAGAGACATTTTCAGCATTACAAATCTATACAGATGATACATCGCTATGTACAGGAGAGCGAGATATCCACCAAGAGGCCCATAGGTCAGTGCTCACCTTCTAGTACTTGTAAAACAAGATAGCTGCACCATGTGAGAGATGGGGGTGCAGGATTCACTTACTCCAACACGACTCAAGAATGAGGACTCGGTAGTTTGGCAAAGGGAAGTCAGTTTAATGACAAGTACATCAAACAGGGAAGCAGTTAGGAATCAGCATAGTTGTGACCACGTTTCTCGCTCCGACTTCCTCGAACTTCAGTCTAACAGCAATAGTTATAGGCAAAACTCATCATCACTGACGTCTAATTCTACAAAAACTTGTCATGCAATACAATTGGTTAGGAAAGGTAACTTAAGTATAGGTGCTATATCTGTATATGATAATAGGGCATGCGGATTGGATAACTCTTATCGGGTGGGCGTCTACGCCCCTCCCTCTACATCACACATGATAGACGTCACTACTAGTATGACGTTTTATTGGTTCTACTATCTATAGGACTCTAGATAACTTGGTCCATTGTGATTGGGCAGGTTACACCCCTAGACATAAATCCCCATTTTAATTAGCAGCATGCAGAATGGACACCCATGTGCCTAGTGTCCCAAGTTTCACCCTGCCTCCCTTCCATCAATCAGTATCTTAGGGCTATGTGTCAATTAGTTGGCTGGGTATGGCCTTGAAACTGTAGCCTCTTATCGGGAAAAGTTATGGCATCCTCGGGTCCTGGATGACATTAGGCGGTGGTACCTCTTCGCGCCTGGCTGGTCACGTTACGTTCACCATGAATCTGCTTCAGTTTCCATCTTTTATTCTATTTAATTCTGCTTCAGCCCCACCACCTGCCTGGGCCTCCCTTATCTTGACCTTCAAGGGACAGGCTGGTATGCTCTGAAGTTTGATTCCTGTGAGCCGATGCTCTCCCCCCTTTCTCTGGTTGACCTCGATTTCCCCGGCATGAGCCGCTCTTTGTTGAGTTTCGATTCCGCTCCTTCTCTTGACTTTGGCTGGGTTCTGAAACTCGGCCTGTCAGGCCCCTGGCAACCTGGGTACATTTCTGCTTTTACAAAATGGAGTTGCACTTGTATAATGTGCCTTATTGAAGTAGATATATGGTTGGCGCTTGCCGCTCTAATCTTCTACTAAGCATTGCAAGCAGTATCATTTTCTTAAGCCTCTTGCGTTCCAAGCCTATTTACACACGTTTAACTGGTCGGTTGCTTCCATCTTGTCTCGTAGCAATAATTCCTCACGTTTTAACATTGTCTCTTCTCTGTGTCCATTACATTTATTTTCGTAGTTACTCGCACTGGCGTGCTTGTCTCCGATAGCCGCTTTTGTTCATTCACGAGTCTGTTCAGGCCCTTAGGTCATTTCCACTGGCCTACGATTAGGGCTCTTTGGGTCTCTTCATGGACCGTCTGTAGGTACTCTTCGTTTAGTATCAGCGGCTGGTACGGCTGTCTGATAGGGTACCGTGCTGCCCAGGGTTGTCTGGTTATGGGCGCTTCAACAGGTATGGATCTTCTGATGTACACTGGGCAGAGTGCCAGTGCAGCTCTTTGTTGGTTCATTTGCTCCTCATGCGTCACATACCGTGGCGAGTACGCTCCTGGTACCTCTAAATGAGGGGATGGGGTGCAGGCCATGTCTGGGACCTCCTCTACACTCCCCCCTCTGGTTGGTTCATCGACCACTTCTGCAACCACTTTTGCATTTATTTCTTTTGATTCTTCGGTGTCATGTTCATCGTCTTCAGGGTTTGTACATGATGGTGTGAATGTGTGAGTCTTTCGAGTCCATATTTTTATCACTCCTTTCAAACTCCCTGCTGTTTTCACATGTTTGTCTTTGTTCCATGTCATTAGCTGACATTGTCCATTTGGACTGCAGTAGATCCATTTTCCTTCATATCTTCTTCGTTTCTTAGGATACGTGAACTTTGTTCCTTCTGGTGCAAATTTGCTGGCCTTCACAAAGTTTCTTATTTCTTCATCAGTCAGGTCTCTGGGTTTCGACATAAACCATTATTTTCATCATATGGCTTTCTTTGCAGTTTTCTGGCACTGTGCAATGATTATCTTGATAACACAGACTCCTAGCAGTACCATTGCTAGTAGGGCTCCCAGAAAGTTGAATATATCTGCCATCCATTGTGTGACCTACGAGAATAGTTCTCCAAACCAGCTGTCATCGTCCACTTCATCACGTTCATCGATCATCTGGTTTTTCAGGTTTGTCAACATACTTATGGCCTCTGTTAGGGTTCCGTTTTCTTCATCGTGTGATGGTACAAATGTGCAACATGATTTTCCGATTTTTGCACAAACACCTCCATCCATTGCTGTGATCATGTCAAGCACATATCTGTTTTAGAGGGTCATCAGTCTGATTGCTCTCAGCTCTTCTTTGATCGCGTTAAATCCTTTTATAGTGGTATTGATGGTCTGCAACAACTCCCATCTGGTTATCTGCAACCATTTAGCATTCACTCCAATTTGGATGTGTGGCAAGAGCATCGTGGTGATGTTGGGGTGAGGCAGAACAGCCTGTGCTCGTATGGTATTGCATGGAATGCCTCTTCTGATTTGGTAGAAAAGTAATTTTCTCTCTTCATCCTGGATACCAGTTCACAGCGCGGGAAAGTGGACATTCACTAGTGTGTATATGCCTCCCCAGTTTTTCGGCAGCCTTATATATGCCTTGGATCCACATGCCCAGTAATGGTCCATAATAACTATGGTTCCTTGTGTCATTCCTGGGGCTTCAAAGATTCGTCTGCAGTTTACATTCTCTCCCATCTTCCTCGTGCCATTATTTCGGAAGCATAGTTTTGGGATTTCCAGTGGTACTATCTGCAGGGGTCCTCCTCTGTCTTCGACCCATGTTAGCAGCTTTACCAGTTTTGGCCATAGAGGTTTGCATAACCTCTGCGAATTCTCTATTGCTTCTCGGCAGGCTCCAAAGACCATCCAAGCTTGGCAGATTACTACTCCTTCTTCCCATCCGTCTGGGGAAACCACTGTTCCCCAAATCTGCATTTGGCATCTGTTTTTACAAATTTGAGCTTCTTCTGCAGTTTTTCCTTGAACGTTCAGTCTTGGGTTTATTTCCCATTTTATCCCTGATCCTTTGACGCCAGGGTTCTCGTCCCTGATCACGTGATTCCTTGTGTGCACCCTGTTTCTTGTTTTAATGTCCTTGGCGTAGCCATCTTCGTCCGGGTAATCTTTTTCGTTGGCCCATATCTGTCATGATGCATACTCCCGGAGAGCCAGTCCAAGACCGGCAGCCCCGGAAGCACACATCAGGTACCCAAGGGAAGGTCCAGCAACCCCAAATAGGGGCCCTTTGGACACAGTCCTGGCGCCGTAGGCGCTAGGCTCATTTTGGACATCAGTCCTGGCGCCGTAGGCGCCAGGCTCATAAAGGGAGTGCTTTTGGTGGACTTACCTGATGCAGACCATGCTGCCAGATCCAGACCTCTTTGAGGCCTGAAAGGAACTACTTTATCTGTGGGATTATTTTGCCACTCGGGTGTGGTCAGGGAAGGATACATACCTGATTGGGGAAGGATACATACTGGGACTTCTTTGGAGGCTATTTAAGCCACGCCCAGACAGCAGCTCACGCTCTGCTCCTAGCAGCTGGACGCTCACCGTGTCTGCTCCTGCATTCTGACTCCAGCCATGCCTGCTTCAGTCCTGGAACACCTAAAAGGAAGAAGAGAGGAAGAGAAGGTGAATAAAGGACATTACCTGATATTGCATGGGATCCGGAGCCAACACGCCGACGATCCTAAAGGAAAAGACATTATTTTTGGATTCCTCGCGTTGCTCGTTGCAGCGCTGCGCTCAACTCACC